>NW_020664445.1:3073222-3116194 GCF_002925995.2 Terrapene triunguis | reverse complement strand
GCCAGAGTCCATAGGATAAACCCTCGTCACAGGGCAGCACGGCCTAGTGGCCAGAGTCCATATAAGCGCCCCTGGTTGCAGGGCAGCACTGCCTAGTGGCCAGAGTCCATATAACCGCCCCTGGTTGCAGGGCAGCACGGCCTAGTGGCCAGAGTCCATATAACCGCCCCTGGTTGCAGGGCAGCACTTCCTAGTGGCCAGAGTCCATGGAACAAGCCCTTGTTACAGGGCCGTAGGACCTTACTACTGGCTCAGCGGGGGGGTCCTACCGAAACACGCTGAGGCTTACCGGGGTCAAGGTACCAGTCCGTCACCTTCCCCAGGTCGCTTCCTACCGGCTTGGGAGTTGGGGTCTCCCACGGATTGTCCGTGGGTCTCCGGGTCCGTCGCCTCCCTTGGTTCCTCCCGCAGTAGGGCTCCGTGCTGGTCTGTAGAAGCCTCTGTTCCTGGCAGCTTCAAGGGCGTCGGCTGGTCCTCTGCAGGAGCTTCCCATTGGGTCCTTCCCCTGCGGCCGCCAGCCCCGACTGAGCTGAGTTCCCTCCCCTTATACTCCCTGAGCACTTGAAGCATGCCCAGTACGAACAGGGCGGGATTTCCTCCATCAGAGCTACCGGCCTGACGTCGCTGGGGCTAGTGCAGGGCGGGGCTGCCCCGTCACAGCCCCAAAGGGGAGGACTCAGCACTGGTAATGATCTGAGCCTATTTGGAAATGTAGAAAACGCTTGTGGAAGGGGAGGATCACTACAAGAAAGTAGGTGTCCTAGAGACTGAGGATGACGAACCAGTCCTCCAGATCTAGGGATAGAATTATGGTGGCTGGCGTCACCACCCTGAAGGACATGGGTATTCAATTTTCTGAGATCAAGTATTAGGCTTGACCATCTGCCCCATTGGGAACTAGGAAATAGTTGGAACAGAACCATTGGAATAGAACTGAAACTCAGGGGGAACTGGCTTGATTGCCCCCAAGAACAGGAGAGATTGGACCTCCTGCTCTAAGAACTCCTCATGAGAAGGGTTCCTGAAGAGGGACGGGGCAGTGGATCGAATATTCCACATCAACCACCTCTAGATTCCATTTTTCTGAAGTGATGTGCTTCCAGGCAGACAGGAAGCCCATCTGTCGCCCTGACATTTCATCTCGGGAGGTATGCTGCCTGCCGGGAGCCCGTATCCGAGACGTTACGGAGGCATTGTCGAGGATTATCCAGCCCTCTGACTACTACCCCATGCTACTCATCCATGTGGGCACAAATGATACTGCACGGTGTGACACTGAGCGGATCAAGAGTGACTACAGGGCTCTGGGAGTACGGGTGAAGGAGTTTGGAGCGCAGGTGGTATTCTCTTCAATTCTTCCTGTCAAAGGTAGGGGCCCAGGCAGAGACAGATGCATCATGGAGGTGAATGCCTGGCTGCAAAGATGGTGTCGCCAGGAGGGCTTTGGCTTCCTAGACCACGGGATGCTATTTGAGGAAGGACTGCTAGGCAGAGACGGCGTTCACCTTTCGAGGAGGGGAAAGACCCTATTTGGACACAGACTGGCTAACCTAGTGAGGAGGGCTTTAAACTAGGTTCGACGGGGACAGGTGAGCAAAGCCCGCAGGTAAGTGGGGAACATGGAGACCTGGGAGATGGGTCGGAAACGAGAGGGAGTGTGGGCTATATTGGCAGAGAGAAAGGAGGGTCAGGACAAAACTGGGAGGAAAGATCAAACCAGTATCTTAGATGCCTATATACAAATGCGAGAAGTATGGGTAATAAGCAGGAAGAACTGGAAGTGCTAATAAATAAATACAACTATGACATTGTTGGCATCACTGAAACTTGGTGGGATAATACACATGATTGGAATGTTGGTGTGGATGGATACAGCTTGCTCAGGAAGGATAGACAGGGGAGAAAGGGAGGAGGTGTTGCCTTATATATTAAAAATGTACACACTTGGACTGAGGTAGAGATGGACATAGGAGATGGAAGTGTTGAGAGTCTCTGGGTTAGGCTAAAAGGGGTAAAAAACAAGGGTGATGTCATGCTAGGAGTCTACTACAGGCCACCTAACCAGGTGGAAGAGGTGGATGAGGCTTTTTTTAAACAACTAACAAAATCATCCAAAGCCCAAGATTTGGTGGTGATGGGGGACTTCAACTATCCGGATATATGTTGGGAAAATAACACAGCGAGGCACAGACTATCCAACAAATTCTTGGACTGCATTGCAGACAACTTTTTATTTCAGAAGGTTGAAAAAGCTACTGGGGGGGAAGCTGTTCTAGACTTGATTTTAACAAATAGGGAGGAACTCGTTGAGAATTTGAAAGTAGAAGGCAGCTTGGGTGAAAGTGATCATGAAATCATAGAGTTTGCAATTCTAAGGAAGGGTAGAAGGGAGAACAGCAAAATAGAGACAATGGATTTCAGGAAGGCGGATTTTGGTAAGCTCAGACAGCTGATAGGTAAGGTCCCATGGGAATCAAGACTGAGGGGAAAAACAACTGAGGAGAGTTGGCAGTTTTTCAAAGGGACACTATTAAGGGCCCAAAAGCAAGCTATTCCGCTGGTTAGGAAAGATAGAAAATGTGGCAAAAGACCACCTTGGCTTAACCACGAGATCTTGCATGATCTAAAAAATAAAAAGGAGTCATATAAAAAATAGAAACTAGGACAGATTACAAAGGATGAATATAGGCAAACAACACAGGAATGCAGGGGCAAGATTAGAAAGGCAAAGGCACAAAATGAGCTCAAACTAGCTAAGGGAATAAAGGGGAACAAGAAGACTTTTTATCAATACATTAGAAGCAAGAGGAAGACCAAAGACAGGGTAGGCCCACTGCTTAGTGAAGAGGGAGAAACAGTAACAGGAAACTTGGAAATGGCAGAGATGCTTAATGACTTCTTTGTTTCGGTCTTCACCGAGAAGTCTGAAGGAATGCCTAACCTAGTGAATGCTAATGGGAAGGGGGTAGGTTTAGCAGATAAAATAAAAAAAGAACAAGTTAAAAATCACTTAGAAAAGTTAGATGCCTGCAAGTCACCAGGGCCTGATGAAATGCATCCTAGAATACTCAAGGAGCTAATAGAGGAGGTATCTGAGCCTCTAGCTATTATCTTTGGAAAATCATGGGAGACGGGAGAGATTCCAGAAGACTGGAAAAGGGCAAATATAGTGCCCATCTATAAAAAGGGAAATAAAAACAACCCAGGAAACTACAGACCAGTTAGTTTAACTTCTGTGCCAGGGAAGATAATGGAGCAAGTAATTAAGGAAATCATCTGCAAACACTTGGAAGGTGGTAAGGTGATAGGAAACAGCCAGCATGGATTTGTAAAGAACAAATCATGTCAAACCAATCTGATAGCTTTCTTCGATAGGATAACGAGCCTTGTGGATAAGGGAGAAGCTGTGGATGTGGTATACCTAGACTTTAGTAAGGCATTTGATACGGTCTCGCATGATATTCTTATCGACAAACTAGGCAAATACAATTTAGATGGGGCTACTATAAGGTGGGTGCATAACTGGCTGGATAACCGTACTCAGAGAGTTGTTATTAATGGTTCCCAATCCTGCTGGAAAGGCATAACGAGTGGGGTTCCGCAGGGGTCTGTTTTGGGACCGGCTCTGTTCAATATCTTCATTAACGACTTAGATATTGGTATAGAAAGTACGATTATTAAGTTTGCGGATGATACCAAACTGGGAGGGATTGCAACTGCTTTGGAGGACAGGGTCATAATTCAAAATGATCTGGACAAATTGGAGAAATGGTCTGAGGTAAACAGGATGAAGTTTAACAAAGACAAATGCAAAGTGCTCCACTTAGGAAGAAAAAATCAGTTTCACACATACAGAATGGGAAGAGACTGTCTAGGAAGGAGTACGGCAGAAAGGGATCTAGGGGTTATAGTGGACCACAAGCTAAATATGAGTCAATAGTGTGATGCTGTTGCAAAAAAAGCAAACATGACTCTGGGATGTATTAACAGGTGTGTTGTGAGCAAGACACGAGAAGTCATTCTTCCGCTCTACTCTGCTCTGGTTAGGCCTCAGCTGGAGTATTGTGTCCAGTTCTGGGCACCGCATTTCAAGAAAGATGTGGAGAAATTGGAAAGGGTCCAGAGAAGAGCAACAAGAATGATTAAAGGTCTTGAGAACATGACCTATGAAGGAAGGCTGAAAGAATTGGGTTTGTTTAGTTTGGAAAAGAGAAGACTGAGAGGGGACATGATAGCAGTTTTCAGGTATCTAAAAGGGTGTCACAAGGAGGAGGGAGAAAACTTGTTCACCTTAGCCTCTGAGGATAGAACAAGAAGCAATGGGCTTAAACTGCAGCAAGGGAGGTCTAGGTTGGACATTAGGAAAAAGTTCCTAACTGTCAGGGTGGTTAAACACTGGAATAAATTGCCTAGGGAGGTTGTGGAATCTCCATCTCTGGAGATATTTAAGAGTAGGTTAGATAAATGTCTATCAGGGATGGTCTAGACAGTATTTGGTCCTGCCATGCGGGCAGGGGACTGGACTCGATGACCTCTCGAGGTCCCTTCCAGTCCTAGAATCTATGAATCTATGAAGTGGGATAATCAGTCTCTGAAAGGGGGATGGATGGTAGAGAGCAGAGGATCTGGGGAAATAGGCTGCTCAATTCTCTTGACCACATTGTCAAAACTGTCTGTTAGAAGGAGGTGCTGACTGGGTAGTGGTAGGGGGGTGAGGTTTGGATCTCCCCCTCAAAGGCTCCGAAGGCCTAGGAAAGGCCTGCTGTGGGTGGTACTGGAACCGTCTGGAAGGCTGTGTGTTTGAGATCTGCTAAAATGTCTTTTTGTCATAAATTCCCACTGACTTGAATCCTTAAGGGTACGCAGTGAGGAGTCTGTATCCACGCTGAAGAGCTTGGGCTGTTCTAATGGAAGGTCTTCAACAGGGCTATGACCAGTATTGTCTGCTTGGAGTGTAAACGGATGCCAGCCACATCTGCAGGGGTCTGAGGCGTCGGTGTGTGTGCTGGGCCACGTCAGTACACGCTGCAATGTGGCCTAGCAGCTTGAGGCATACCCAGGCGGTTGTGAGCGGGTTTGCCCTGACGTGCACAATGAGGTCCAACATGGCTCAGAATTGGGACTCTGGCAGGAAGGCCCTGGCCAGGGTGGAGTCGAGTACTGCTCCTCTAAACTCTATCCACTGAACAGGGGTCAGAGTTCATTTCTGCTCGTTTATAAGCAGGCCCAGATCCTGATAGGTGGACCACACTAAATAGAGGCTGTGCTGAACCCGGGCTTGTGACCTGCCTCTAACAAGCCCGTCGTCGAGGTATGGGTAGATCTGCCTCAACGTCTCAGGAAAGCGGCCACTACTGCCATACACTTCGTGAAGCCCCTCGAAGCATATGAAAGGCTGAGGGGCAGCGCCGTGAATTGTTAATGGCGTTGGCCCACTACAAATCAGAGGAATCTCCTGTGCCCATGGGCCTGGACAATAGAAATATAGAAGTAGGTATCCTTTACGTTGAGTGCAGCGTACCAGTCCCCTGGATCCAGAGAGCAGATGGAGGCCAAGGAGACCATGTGGAACTTCAACTTCTTGAGATATCTGTTGAGGCCACGCTGGTCTAGGATGGATCTGAGGCCCTCTTTGGCCTTCGGGATAGGAAATATCAGGAATAAAACCCCTTTCCCCTCATATCTTGAGGAACTTCCCCTATGGCCCCTACACGTAGGAGGATTTCCACCTCCTGGATGAGGAGATGCTCATGAGAAGGGTCCCTGAAGAGGGACTGGGGAAGGGAGTGGGAGGGAGGGAGGAAAACTGCAGGGTGTAACCAGTGTTATGGTGTTGGGCACCCAACGGTCCAAGGTCACCTGGGTCTATGCAGTGAGGAAAGGAGACAAATGGTTCAGAAACGAATTGGGGAATGGATCTTGAGGCCAGACTGGAAGACTGTCCTCGGGCATACCCTCAAAATACCTGCCATGGGCCATCTGGGTGATGTGTGGGGCCCGACAGGGCAGCCGAGGAGGACGGGGTGGGTCAGTAGGGTTTAAAGCCTCTGTCTCTTTTCTTGAAGGAGCTCTGCCACGGTGGACCCAAAAATCTAGGCGGTGGAAGTCGCCGGAAATGTTTCCTAGAGGCCTTCGGCGGGTACAGGCTCAAGGAGCAAGGTGTGGCACGGGAATCTTTCAAGCCATGCAGCTTGGTATGTCTTCTCTGAAAGCAGAGCATTGCCCTCAAATGGGAGGTCCTGAATAGACTGCTGCACCTTCTGAGATGGCATGGACACAGTGGAGGCCATAGAGCTGGCCACATCCAATGCTATCTGGAGAGGGGCTCTGGCCACTGGCTTGCTCTCCTCCAAGATGGATGCAAACTCTTGTCTGAGCTCCTGTGGCAGGGAGTCCTTAAATTTAGCCATGGAGTCCCAGATATTATAACTAAGGCTGCGAATCATTCACGGAGATCACGGAAAGTCACAGCTTCCAATGACTTTCCGTGACCTCCTTGAATCTTGCAATGCTGACCCCAGGACCAGCCCAGCAGCTGGGGAAGCCTAGGGCCCAGCCGCACCGGCCGCTGCTCCGGCAGCCCCAGGCAGCCGGTCCCTGGCACTGCCCTGGAGCAGCAATCCAGGACCAGCAATGGTGGCGGGGGGGCCCCGGGCATCACCTCCATATTGGTGCACATAACAAAATTCACGTGGCGGGGGTGGGGATGAGGGATTTGGAGAGTGGGAGGGGGCTTAGTGCTGGGGCAGAGGGTTGGGGTGCAGGGGGTGAGGGCTCTAGCTGGGGGTGCAGGCTCTGGGGTGGGGCCGGGGATGAGGGATTTCTGGTGCAGGCTGCCCCGGGGCTGCAAAGGGGAAAGAGGACTCCCCACAGCCCTCTCTCACCACAGCAGCTCGGGGCCCCTGTCCAGCGCTTAATAGGCAGCTGCATGGCCACGCAGCTTAGAGGGAACTTAAGTCGGAGCCTCCCACTGTCGGCTATGAGCGGGGCCGGGGAGCAGTGCCGGGTGGAAGAGATCAGTGCTGAGACAGCGGAGAGTGACACGGAGTCAGGGATCAAGGCGTTGGAAACCGGTGCCGAAGGGTTGGTGATTGGCGCCGTAGCGTCAGCGACCGCTGCCGAGAGGAGGACGACCAGTACCAGAGAGACTGAGACAAATGTCGCTGGGGCTGCGGTGTTGTCGACCGGTGCCAGGATTCTGGGGACTGGCATTGGCCCAGTGACCATTGCGGTGGGCCCATGGTGAGCTTCCCTTTGGAAGGGGATGCCTTCACTGACTCTGCAGCTGAAGGCAAGACCTGCAGTGTGGGTGGCACTGGTAGAGCCAAGAGGTCCCTGACCGCCTGAAACACCTCTGACGTTGAAAGCACCACCAGGTGCAAGGGTCCCCTACCGCTCCTGGGAGTCAGAGGTGGTTCCCTTACTGGGCTTGGAGCCCTGGTGGAGAGGCTGCCTCTTGCCACTCTAAAGAGAGCAAATGGCCCGACATGGGTCCTTTGCCTGCCACCCCTTCTTTGTCTTTCTTTAGCGCAGGGAAGCGCCCTCCATCTGTGCGCTGCTTCCTGGGCTGCTTGCTCGGCAACAGTGATGGTGAATGGTGCCGAGGTGAGCCTGGTGCCAGTGGAGCACTCTGTACCGACATCGACGTGCTCAGTGCCGAGTCAGAGTGGGATGGTTCTGAGGATGGTCTAAGTGCCGCTTTCATCAGCAAGGCTTTTGGATGGATCTCTGTGTCCTTGGCCTGAAGCCCTTACAAATTCTGCACTTGTCTTTGATGTGCGTCTTCCCCAGACACTTTAAACAGCTTGCGTGGGAGTTGCTGACTGGCATAGGTTTGTGACAGGCGGAACACAGTTTGAAGCCAGGGGAACGGAGCATGCCCCATCCCTGGGACAATGTCCCTGAATGGACTACTAACTATCTGAACTTAACTAACTACTAACACTAAGAACTGTAGAAGAAAAACCACTAGGCGCACTTGCTGTCATAAAGGAGAAAGGCGTTCCAGCAACCGTCATGGGCAGTAAGAAGGAACTGAGAGAGCGCACGGATAGCAAGAAGGAACTGAGAGGAACTGGGGGAGCCTCATATAATGATACATGAGTGCGGGGCTCCAGGGGGCGCCAGAGCTGGCCCTACAGATTCTTTAAGGCAAAAAATCTCTGGCAGCCACGCACGCACACACCTAACATGGAGTTGACATAAGCAAGCACTGGAAGAAGAATAAATGGACATGCAATCGCTCTGCCTCAATCTTTGAGAAGGTTTTAAGAGGCAGCTGGGCCACACTTCCTTATCTGCCCTCGTCTGGGAGCACCAGGAGCTGCACTGCACAGATATGGGCCAGCGGACACCACTTTACAGTCTCCAGTTCATAGGTGCGTGCACATAGGGACACAAACTCGAAGAAAGAGGAGTAGCTTTCTTTTAAAATAATCCCCATGGGCTTCCCTGAACTGGCAAAAGGGGAGTGAACCAGAAACCTCACCTCTAACAGGTGCTCTACAATGCAGCATGTGTCCGGATCATGACTAAACCCCAACTGGCCAGCGTGGAAAGGAAAACATGGTCCTTTCCTGTGGGGTTTTTACATGTATGTGGAAGTGTTTAACTCAGGAAAGCTGCCACACTGACAGCTCTGTAGAAGAAAAAATTTAAATTGTAAAGCAGGAAATGCAAAGATTTCACACAAGGTGAATGAAATCAAAAGGTCACATTCTAATTCTCTGACTCTTGAAAAAAATTTGTTATAAGAAATATCAAACCAGAAGGCCACTTTCACAAGCTACAGCAGACCCCAGCACAGCCATTGACATTAGGGCCTAAGGAGAGAACAGGAAGACTGTTTGGCTTAGAAAAGAGACAACTAAGGGGGATAGAATAGAGGTCTACAAAATCATGAATGATGAAGACAAAGCAAACAAGGAAGTGTTATTTACTCCTTCACATAACACAAGAGTCACAAGTCACCCGATGAAATTAATAGGCAGCAGGTTTAAAACAAAAGGAAGTATTGCTTCACACAACGCACAGTTGACCTGTGAACTCGCTGGCAAGGGGTGTTGTGAAGGCCAAAAAACTAGGTTCAAAAAGAATTAGATAAGGTCATGGAGGATAAGTCATCAATTCATTAGCCAAGATGGTCAGGGACACAGCCCCTTGTTCTGGGTGTCTAAGCCTCTGACTGCCAGAAGCCGGGAATCGATGATTGCCCTGTTCTGTTCACTCCCTCTGAAGCACCTGGCACTGGCCACTGTCAGAAGACGGGATACTGGGCTAGAGGGACCACTGGTCTGACCCACTATGGCCATTCTTATGCTCCTATGGGGAAACCACTTCATTGGTGTTTTCAGGAATTCGTTAAGACATCGTTAGTTACTGACACTAGTTATTGACCTGCATTGGTTCAAAAACATACCCAGTAGCCCTTGGCGGGCTTGCTCCTTCAGCTCTCGAACCACCAGGAGGCGCTTTCTGTGGCGAGTGAACGTTGTTTTCTGAGAATCCAGAAACACCAAATAATTTCTCTGAGCTGCAGAGAGAGCAGATGGTGCCAAGGGGCCAGGAAGGTGTTAGGTTCAGACCAAAGATAAATAAGCACATTTTAAACTTTAAAACCCTTTTTCAATTCCCTTTGGAAGCAGAGCTAGAGTCAACACGTGTTCGTATTGTTAACATGTGCTGTGTTCGTTTTCTGAAGCCTAGGAGCCCAGCACAGTGGGGGCAGAACTGTTCAGGAATCACATAGGATGGATGGAAATTCAAAGCTTAAAAAAAGCCAACAGGAGCTTAAAGGTAGTTTGCTAAACCCAGAGTGCCAAAGGCATCCATGTGCCAGGCTGGGGTTTAGAAGCCTAACTTGAGGCTCCTGTTTGTAAGGCTCGTGGCCACAGTAGTACTGACCCTTCTTCTATTCCCCTTTTATTAAGATGGTCCAGGAGAACAGAGCACCCAACTCCCAGCTCCAACACCAAGAGAAGGAGAATTCTCCAGCAATATCAGCCCAGCCTTCCTTTAGCCCTCAAAGCAGGAGAGGGAAGGCTAAGCCACCTTGAAACTCCTCCACAGAGGAGCTCCATATACATACACTTTCCCTGCACACAGCTCTGTCAATGCGCTTCCTTTACTAACCAACAATATTCCTACTTTTCCAGCCTGACTCTCCCCCATGCACATAAATCCCATCACACAGCACTGTTGTGGTCAAAGACACCCACGCAGTGATTTTAGTTCAAAGACTCAAGCCTGAGGCCAGTTTATTGACATACATACCAGTGCACTGGGGTGCAGTCCAAAGACTGACACACTGAGGACTGCTCGCAGGCGGCTTTTATTTCATTAAACCGCAAGCAAAGTACAAACAATACGTCATGAGTTAAGAAACTAGGGTCAGGTCAGTCCCTCCCCTAAACCGCAAGTTAAGAAACTAGGGTCAGGGTCAGTCCCCCCTCCCCCTTCTCCCCTGGTACCTTCCTCATTATTTTCCGAGAATTGGGTGTTTATTTGGGTAGAGGGGCGCTTGGTGTTTTTCCCCAGGGGTGGTACTTGGCACTAGTTTGGGTACATTTCTCAAGACACGTTATTTTCCGGGGTCTTTTGGTTAAAGTTAAGGGAGGGGGGTTTCCATGGGACGCCTAAAGAGGATCTATGATTGGCTATTTTTGCAGCTAGCTGGAATCATGGCGTGGGTCACAGATCACCCATAGGAGAAGCTGCATGAGTTAAGAAATTGCATTTAGCTAAAGTTACCTATTGCTTCACACAAGTGGTTATTATATTTCATTAGTCATGAACATATTTCATTAGTGCTGCTGCTGGGGCTTTTTTTTATTCTTTCCCTCCTTCCCCCCCCCCCCCCTCCTCTGGTCATGACCCTTGACCGAGTTTGGCAGGGAATTGTGCAGTCTAGTCTAGTTCAGGCCCTGGCCTGGGCCCTGGCCTGTACTGCTTTGTGTAAGGGTAGTTAGCATAACAGATCTCTGTTGGAGGGTTTATTTTGGGGCCTTCAGATTCACAGCTCTGGCTATTAAAAAGAAGGCCCCCCTGCTCTATTTCCCCACAGCACTGATGTCTGGGCAAATTTCGCCACTGATCTCAAGGAGGGCAAGATTGAGTCAAAAGTGCTTGTCACGTTGCTGCATGCTAAGCCGTGCTGAGCAGAGTCAGATGTGAATATGTAACCCACACACCTCCTGGGGTGGTGCTCTGTCCTATCTAGTGGCACCGAGACCACTTAGCGAGAGATTAATGAGTCTGTTACAGCCTTAGCTAGTGGCCATGTGGCTTTTAGCTCTGGCAGTAGAGGCTCATGTATTTAGCTCTAGATGTCCCAGGTTCAATCCCGTCTGCCGATGAACGGGGTCTGTCGGTGTTACAAGTGGGGGCTCATCCAGGATTTCAACTGGGAAGTCTCTGAAGCTCAGGATACACTTCCTCATCTAGGGGGAAGTATGTAACCCACACATCTCCTGGGTGTGGTGTCCTGTCCCATCTAGTGGCACCAAGACCACTTAGAGAGAGAGAATGAGTCTGCTCTACAGCCTTAGCTAAAGGCCATGTGGCTTTTAGCTCATGCAGTAGAGGCTCATGTGTTTTGCTCCAGAAGTCCCATGTTCAATCCTGCCCGCTGTCGGTGTTACAAATAGCCATCCACTTGTAACTAGGCAGAGCCAATGAAACATCTTCCAAACATCTTCCGATGCCAGGTCTCACCACACTCCCTAGGACTCCATTACAAACAAGCAGAGAGCCCTCTGCATGGAGGACTCCTCACAATAAGAAGAGACTCACCTTCTAGGATAGCAGGTTTGAAGTTGGTCTCCAGAATGTCTAGTCTGCTGTATTTGTGAATCTGGGGAGAGAGCAAGGTGAGGAAGGGGAGAGTTCTCTCAGGAGATAGACACACTAGGAACTCTCTAGGAGTTAGTACTTTGGAATGTCCTTACTAGTCTTAAGGCTTCTTCCCAGACGGTCCCTTCCAAGAGCAGGAGCACAGCCTCTTCGTAGTCCTGGGGAAAGGAGACCAAGGACGCAATGATTACTGTCCTACAATCAGGCGTTACCTCTGGCATGGGGCATTGGGCTCCTGGATTGCAACTGCTCAAGCACAGCTCCCATCACAACTGTACTGCAGTCAGTGCCAGGAAATCCTGCCTGAAGCCAATCTACATATTTTCAGCATAAGGACATCTTAACTCCAAGTTTTGTTG
This sequence comes from Terrapene triunguis, assembly GCF_002925995.2. Taxonomy (NCBI): domain Eukaryota; kingdom Metazoa; phylum Chordata; order Testudines; family Emydidae; genus Terrapene; species Terrapene triunguis. Next base: position 3,103,985 of record NW_020664445.1, on the reverse strand, counting down.
ATTTTCTCCTCCACTATCCTACGTGCCATCCCAAAACCTAGCCCGGCAATGCCAGGGCCAGCACCACTCCTGGGCACTCGCTCACTCCACAGGCATGTGAGAACAGAGACTGGCTTCAAGTTCCTGACAGCAGAGGGCAAAAATCAAGTCTACTTAAGGGTCTGTACAAGTGTGATTTAAACTGCAACACATCCAGTGCCAGTATTCTTCAATAGCTATTGCAGCAGCAGACATGGACGTGTTCCTTTCAGGACTCCTGGCAGCCAACTGAAATTTATTACACCCAGCTCAACCATACCACTGATAAATCCCCCCCATAAACACTTGGGAGCACACCACAGGCTTTGCTGTCCTGTCCTATAGCTTCTGCTTAGCTCCTATTCAGCCCCAGGCTGGTTAATCTTTTTGTCAGAGGTGCCCAAACAGAGTCTATACGACAGTGAGGGGATATAAGCCCTGGGTCGAGAGATCGGAACGAGGGCAGGCAAAAGGGAGGTGTACCAGGGTGCACGGTACCTGTGCATACTGCTCCAGGAGTATGGCTGCCTCAGCATGTTTCCTCTGTTCAACTAGTTTTCCTAGAAAAGAAGGACAGAATTAAGCATTTCAGGAATAGCTGGAGTTTGGGTCCAGACAAGAGACCTGATCTAAAAGTGGAGGATGCCCATCATTGGGGCTAATGAACCCGCAGTGTCAGTCTGTAGCATCCATGAGCCCACTAATACTAATTCTTCTGGCTGGCTGAAGGAAGCCTGTTTGCATCCATTTTCCCTATGCCCAGGGGAGAGAGAGACAGGAGAGAGAGAGAACGAACATGAACATGTTTGCGTGTAAGTAATAGCAAATGGAGGTTTCCTTTATTTAAACTTGAGCCAGACTTACAGATCTTCCTCATGCAGAACTTGCCCCAGCCTTCCCACTGCCAGCACGAGGTCTGCAGGAACAGCTATCCCTTCTCTACTCAATGAGCGCTCATCTCTCAGACCAGAAATGGGCGTCAAGGAGAGAGAGGAAAGGCAGCTGTGCCGTGAAAATTCCCCAGCAGCTTTGCCATCTAATCCTCATCAGTAATAATCACGTACATGACAAGAGCACCCAGAGAGCCCAACTGAGACTGGGGCCCCATGATGTCTGGTGCGTCACAACCAGCCTGCGGTCTGCACACAAAGAGAGGGAAAGGAAAGGGAAGAGATGAGAAATGACTTCCCCAGGCTCACCCAACAGGTCAGGGGCAGGGCAGGGACCAGAACCCAGGTCTCCTGACTCCCAGCCCACTGCCCTGCCCTCTGGGTCCCAGTGCTGCACTGTCCAGTTAAGCTTTTTAGAAAGCTGTTTTAAAACCAACAGCTTCTAATAAGAGTCAAATTTTTAAAGTCTGAAGGGGCCACTGTGATCATCTTGCCTGCCCTTCCGTGTAACGCAGGCCATAGGACTTCCCTGAATTAATTCCTAACCGAACTAGAGCATCTCTTTCAGAAAAGCTCTTGGTTTAAAGCTGCCAGTGATGGAACACTCAGCGTGACTCTTTGTAAGGAGGTCAAATTAGAGGACGACAATGGTCCTGTTTGGCACTGAATCTATGAAAAAAATGGTTCCGATGGTGAACTCCCCTCACGGCTCACAATTTACCCCTTACTTCCCACCACTGGATCTGTCAGACCTCTGTCTGCTGGACTGAACAGCCCGCCACTGTCACAATCCCGTTCCCTACGCGGGGAGCTGCATTAAGTCACCATTTAAGTAACAGGAATAACAACCAATGAGAGAGCGGGCACACAGGAGCCAAGGGTTTCCGGCAAACCAGCAGGGAGGAGGCTGCACCAGAGCCATGCCACCCTGCTGGGGCCAGCCCCACTGTATCACAACACACAGTTACATTTACCGGCCCTGGAGGAGGGTGGGGTCTGCAAAGGAGTCATTTTGGTCACACTGTGAGTGGGGAATGGGGGAGCAGATTGTACAGGGACCATTAGACCCACTGATGTGTTATTGGGGCAATTTCTAGAACTGTGGTCCCAAACTTTTGAGGGTCACCCCCACCTTACCCCTGTCCACACCCCCCTCTAACCCCACGAGCCAGGAACAGGGCCACAGCTGGGGGCGGGGACATGGACAGGGGTAAGGGGCCGAGGCTGGGGCCACAGCTGGGAGCGGGGCCGCGGCTGGAGTCAGAGCCGCGGCCAGGCTGCGGTGGGGGCCGGCAGCCAGGCCCACGGTCAGGTGTGCCTCCTCTCCCAACCTTGCCCCCAGCTTCAGTTCTAGGCCAGGAACAGAGTGGCACAGGCTGGGGGCTGGTGTGGGGCCAGGAGTGGAGTCATACCGAGGCTGGGAATGGGGCCAGGAGCTAGGGAGGCAGCTGGGGGCAGGACCAGAGCAGGGCTGGGGGGGCTCTGTCCCCTCCCGTGGGGTTGGCCCAGGTGTTCTTCTGCACCCCGCTAGGGAGGTATGCCCCACACTTTGGGGACCTCTGTTCTAGAACAAGCGAGTACGCTTCCTTCCACAGCCTTTCCTCTCACAAGCAGTCCTGTATGTGGGGATAGCGCTGAGCCGCGCAAGAGCTCTACCCATGCTCATTAGGCCTGGACGAGACATGGGGCTTCACTGCTGCAGAACTGTGTGAAAACTAAGTGGTTTTGGCAAAGTGTGTCAGAAGAGAAGTTCAACACACCTCCATCAGAGGAAGATGCAGAAGACAGCTCGCTGGGATTGTTTGCTCCAGGCTAGTGGTGCATCCAAGGGTATTCCCCCATGATGGTCCTGGCTCCTGCAATGAATTACATGTCTCCCCAGCAGCTAAACACACCAAGCCTGGGTAAGAATGCTGTGGCATGGCATGGCACACCTCTTAGCAATATTTCAGCTCTATGCTCAGCCCTTTTTCCCTGAAGGTCTTGGCCTCTGAAAAATCTACGCTTTTGCTCCAAAAAGAATCTGACATTCCCAGTGAAGTGTCAGAAAGTTCCACACTGAACCAGTGACTCCAGATGGCCACCTGTGCTCTGTGCACCCAACGACTCTTACCTGCCAGGCTCCTTGCAAGACCAGCCAGCTGATCCACCGTGTAACCAAGCCGAGAGGCCATGCAGAGGGCCTGCTGCCAGCTGCCACTGCTCAGAAAGGCATCGAGGGCTCTCTCAAAGGCACCGCAGCGGGCAAAGATCAGTCCAGCCTGCTCATACAGATGCTTCTGGTTCAAGTGCTCGGCAAAGGCACTGCCGACAGCCTGTGAGAGTCAGACCAAACAACAAGAATGGAATCACCAACAGGCCTGAAGAAAGAGGAGCCAAGGAAATTGGTCCTGGTTTAGCTCACAGTAGCCAGCTGGCTCAGGGCTCAGAGCTTACCCTGGCCAACGTCCCAGGGCACAAGAATGCACACGCACTCTCTGTCACACGTGACAAGAGCGCACGGGCATGCACACGTGCATACTGCTCTGCACCTCCTGGGGCTGGGTAGGTTCTCAGGGCAGCTGTCATGCAGGCAGTGTGAAGCCCACCATGGCAAGATCCCATGAGGCCAAGGCCTGGGTTTGGTTGCGGGGCAGCAGTTCTCTGGCTGCTCAGGATTCCTGCACATAACAGGTCAGTTATTGCACAAGCTGCAGGGTGACTTCAGAAGGGCAAGGGGGGGGGGGGCAGGTCTCTCAGGGAAAACATTGGGGGGGGGGGGCAGGAACAGCAATGCTGCAAAGAATTGGGATCTGAGCAGCAGCCCCCAAATGAGGGGGACGGGGAGCATCGCAGACACTTCTCATTATTAACATCCCCTCCCCCACCCACCGAGGGGCAGTAAGAGCAGCTGCAGTTCACCATTAAACAAAACAAAACAGTTTGGAAGTGCAGTGCAGAGAACAGGAGTTCCTGGTTTCAAGCATTCCATATTAACCCCTTGCAACCAGCAGGGGCCAGCATTCCATGAGCACAGCAGAACCACTCCCTAGGTTCACAGCACAGGTCACGCACCTGGTGTTCTGGAGTATCAGGTGGATACAACTTCAGGGCTTCGTTATACAAATTCTGGTCCTTCACCAAGTTCAGAAATTCAGAGAAGTGCTCTGTACCTGAGGAAACAATTCACTGTCCTCCAGTGGTACAGACACAGCATGGCAGGGTACACGACGCTCACCAGTTCACTTGCACTGCGGGAAAGGCTGGCTGAGCTTTGGGGCCATAGCACAACTTACCAGCTACCCCAGTGATACGCAGACTGAGGCTCGCGAGCCACAAGGGGATCTTTGCAGCACATGATATTAAAACACTGTGATTTAATTATTAACCAATCAGGATGCTTTTACTATGGTATTAACCAGGGCTGTCAAGCCATTAAAAAAATTAATCGCACAATTAAAAAAATTAATCGCGATTAATCGCACTTTTAAACAATAATAGAATACCATGTATTTAAATATTTTTGGATGTTTTCTACATTTTCAAATATACTGATTTCAATGACAACACAGAATACAAAGTGCACAGTGTTCACTTTATATTTATTTTTGATTACAGTATTTGCACTGTAAAAAAACAAAAGAAATAGTGATTCAATTCACCTCATACAAGTACTGTAGTGCAATCTCTTGATCATAAAAATTTTACATTTGTAAGTTCAACTATATTAAAAAAATGCATTAAAAATGTAAAATTTTAGAGCCTGCACGTCCACTCAGTCCTACTTCTTGTTCAGCCAATCGCTCAGACAAACGGGTTTGTTTACATTTGCAGGAGATAATGCTGCCCGCTTCTTGTTTACAACATCATCTGAAGTGAGAACAGGCATTCTCACGGCACTGTTGTAGCCGGCGTCGCAAGATATTTATGTGCCAGATGTGCTAAAGATTCATATGTCCTTTCATGCTTCAACCACCATTCCAGGGGACATGTGTCCATGCTGACTCGATAACAATCCAAAGCAGTGCGGACCGACACATGTTCATTTTCATTATCTGAGTCAGATGCCACAAGGAGAAGGTCGATTTTCTTTTTTGGTGGTTCGGGCCCTGCAGTTTCTGCATTGGAGTGTTGCTCTTTTAAGCCTTCTGAAAGCATGCTCCACACCTTGTCCCTCTCAGATTTTGGAAGGCACTTCAGATTCTTAAACCTTGGGTCGAGTGCTGTAGTTATCTTTAGAAATCTCACATTGGTACCTTCTTTGTGTTTTGTGAAATCTGCAGTGAAAGTGTTCTTAAAATGAACAACATGTGCTGGGTCATCATCCAAGACTGCTATAACATGAAATATATGGCAGAATGTGGGTAAAACAGAGCAGGGGACATGCAATTTTCTCCCAAGGAGTTCAGTCACAAATTTAATTTAATCATTTTTTTAATGAGCGTCATCAGCATGGAAACATGTCCTCTGGAATGGGGGCCGAAGCATGAAGGGGCATATGAATGTTTAGCATCTCTGGCACGTAAACACCTTGCAATGCCAGTTACAAAAGTGTCATGTGAACACCTGTTCTCACTTTCAGGTAACACTGTAAATAAGAAGAGGGCAGCATTATCTCCTGCAAATGTAAACAAACTTGTTTGTCTTAGTGATTGGCTGAAGAAGAAGTAGGACTGAGTGGACTTGTAGGCTGTGAAGTTGTACATTGTTTTGTTTTTGAGTGCAGTTATGTAACAAAACAAAACAAAAATCTATATTTGTAAATTGCACTTTTAGAACAAAGAGATTGCACTACAGTACTTTTATGAGGTGAACTGAAAAATACTATTTCTTTTATCATTTTTGCAGTGCAAATATTTGTAATAAAAAATAATATACACTTTGATTTCAAGTACAACACAGAATACAATGTATATGAGAAAATGTAGAAAAAATCCAAACTATTTAATACATTTCAATTGGTATTCTATTGTTTAACAGCACGATTAATATTTTTAATCAAGATTAATTTTTGAGTTAATTTCGTGAGTTAACTGCGATTCATTGACAGCCCTAGTATTAACCAATTGTAGTTGATAAAATAATAATACTTCGTCAGTCATTTTGCTGTAAGAATTGATTGTGTGTGTGTGTGTGTGTGTGTAAGTTAAATATGTCCCGTCATACTGTTTAAATATGAATCTTTAGTACTACAGTAAATGAAACAAGGAGTTCACACTCCTGTGCGGATCGCTAATTTGGCTCCTGAACCACTGAGATCTGAGTATCACCAAGCTACACCTTAGCTTCTGTAGGACATGGGATGCAGGGCTGGCCCCACCACAGCCCATAGGAGCTTTGTCGTAGGAGCCAGGATTGTTTCCTGGCCACAACCTGAACAATAATAAAGTGATCTGAGCCATTCAGGACACAGGAACTAATGACTGTGCCATTATTTCAGCCACACAACGCCATCTCTGCATGCCCACAACAAACAGAGCCTAATGATCAACGTGCTTCCTTTACAAGCCACTTTTACGACAGAACTTGTGCTTCAGCAAAAGAACCCTCCATAAAAAGTGTCTTTCCAAAGCAAGGTATAAAATCAAGTAAAGTTAATCTGTGCAACAGCAACAAAGCCAAACAAGGATCCCACACTGGCTTCCTGTGACACTCATTTTCTTTTTATCCTATTCTGTAGAAGGTGGTGAAATGCTACAACAGAGAATCATGTCCCAGAGACACAATACATGCAGGGCACTTACCACATTTGCTGAGGTGGCAGAGTGCCTTCTTGTATCTTTTCAGGTATTTGTCTATAGTGTAGTGTTGATAGTTGGTTTCCATTTTCTGGAGGGTGTTTAAGAACGGCAGGTACTCCTTAGGGTCCTGCAAAGCACATCAGATAACTGCGTTGCTGCTTATATGTCAAACTGCTCAGTCAAATAATAACCCTGGTAACTGCATCTCCCGCAACATGCAGCCCATAATCAGCAAGAAAAGCTGGAACTATCAATCAAATCTGCTAGCTTGAGAGTTACTAAATATCACTCCCTCTGGATGGTTTACGGCAGTGGCTCTCAACCTTTCCAGACTACTGTAGTCTTTTCAGGAGTCTGATTTGTCATGCATACCCCCAAGTTTCAGCTCACCTTAAAAACTACTTGCTTACAAGATCAGACATAAAAATACAAAAGTGTCACAGCACACTAGTACTGAAAAATTGCTTACTTTCTCATTTTTACCATATTATAAAATAAATTGATTGGAATATAAATATTGTACTTACATTTCAGTATATAGAGCTGTATAAACAAGTCATTGTCTGCATGCAATGTTAGTTTGTACTGACTTCGCTAATGCTTTTTATGTAGTCTGTTGTAAAACTAGGCAAATATCTAGATGAGTTGATGTATCCTCTGGAAGACCTCTGCATACCCCCAAGGGTACACGTACCCCTGGTTCAGAACCACTGATTTATGGTTTTAGGCCCTCCTAGCTAGTTCATTACTGAGATTTGAAAATCAACTCCCATTTGGATTTTAGCAGCATGTCATGGGCAGAGGACGGCTCTATTTTCAGTTTATAATTGTGTTAATTTTTGACGTCCTGATTCATCAAAACTGTTTCCTTCTCTGTCTCGTCTGACTTTTTGCCAGCGAGTGGATATTCCAGAATCTCACATTTCATTTTAAAAAAGTGTTTCCAGCCTTAATGGTTGGGAAGAAACCCCTAACACTATAAACAGTGTTTTTACTTGAGGGCCAGCAGCAGCTCCTTCCCTGAAGTTGGGGATCTCTGACGTACCAGCCAGTTCCGAAACAGAGTGCCATGGAGAGCCTCTCCTAAACGAAACCCAACTGGAAAATTCACATGCACACATGCTGTCACTCAGCTGAGGTCACAGTACACCATGTACCTGATCACCTCAAAAGCACAGAAGTGGAAAGCCAAGATTTCTACACCTCTCCTCACTAGTGGCACAAAGTCAGCACCCCATTAACTCTGCACTCCAAGGACAGAGCACCCTTGCCCCAGGGAGGGTGTATTCCCCAAACCTGAGCAGGTGGTTTCCCAAACAGTGCTGAGGAGACAGTCAGGGGCTGGCCTGTGAGGGCGCTTGGACGTTAGGGCTGGAAGATGGGTGTCTGGACTGGTACAGAGTTATGGTTCGGAAACAATGTGTCAACTGATCCACCTTTGAAACTTTGGTAATTTTGTCTTGAAAATTAGAAAACAGTAAGAACAAGTAGTGTCACAATGACCTTCTGAGACTTCTCTGCCACCATGACAACCAAATCAAAGTCGTATGTGCCCAGGGAGTGATCGTACAGTTCATTGACGTCAACCAGGAAGAGCAGATACTTCAACGCTGCTTCTGCAGTCACCCCCTCAGCTGCTGGTGAAACAGTCTCTGTAATCGTGGGAAACAGAGCCATCAAAAATCACTTGTACCTTGCACCAATCAAAGGCTGTTCCCGTGAGCTCCAGGCACACCACGAGAACGCACGCTCACTTAGCTCATTAGAAACAGCACGGTCTGATTTCAGAGACAGACTGGCAGTCCCCCTGCTCTAACGATTCATAGAATCATAGAATATCGGGGTTGGAAGAGACCTCAGGAGGTCATCTAGTCCAACCCCCTGCTCAAAGCAGGACCAACCCCAACTAAATCATCCCATTCAGTCTTGTGCTTGAAAGAGGGGATGCTGGGGATGCCTGCCTCAGCTATTCACGTAGTAACCTGAACAGCAGCATGGCAGTCTTCAGGGCCTGGCCTAAAGCAAGGGACAACACAACTTGCATCCTGCTTATATCACTGCAGAATGACATCAAGTGTGCCATGCTGAGGGACCAGCGACAGGCATGGGGCACACAGAACACCCATGCAAAAAACAGGGGTCAAGGAGGCAGCTAAAACACCCAGGCTCATTCACGGATATGATTAACCAAACCCTGACTACAGACTAATGATCACAACACCAAGCAACAGTAACCATATGTGATTCTGTCTCTTCTGTGCTATCCAGTGCTATTTCATTGTGACAGCTAACTTCATAGACTCTGAACTGAACTTTGTGAGGCCTGGACAAATTTCTGTTATTCAGAGTCAAATATCAGGGGTAAATAATGCTAATAATCAGAGCTACTCTCTGAACTCTCCCCAGATGTGCAGCCCTTTCCTTGCCATCTGAACTAGGAGCACTGTACCTCGCAGCTCGTGCACTTTTTGAAGGGCAATTTCCAGTTCTGGGGTGCTTTTCTTCACATGGGATGTCAGTATTGAAAGACAGTATCTGAGGGAAACAGACAACAAGAAACAAAGCAAGAAACCAATCAGAAGGAGAAGATCAACAATCTACAGTAGAACCTCAGAGTTATGAACACCAGAATTACCAGTCAACCACACACCTCATTTGAAACCGGAAGAACACAATCAGGCAGCAGCAAAGACAAAGTGGGGGAAAAAAAGAAGCAAATACAGTACATTACTATGTTAAACATAACCTACTAAAAAAATAAAGGGAAAGTTTAATCTTGTCAAATCTTTTTTTAAGGAAACTGTTTCTGTGCTTGTTTCATTTAAAGTAAGTTTAAAAGCAGCACTTTTCTTCTGCATAGTAAAGTTTCAAAGCTCTATTAATTCAATGTTCAACTTCTGAAAGAACAACCATAACATTTTGTTCAGAGTTACAAACATTTCAAAGTTATGAACAACCTCCATTCCCAAGGTGTTCTCAACTCTGAGGTTCTACTGTATTTTTTAAGTTCTATTATTGAATATTTTAGTGTAGTCTTTGCTTTAATGGAAGGGTTGGGATTTGGGGATTTTGTTTTTTATTTGAAAAGAATAAAGGGTGAAGAACATACCAAGGAAGAACATTTTGCCCGGGATGATCCCTGGTATACAGTACATATATAAACTCTGATGATGCCTTAATTAAAACAGAAAACTAGCTTCCTCACCACATCAGCCTTTACCTCTGGACAACAGAGCTGAGTGCAAGTTACTAAAGCTAGTCAACTTTTTTTTTTTTTTAAACAAAGTTTATTGTTGAAAAATGGCCTTTTTTCTGAAGTAAAATTTTTCACCAAAACATTTTCCCCACTGTCAAAAATTGATTTTTTGTTAAAAGTTTTAAATAAAATTTCTAAAAAAATTCAGTTTTTCACTTATCAAAAGCTAGTTGTCAATAAGTGAAAAGAGTCTTACGTTTTCAGATTTAAAAAAGAAAAGAAAAATAGGGCTTCACTTCAACCCCTCTGAAATTAAAATTTTTCTTACTTTTTAGCCAGCTCTAAAAATGACTTTCTATTACTGTTCTGTTCTAAACTGCAGATGGCATTTCACTTACTTTTGAGGATTGATGTTTTCCATGGCAGCTCTCATTGAATCACAGATAAGGTCTACTTTTTTCTGATCAGGATACTGTTGTAGCGGGACGTTGCTGCTAACTGGAGATGGGTACATAGTCTTTGTGAAGTCTTCTTCTCTAAGAAGAAACATGCACTATAAATACCAGTTGGGCCCCAAGTCACAGCCCAGCACAAATACTCGTGCCAGAAGACATACAGAGTAACTCCTCACTTAACGGTGTAGTTCTGTTCCTGAAAAATGCAACTTTATGCGAAATGATGTTAAGCAAATCCAATTTCCCCATAAGAATAAATGTAAATGGGGGGCGGGGGGGTTAGGTTCCAGGGATATTTTTTTCACCAGACAAAAGACATTATGTACATATACAGTATAAGTTTTAAACAATTTTAAACAAACAGTTTAATATTGTACACAGCAATGAATGACTGTGAAGCTTGGTTGAGGTGGTGGAGTCAGAGGGTGGGATATTTCCCAGGGAATGCCTTGCTGCTAAATGATGAACTAGCACTCGGCTGAGCCCTCAAGGGTTAATCCGCAGTTGTTAATGTAGCCTCACACTCTGCAAGGCAGCATGGACTGAGGCAGGAGGGAGGAAACACAATAGATGCAGGGCAGTAGCTGCAAACACTTCCCTGCAAAAACTGAACATGATGTTGAGCCCACGCTACCCAGCTGGAGCGCAGCACTCCCTCCTCCTGACAGCACATGCACGGCTGCACAGGTGCTGACTTTCCAAAGTGCTGGGGTGTGCGTGCATGAGTGTGAGAGAGCAACGTGCATTGCCCCTTTAAGTACGCTGGCCCCACTTCAAGTACGCTGCCCTTTTAAGCAGATCAGCCAGTTCAGACAGGAAGCAACAGCTTCCAGCAAGCTCCCTACTTTCTGTCCCTGAGCCCTGTCCCCAACCTCTGCTTTGTGGAGAGGGGGTACAGAGTGAGGGAGCAGGAGGACATCCTGATATCAGCACCCCTCTCCCCCCCTTCCCCAGCAAGCTGGAAGCTCCAGGAGCAGCTCCAAGGCAGAGGGTAGGGGGGGAGGGACAGCTGAACTGCTGCTGGGCAGCTGCCGAGCTGAGCCACATACCTTACAGAGAATTTAGGGGAGCCTCCCCGCAAGGAGGGGCTGCTCTTCCAGAGAACCTTGCAAGCAGTGGACAAAGCAGGCAGCTGCCAAACGACATTATAATGGAGCATTGCACAACTTTAAACGAGCTCGTTCCCTAATAGATCAGCAACGTAACAACGAAACGTTAACCTGGACGTTAAATGAGGAGTACTGTACAATACTGTACAATGCACTTTAAGATTACTAGTACTCTCTCTTCTATGTAGTTCCTTATCCTGTCATTATCTGGCACAACTGGAAAGGACTCATGAAGTGGATTAATATCCATCATGCATGGTTTGTTCTCTTATCCTTTCCCCAGGGAAACATAAAACTTCTACTCTACAAGTGATACAGGGCAATAGGCAGACTCCATTTCAAGATGATTTTTTCTTTGTCAGACAACTGGAACGCCTCAGGCAGGAGGAGGGCTCAGACACTTCTGACATGAAGATGATTGGCACTTTTGAAAATTAAACCATTTGTTTAGGTTCCCAAACAAAGATTTAAGGCTGAGATTTTCAAAATGAGACTCCACACTCTATGTTTAGGTATCTAAAGAAGTGGCCTGATTCTCAGAAGTGCTGAGCAAACCAGCAGCTCCCAGTGCCTTTAAAGGGAGCAAATCATACTCAGCCTTTTGAAAAATCACTTAGTAAGGAGCCTGAACAATAATAGCCTTAGAAAAAAAGGGTTTCTTTATTCCCCTCTGCAATCCCCACAGGAGACCCCTAAATCAGAGGATGTCAACTACTGAAGCAACTGGTGAGATTTTCTCAAACATTCACATGGCAAACCAGAAAAAAATACAAACTAGGGCTGTCAAGCGATTAAAAACAGTGCGATTAATCACACTGTTAAATAATAATAGAATACCATTTATTTAAATATTTTGGATGTTTTCTACATATTCAAGTATATTGATTTCAATGACAACACAGAACACAAAGCGTACAGTGCTCACTTTATATTTATTTTTGATTACAAGTATTTGCACTGTAAAAAAACCAAAAGAAATAGTGATTCAATTCACCTCATACAAGTACTGTACTGCAATCTCTTTATCATAAAAGTTGAACTTACAAATGCAGAATTATGTACAAACAAGTTTGTTTACATTTACAGGAGATAATGCTGCCCACTTCTTGTTTACCATGTCACCTGAAAGTGAAAACAGGCATTCTCATGGCACTGTTGTAGCCGGCATCGCAAGATATTTACATGCCAGATGCGCTAAAGATTCATATGTCCCTTCATGCTTCAACCACCATTCCAGGGGACATGCGTCCATGCTGATGATGGGTTCTGCTCGATAACAATCCAAAGCAGTGTGGACCGACGCATGTTCATTTTCATTATCTGAGTCAGATGCCACCAGCAGAAGATTGATTTTCTTTTTTACTGGTTCGGTTCCTGCAGTTTCCGTATCAGAATGTTGCTCTTTTAAGACTTCTGAAAGCATGCTCTACACCTCGTCCCTCTGAGATTTTGGAAGGCACTTCAGATTCTTAAACCTTGGGTCGGGTGCTGTAGCTCTCTTTAGAAATCTCATATTGGTACTTTCTTTGCATTTTGTCAAATCTGCAGTGAAATTGTTCTGAAAATGAACATGTGCTGGGTCATCATCCGAGACTGCTATAACATGAAATATATGGCAGAATGTGGGTAAAACAGAGCAGGAGACATACAATTCTCCCCCAAGGAGTTCAGTCACAAATTTAATTAACGCATTATTTTTTTAATGAGTGTCATCACCATGGAAACATGTCTTCTGGAATGGTGGCCAACGCATGAAGGGGCATACGAATGTTAAGCATATCTGGCATGTAAATACCTTGCAATGGCAGCTATTAAAGTGCCATGCAAATACCTGTTCTCACTTTCAGGTGACATTGTAAATAAGAAGAGGGCAGCATTATCTCCTGTCAATATAAACAAACTTGTTTGTCTTAGCAATTGGCTGAAGAAGAAGTAGGACTGAGTGGAACTGTAGGCTCTGAAGTTTTACATTGTTTTGTTTTTGAGTGCAGTTATGTAACAAAAAAAAAATCTACATTTGTAAGTTGCACTTTCATGATAAAGAGATTGCACTACAGTACTTGTATGCAGTGAATTGAAAAATACTATTTCTTTTGTTTATATCATTTTTACAGTGCAAATATTTGTAATCAAAAATAATATACACTTTGATTTCAATTACAACACAGAATACAATGTATATGAAAATGTAGAAAAACATTCAAAATATTTAATACATTTCAATTGGTATTCTATTATTTACCAGTGCGATTAAAACTGCAATGAATCGTGCTTAATTTTTTGAATTGTGATTAATTTTTTTTGAGTTAATGGCTTGAGTTAACTGTGATTAATCGACAGCCCTACTACAAAGTGCTACAGCCAAACAAAATGTAAGTCCCCAGTTGGCCAAATCAAACCAATAGTCACAAGTGAGTCCATCTTGCTGAATCCCTCTGCCTGGATGGACCAGGCCCACAGCCAGCTAGCCTGGCAGTTGGAAGCAGTCACCATCCACTTGGTCAGATTGAATCCTCTGGTTCTTTGAGACCCAGCCCCCATTCTCCAGCTTCCAGAACAATGAAACTGCAGCTTTATTTACCAGGTGTTCTTTTATCAGAAGAATAATACTTACTTCAACTCGGTGAAAAATAAGTTGATGTAATTCACAGAATCTATTTGTTTTATGAAGGTTTCCACATTTTCCAGAAAAACCTGAAGTGAACAAAACCCTTTCAGTGCTGATGCTGTTATTTACAGGCACATTAACACAAAACACACAGAGCGACTTCAAAGGGTCATTTAAATTTGCACATGGGCATATCCAACTCTAAACCCAAGTTACCCTACTCTTGCCATTTGCACACGCTATAGTTCTTTGCATGCAGACGGTATGAGCTGTACAGCACTGGGTACCATCCTTAAGAACCTGTGTACCCGCCATGCCCCAAGCTCTCATGCCAGCTGTTCAGTACAAGGCAATGCCAGCTCAGGGGAGATAACCTTCCAAGTGTGACATGGAACAGAATTATCTTCACAGCCCTAGGAGCTCTACCCTTCACTCAGATCTGTGCCCCTCTGCTGAGAATCCATCCACATGGATCCACTTGCAGGATCAAGGCCTTAGATACAAGCAACACAGGCTCCACTAACATTGCTGCCTTCGGCCTCCTCTGTTGCCAGGAAAAGCTTCCTCCCCTAATTGGCCAGTGGGATTCTGATGTGGTGTTGACAGAGCTTTATAAACCCTGATTACATAAGAACGGCCATGCTGTGTCAGACCAATGGTCCATCTAGCCCAGTATCCTGTCTTCCGGCAGTGGCCAATGCCAGGTGCCCCAGAGGGAATGAACAGAACAGGCAATCAAGTGCTCCATCCCCTGTCGCCCATTCCTAGCTTCTGGCAGACAGGTTAGGGACACCATCTCTGCCCATCCTGGCTAATCATAGAATATCAGGGTTGGAAGGGAGCTCAAGAGGTCATCTAGTCCAACCCCCTGCTCAAAGCAGGACCAATTCCCAACTAAATCATCCCAGCCAGGCCTTTGTCAAGCCTGACCTTAAAAACATCTAAGGAAGGAAATTCCACCACCTCCCTAGGTAACCCATTCCAGTGCTTCACCACCCTCCTAGTGGAAAAGTTTTTCCTAATATCCAACCTAAACCTCTCCCACTGCAACTTGAGACCATTACTCCTTGTTCTGTCATCTGCTACCACTGAGAACAGTCTAGATCCATCCTCTTTGGAACCCCCTTTCAGATAGTTGAAAGCAGCTATCAAATCCCCCCTCATTCTTCTCTTCTGCAGACTAAACAATCCCAGTTCCCTCAGCCTCTTCTCATAAGTCATGTGCTCCAGCCCCCTAATCATTTTTGTTGCCTTCCGCTGGACTCTTTCCAATTTTTCCACATCCTTCTACAGTGGGGCCCAAAACTGGACACAGTACTCCAGATGAGGCCTCACCAATGCCAAATAGAGGGGAATGATCACGTCCCTCGATCTGCTGGCAATGCCCCTACTTATACAGCCCAAAATGCCATTAGCCTTCTTGGCAACAAGGGCACACTGTCGACTCATATCCAGCTTCTCGTCCACTGTAAACTCTAGGTCCTTTTCTGCAGAACTGCTGCCTAGCCATTCGGTCCCTAGTCTGTAGCAGTGCATATGATTCTTCCGTCCTAAGTGCAGGACTCTGCACTTGTCCTTGTTGAACCTCATCAGGTTTCTTTTGGCCCAATCCTCTAATTTGTCTAGGTCCCTCTGTATCCGATCCCTACCCTCCAGCGTATCTACCACTCCTCCCAGTTTAGTGTCATCTGCAAACTTGCTGAGAGTGCAGTCCACGCCATTCTCCAGATCATTAATGAAGATATTGAACAAAACTGGCCCCAGGACCGACCCTTGGGGCACACAGCTTGATACTGGCTGCCAACTAGACATGGAGCCATTGATCACTACCTGTTGAGCCCGACGATCTAGCCAGCTTTCTATCCACCTTATAGTCCATTCATCAAGCCCATACTTCTTTAACTTGCTGGCAAGAATACTGTGGGAGACTGTATCGAAAGCTTTGCTAAAGTCAAGGAATAACACATCCACTGCTTTTGATGGACCTATCCTCCATGAATGTATCTAGTTCTTTTTTGAACCTTGTTATAGTCTTGGCCTTCACAACATCCTCTGGCAAATCCCACACTCCCTGGGAGGCAAAAAAACATGCAAGGGGAGGTACAAGTGCGACTCAAACTTGCCTTGGGATTGTGATCATAAAGAAGGTTGAGGTTGATTCTCAGCTTCCTCATACATTCAAATGCTTCTTTAAACATGAGCCTGTTGGAATGGGTCAAATACAGCAGGTTTTTAGAGGAGTGTGCACTATAATCTAATATACACAGGGAGGGAGGGGAACAGTTGCCAGACACTAAATAAACCTCTATGGCTTAATTTTCACTGCCTTCCCTCTGCAAAGCAGGCTGGCTGGGCCCATGCCTAGTTCCTGTCCTGGCCCAGACAGACATCACACTGGGTAGCATTTAACCAGGTGTGGGCCAGTTTTGAAGAGAGTTACATTTGGGTTTAAAGATAACAGTGTATTGGTCACCGATAGAGCTGGGCAGATTTTTTTCCCCCGTGAATAGTTTATTTGCCCAAAATTCGTTTTTCAAATGAAAAAAATATTTTCAGAAATTCAGCAGTTTCAGACACCTAAATGAAAAAAACTAGAAAAAGTCCAAACAGTTCATTGACATTCTTGAAGTGAAACTTCTCAAAACTATATTTCACTTTGAAATTTAGCCAGGAGTTGTTAAAAATTTTTAAAAGTAAAACACACCCAGAAGCATAACAAAAAAATAAAATCATTTCATTTTGGAGAGGAAAAAGTGAAAAATTTCAGTTCCAGGTTTAACCCGAAATCATTCCCCCTCCGCCCCGATTTTTTGGTTCAATGGCTGAAAAAAACAACTATCTATTCAGCTCTAGTCTCGGGCACTTTTCTATTCCATTAGAACAGTGACATTTAGCAAGGTTTTATTCCATGGGACAGTCTTGTCTTCTAGGATAAGTTATAATTATGGGGAGGGGAAGAGATGGCATTTCTCCCAGCTTGTTCTGCAGTGCTGCTCACAGTGAATACAGATGACCTACACGTAATTTGTTTATCGTTGTTCCTGTCCCCTAACCTCTACCTACTTGTCTGTCCTTTTGATTAACAAGCTCCTTGCAGCAGGGACTAAAGCACGCAGCACGAGCTGTACATCAATAAGATAAATGTTGAGATGGCTCTGCTTGCAGGTGGCAGTTACCTGGAGGTCCCAACTGCCAGAACTGGTTTGTTTCCACTTGCTACGTCATAACTATTTGTGAACTCTCCTGAAGCAGTCCCCCTTTCACTCTAACTTAATGCCCTCATTCTGCAGGTCCCGGTCAATATCCCACCAGGACAGTGCGACCCTCCTCCAGCTGCTCACCCCACAAGAGCCTGGGGGATGCACGCTGATACACATTAGTGACACTCACCTGTCCAGCCACTTCCGAATCTGGGCCAGAACGAGGGCTCGGTGGTGAACAGTCTCCAAGTTTCCTCTTGGCATCTAAAAAATTAATCCCAACAACAATTTCTCCTAAGTATGCTAAGAGCTCTGCACCTCAAATCCTGGTCAGCCACGGCCAGGCCAGCAATCCCCAACTCCCCCTCACCCCCAATGAGGAAACGGGGGCTTCATTTTGACTGCCGGGAAGGGGAGGCAGGACCTTCACTTTGAAGAAAGAGTTTTACTCAATCTAAGAGATGGTTTCAATGTCTTTACAGTTCAGTAAGACATCCCCCTCCCCACAATGGCTGCAGAGGGAGAAGGAATGTGATGGAGCCAAACATCACAGTGCTGTGCTAGTGCAAGAGACCCCCAGAAGAAGAGCAACCCCAAGAGGAGGTTGAATCCCAAGAGAAGACTCAGTGCAAGCAGAGAAATGCAGGAAGCAGACCGTGTCAATGGCCAGGAGGGAGTCCAATCTCTGACGGGTTCGGTGTCTATGATGTAAAGTGCTATCTACCCTAACAGCAGGACTGCAACAGGCAGACAATGTTTTCCTGGAACACCCCACACTACTACTGTTGGCAAAGGCTGGAGCAGGCTCTGCCGACTCTCTGAGGCAGGCAGCTCCTTACTCTGCCCAGACAGACAGGAGCTGGGAGTGAGTCTGTAATGAGAAGATCTAGGGCATGGGCTGAGCAGGGTCTGAGACAGGAATCCTCCAGCAGCCCAGCCCGGGGAGAAGGCCTGGGCTAGCTTTGTTCTCCTACTGGCAATGAAACCAAGCCCCAGGAAGGGGCAAGCTGCACAGGCATTTGAGCAAGCAGGTTCCCTCGACTTTATAGAAGGCTTTATCATGTGTCTGACGCACGCTCCACGGCTTTTTCATAAAACTCAGAAGAGATTTAAGGGGGAAATGTGACACCTTCTAATCAAGCCAGGAACCGCTTCAGGGAGCAACTTTCTCGGGCCCTGGGTTCCAGCAGCTCATTCCGATTGCTGCCAGTCTGGTCTTTAGTGTACCTCTTACTGGACACTAACAGAAGCCTTTGGGACAAAGCATCATAAGAACAGCCATAGTGGGTCAGACCAATGGTCCCTCTAGCCCAGTATTCTGTCTGTATTCCACATGTGGGTACGCATACATGCCATGAGTCTGAGTCTGGAAATTCTTTCAAGCAGTGTCCGTTGGCCCACACGTGTGCAGTAGAGCTCCTCGTGCTCCTGACAGAGAGCCAGAGGGTGCAGGACGACACCTCTTCAGTTCCTCCTCTTACCATAAATACAACAGGATCCAGAGCAGCGGGGACGGAAGACAGGTAGTGGAATACAGATAGGGACCACACCCCTCGAACAACTTTCAGTTACTGTAAGTAACCACTACTACTTCGAGTGCTGGTCCCTATGTGTATTCCACACGTGGGCAATTGGCAAGCAGTGCTCTGACTGTAGGTGGTGCGAGGAAGCCATCAGCAAAGATGCTTGCAATACTGCTGATCCCACAGGTGCATGTGCAGCTGAGGCATGAACTAAAGCGTAACATGTAGCGAACGTGTGGCTAGAACTCCAGGTGGTTGCCCTGAAAAGGTCTTGTAACAGGATGTCATATGGGGATGCTGTGAAGGTGGCCTGGGCTCTCGTGGAGTGAGCTGTGACACCCTGCAGGGGGAGGGATGTGTGCTAACCTGTAGCACTCTAGGATGAATCCCCAAACCCACTTAGAAATCCTTTGGGAGAATATGGCTTGCCCAAGCAATCTCTCTGCCATGGGGATAAAAAGACTTGGAGACTTTCTAATTGGTTTGGTTTGCTGCAGATGGAATATCAGGGCACGCCAGACATCAAGAGTGAAGTATCCTGTTTTCAGCAGAAGTGTGGGATTTTGGAAAAAATACAAGTAAATGAATACTTTGATGTGGAATTCAGAAACAATCTTGGGTAGAAACATGGGATGTAGATGAAGGGAAACCTTTTCCTTGTGGAAAAACTGTATACAGAGGGTCTGCTGTGATGGCTCTGAACTCGCTGACCCTTCTGGCCGAAGCGATAGCCACTAAAAATGCAACCTTCATGGACAGGAGGGTCATGGAACACACCAAACCAACCTTTGAGCCCTTGGTGACAAGTGTTAACAAGATGAGATTAAGGTCCCATTGAGGTGCAGGTTTGATCACCGGTGGGAAGGACCTGACTAGGCCTTTCATAAATTGTACTGTAGTTGGATGAGGGAAGGCAGGCACTAACCGCTGCAAGGTAGACTCGCAATGAACTAATAGCAAGACCTGAGGTCTTCAAGGACAGGAGATAACCTAAAATGATTGGAATATTTGCAGCGGCTGGAGAATGTTGACTGAGCTGTGCCCAGGCCGACATGCCTCATTTGGCCACATAGCAAGTTCTAGTCACATCCTTCCTATTTTGGGTAACGATAGCCTGAACAGGAGCTAAGCAGGAATGTTCTATTTCTGATGCCCATCCCAACACCAGGCCATGAGATGGAGTGACCATGGATTAGGGTGCTTGATTCTTCCCTTGTCCTGGGTCAGGAGGTTCAGGAAGGGGCTGATCTTGATTGGGGGGCAGGCAGATATTGGCAGAAGCTCCAGGAACCAGAACTGCCTGAGCCAGTAGGGTGCTAGAAGAATGACACTGGCCCCATACACTGACATATTTTCCATATGACCTGTGGAAGCCAGGGAACAGGCAAAAAAAACCTGAGATAATTTTTCCATGATAGCAGGAGGGCGTCGCCCTGGGAACCGCGACCCACTACTACCCTGGAGCAATACAGTGGAAATTTTCCATTAATTTGGGACACAAAGAGGTCCCATTGAGATGCACCCCACTGTATGGCTATCTCACTTAGGATGGAATTGTGGCTCTCCTATTCGTGGTCTGCCGAGAAGCGTCTGTTTAGTTTGTCTGCTAGGGAGTTGTGGTACCTCCTGAGAGGTAAGCAGCCTGGATTGTGATGTGGTTCCTGATGCACCTGCTCCAGAGTCTGACTGCTCCCAGGCAGAGGGGACGAGCTCTCACTCTGCCCTGTTGGTTTATGTAAACCACAGTGGTGACATTGTCAGACAACACCTGGACATGGAGTGAGCGTATGATTGGATTGCATGCGAGGTGGACTGCTCTCAGTTCTAGTATGCTGATGTGTAGTCTGGCCTCCTGTGGGGTTCAGGGACCTTGCGCTGTGTGGCTGTTCAGGTGAGCACCCTACCCCAGGAGAGAGGGGTCTGTCACAACGGTGGCACTGGAGTGGGAGTACTGAAGTGAAAGCCCACCCTCACCTTTTCCAGGTTCAACCAGCAGGCAAGGGACCCAATGACTCTGGTGGGAATGGTCACTGCGAAGCTGATGTGGTTCTTGTCCAGTAGGTAGATTGAGTGGACCCAGGCCTGCAAACATCGCAAATGAAGCCTGGCAAACAGCATCACGTAGGTGCACACAGCCCTTTGGCTTAACAATGTAAGGCACTTTCGCACTGTAGTTCTTGCTCTGTGGGTAATGCACGCAACCAGGATGTTCGTCATCTGAAATCTGTCTGCAGGGAGCAATGCTCTTGCAGAAACAGAGTCCAATGTCGCTCCGATAAAGTTTATCATCCTTATAGGCGACAAAATGGACTTCTCTCTGTTTATGCAAATACCTGGGGCTGCAAGGAGCTGTATGAGAAAAAACGGTTACTCACCTTTGTAACTGTTGTTCTTCGAGATGTGTTGCTCATATCCATTCCAATTAGGTGTGCGAGCGCCGCGTGCACGATCGTTGGAGAATTTTCTACCCTAGCAACACCCGGTGGGTCGGCTGTGGAGCCCCCTGGAGTGGCGCCTTCATGGCGCTGGATATATACCCCAGGCGACCTAGCGCCCCCTCAGTTCCTTCTTGCCGGCTACTACGACAGTGGGGAAGGGGGGCGGGTTTGGAATGGATATGAGCAATACATCTCGAAGAACAACAGTTACAAAGGTGAGTAACCGTTTTTTCTTCTTCGAGTGCTTGCTCATATCGATTCCAATCAGGTGACTACTAAGCCTTACCTAGGCGGTGGGGTCGGAGTAAGACATCGCTGTGTGCAAAACCGCTGATCTGAATGCAGCATCGTCTCTGGACTGCTGTACAAGCGCATAGTGAGCGGCGAAGGTGTGGACCGATGACCATACCGCAGCTCTACAAATGTCCTGGATCGGGACATGAGCCAGGAAGGCAGTCGAGGAGGCTTGGGCCCTTAGGGAGAGTGGAGAACAGCTATGCCGCGCTCCACAGTTCCAACGACCGTCACGGGCGGTAAGAAGGAACTGAGGGGGCGCTGGGTCGGCTGGGGTATATATCCAGCGCCATGAAGGCGCCACTCCAGGGGGCTCCACAGCCGACCCACCGGGTGTTGCTAGGGTAGAAAATTCTCCGACGATCGTGCATGCGGCGCGCGCACACCTAATTGGAATCGATATGAGCAAGCACTCGAAGAAGAAACTCTGTTGTCAACCTGACCTCCTAGTGGGAGCGGCCTACCAGGAGCCAGTTGTCTAGATATGGGAAAACTGTGAAGCCCTGGTGTCTCATCTGGGCTGCCACCACAGAGAGGACTTTTGTGAATACTCTGGGTGCTGTCACTAGTCCAAAAGGGGGGATTTGAAACTGGAAATGTTCCTGGCCTACCATAAAACACAGGAATCTCCTGTATGAGGAGTAAACGTCTATGTGGAAGCATCCATACTTCATGTCAAGAGCTGCAAACCACATCATCTTCTGAAGGCAGAGAATTATTGATGCCAATGTAATCATGTGGAATTTTGACTTTCGAATAAAGATGTTGAGTTGCCGAAAGTCCAGGATGGATCTCCATTCTCCATCTCTTTTGGGAATTAGGAAATATGGAGAGTAGAACCCCCTCTCATAATACTGAGATGGGACATGTTCTGTGTAGGAGGGATTCTGCTGCCTGTTGAAAAATCATGAGAGAGGTCCCTGAAAGGGGACTGGAAGGGGGCGTGAGAGGAGGGAAGGAGGGGAACACTATGGATTATCCCTGATGAATAATCTCCAAGACCCAACTTGTCTGTCGTGATCATCCTCCATCTGTGAGTGAATAGCATGACACAGCCCCCAAAAACGATGGGAGAAGAGGTGGGTGGCATCAGTGGTGGCAGGTTGGTCTTGACCAGTATGTTGAAAGTGGCCCTTAGCAAGTGCTTGGGAATGGGTAGAGGTCATGGCAGAAGAGGGGTGTGAGAAGCGAGGCCTCTGAATGCCCTGCCATTTTTGTGTAGGCTCAGCTGAGGAGGGGATAGCCTTGGTCTATAGGATGGTCTCTGGTGTTTCCTCTTGGGGTCTGGAGTCTAAATCCCCAGTCAATCTCGAGTCCTTTACTGAATACATGAACTCGTCTGTTCTTTCATTAAAACAATTCGACTCCTCAGAGCAGAGGTCCTGCAGGTGTTCTGTACCTCCCTAGGAAATCCTGACAATTGTAGCCAAGAATCCGTTCTCATGAGGTTCTGCAAGCTGTGTCTACTGCATCCACTATGGCCTGGAGAGCGTTTTTTGCCACTAGCTTGCCCTCCTCTTTGAAGGTCTTAAATTGGGCTCTGTCCTCCATGGGAAGCCTGCCCATAAAGTCTGCAAGCTTGCACTAAATCCTGACTTAGGACGGAAGAATCCCATGCACTGCTACAGACTAGGGATCGAATGGCTAGGCAGCAGTTCTGCAGAAAAGGACCTAGGGGTTACAGTGGACGAGAAGCTGGATATGCATCGAAAGAGTGCCCTTGTTGCCAAGAAGGTTAATGGCATTTTGGGCTGTATAAGTAGGGGCATTGCCAGCAGATCGAGGGACGTGATCATTCCTCTCTATTCGACTTTGGTGAAGCCTCATCTGGAGTACTGTGTCCAGTTTTGGGCCCCACTGTAGAAGAAGGATGTGGAAAAATTGGAAAGAGTCCAGCGGAGGGCAACAAAAATGATTAGGGGGCTGGAGTACATGACTTATGAGGAGAGGTTGAGGGAACTGGGATTGTTTAGTCTGCAGAAGAGAAGAATGAGGTGAGATTTGATAGCAGCCTTCAACTACCTGAAGGGGGGTTCCAAAGAGGATGGAGCTAGGCTGTTCTCAGTGGTGGCAGATGACAGAACAAGGAGAAATGGTCTCAAGTTGCAGTGGGGGAGGTTTAGGTTGGATATTAGGAAAAACTTTTCCACTAGGAGGGTGGTGAAGCACTGGAATGGGTTACCTAGGGAGGTGGTGGAATCTCCTTCCTTAGATGTTTTTAAGGTCAGGCTTGACAAAGCCCTGGCTGGGATGGTTTAGTTGGGAATTGGTCCTGCCTTGAGCAGGGGGTTGGACTAGATGACCTCTTGAGGTCCCTTCCAACCCTGATATTCTACGATTCTATGAATAGTTATTAAAATCATATTTCGTTATCAGAACCTAGTAGTTAGCAATACAAAACTGCAGGCCTGCAGAGAGGATGACCTTTCTCCACAGGAGGTCCAGGCTCTTTGAACCCTTGTCAGTCTGTGTCCCTTTGATAGTGCGACCTGGCCCTTTCCTTAGCTGCCTATACCACCAGTGAGTTGGGGCTGAGGTGGGAGAACAAATTCAGCTCCTTTGGTGGGGATGAAATATCTTCTGTCGGCTCTCTTCGGTGTGGGGGCATAAGATGCCATATAGCTCTGGATGGTTCTAGGATGGCCTCCTTACTCGGTCCCTCTGGTTGCAGGCGATCCAGGAGCCAGTGTTCCTGGTACTGCCTATGGTTGTCCGGCAGAGATGGAGAGGACAGAGTGACAGCTTTATCCAAGGATGAAGAAGAGACAACTATCAGAACCTGCAGGTCCTGATCAATGTCTTCCTCCATATACACTGATGGATCCCTAAGAAGGGCCTGGATGCCTGCCCATGGACCCCAATGAAGCCAGAAGGAGGGGTCAGTGAGCTGTAGGGTACCCAAAGGAAATCAGTACCAGCAGTTCCTTGGCAAGCCATATCTGGAGGGATACTGAGCGTGACTCCTTGAATGTCTGTCAGGACTCAACGGTCTCCCTGGAGATATTGGAGCGGCTAGCACCTCCAACGCATCTGAGTCTGAAAATTGCTTCTCCAGTAGTGGCGAGGTCATCTGTACTGCAGCACTCCTGCCGAAGGGCTGTAAGTGGGATGGCTCCTGAGACACCATAGTAGCATCCTTCTCTAGTGTAGTAATATCCCTCAAGAGGGGTAGGCTGGAGAAGCAGGGAGACTGAGGATGAGGTAGGACTATATCCTCCAGTGTTGTGTAAGTCTCCATATGCCCCAGTGTCAGCGGAGTTCCAGCAGTCAAGTCTGATGGAACTAGTGCATCCCTGGAAGCCCGGTGGTCCTCGGACAAATTAGATGATATCAACGATAAGTGTAGGCCTTGCTGGAGCCATAAGCGCAACTAATAGTATGGCCCAAAGGCTGTGAAACAGAGTAAGCTTGGCCTTAGCTAATACCTACTGTGTTGCAATTCTGCTAAAACCAAGCAAGCACATTCCTGAGAGGATGGTACAAGAACATCCGGAGTTCTCAAGTAACTGTGTAAACACATTCCCAAGAGATGGTACAGGAACACACCGACTCCTCATATGATAAGGATGGGATGACAGGATAATGGAAGAGGATGTTTTGTTCAAACTAGCAGCTACAAGAATAAGGGTAGCAACTAATAACATCTGGAGTGTGATACAGAACTTGTTTGTATCAATGTATAAAAGAAGAAGTCATAGGAGGGGCATCTTTGTATTGGCCGAGGGGACAGCATCCTGTTATGCTAACTGAGCCTGAGCTTGTCACGGGCATACATTTGTCAGTGTCCCTGTGACCTGTTGGTCAGGGTGTTAGTACTGTGTTTTGCTGACAATGAACCCAGATGAGCACCTTTGACACCGAACCAAGCCTGTGGTCGCTCTTTATGAAAACATCAAGGCCTGCTGAATCCACATGCTGCATTTCTCCTAATGCAGCAAACACCAGAGCCCCAAGAATAGCGGCACTAGCAGCATTAACAACTCTGCAGCACCAGCACCGCTCCATAGCACTAACACAGCTCATAGACAGAACCGGCGCATGTCATTCCTTATGCTTTGATACTGGGGTGATCATCAGAATCAGCAGATCTTTCTTTTTACATGCTCTGGGGGTTTTCAGTGGATCCAGTTCTTTAGATTCCACACACGAAGTCTCACCCGATTTCGACAGGCTCAGGGAGGGAATGCATCTCTTATGGACCATCCTTGATAGGGATCTGCCCTTACCCCCAATGAGTGCCCTCTGCTCTCATGGGAAGCCCTTGAGGAAGAATCTTTGGGCTTAGGTACTGAAAGCTCTGCTACCAAGCATGTGCTTGGAGGGGTCAATGTACAAGGGGGTCTCCCTGGAACAGATTGGAAAGGGGCCTCATAGCCTTCTCCATCAGATATTTCTTGTAGGCAGAGCTCGTGAGCTGCCAGAGTTCTGGGTGGGAACCAGCGACAAATACTGCACTTCACAGAGATAGTGTCTCGCCCAGACAATAGAAGCAGTGCTGATGTTCATCGCTGACAGAGAAGGTGCGAGAGCAAGAGATGCAATTCTTGAAACCTGGGTCTCTAGACATAATCCCAGACTCAAGGAGGGAATCCCCAACCAAGGAAAAAACGCACTATACTAACTATACTATGAACTTTAACTAACCAGTAAGCTAGGAAGAATAAAAACTATTTACAATTGTCTTTACAGGTGCTATAAATAGTTGAGGGAGGAGAGGACAGACGATTCCAACTCAGATCATGCAGCCATAAGAAAGACCTGGAGAGGTATCCATCTGCACGGTGCCTCATATCTTGGCAGAAGCACGAAGAGATGTGTGTGTGGGCCAACGGACACTGCTTGAAAGAATTCCTGGACTCAGGTGCATGGCATGCATGCATACCCCTGTGTGGGACCAGCACTCAAAGAACTTACCTCTTATCCCATGTCACTTAAGAACTCTTGGTGCAGGACCTTGTCAAAGGCTTTCTGAAAGTCCAAGTACACCATGTCCACTGCATCACCCTTGTCCACATTTGTTAACCTTCTCAAAGAATTCTAATACATAGGTGAGGCATAATTTCCCTTTACAAAAGCAGCTTTGACTCTTCCACAACATACTGTGTTCATCTATGGGTCTGATAATTCCATTCTTTACTATAGTTTCAAGTAATTGCCCAATACCGAAGTTAGGCCTACCGTCCTGTAATTGCTAGTATTGCCACTGGAGCTTCTTTTAAAAATCTGTGTGACATTAGCTATCCTCCAGTCATCCGGTACAGAAGCCGATTTAAGCAACAGGTTACATATCACACTTAGTAGTTCTGCAATTTTATATTTGAGTTCCTTCAGAACTCTTGGGTGAATATTACTTTTTATCCATTTGTTCCAAAACCTTCTCTACTGACACCTCAATCTGAAAAAGTTCCTCAGATTTGACACCTAAGAAGAATGGCTCAGGTGTGAGACTGTTCCTTGAATTTTCTGCAGTGAAGATGGATGCAAAGAATTCATTTTGTCTTTTGGCTTCCTTGAGTGCTCCTTTAGCATCTTTATCAGCCAGTGGCCCTAGCTGATTGATTGGCAGGCTTCCTGCTTTTGATGTACTTAAAAAAAAATTCCTATTAGATTTTGTGTCTTTTGCAAGTTGTTCTTTGAATTCTTTTGTGGCCTACCTAATTATACTTTTACACTTGACTTGCCAGAGTTTATGCTCCTTTCTATTTTCCTCAGTAGGATTTGCCTTCCAATTTTTGAAAGATGCCTTTTTGTCTCTAACCACTGCATTTACCCAGTTTAGCCATGGCAGCTTTTTTGGTCCTTGACACTTCTTTATTTGGGGTATACATATAGTTTGAACCTCTATTATGGTGTTTTTTTTTAAAAAAAGTTTCCATGCAGTTTGCAGGCATTTCACTCGTGACTGTTCCTTTTAATTTCCGTTTAACTAGCCTCCTAATTTTTGTGTACTTCCCCTTTTTGAAGTATCAAAACAGGTGGGCAGGGGCAAGAGCATATGAAGCACACACGATAGAGGGTATCAAAGCAAGTGGGTGGGGGCAAGTGCGCTTGAAACACACACAACAGATGGTATCAAAGCAGGTGGGCAGGGCGAGAGCATGAAGCACACACGACAGTTTCATTTTCATGCAAATGAAGCCAAGAGGCCATCTACCTCCCATTCACATGGGGCTGGAGTTCAAAAGTGCTCAGCAGAATGGCAGAGGTTTGGGGGGAGGAGGGGGGAAATTCACCATCCTCAGTGGGTGAAAATCTGGCCCTAAGTGTGGATGTTCAGCCCTCCTGAAGCAGGGCCTTTACTACAGACAATAAGCACCAAGAGATCACCCTCTGACCCTGTGATTTACTGTGGTGCTTCAGTATCACCAAGAGCAGCCACTGAAGACTTATTTATTTGAAAATCCCTCTCCTGCCAGGGGCTCCCAGAGAGGCAGCATGAGCTGTAATAATTAGGATCCAGTAGGATCAGGATCTACAGTTCAGCAGGTTTGTGAGTGGTGATCCCATAGCCTGGAAAGCAAGAGCAGCTGTTACACGGTACTTGACAATATATAGCTCAGCTAGCTACTACCCTCTCCAAACCGCTGGGTGCTGCGTTACGGTGGGGCTTCCCTAGCGTGGGCTAACACATGGTGCTGCAGCAATACCATGAGAGCTGACCTGCAGGATGAGCTTGGTGTCCTGGGGTACAACGGTGACGATGCGGGAGCCCCGCTCCATCTTGCGTAGTGTCTCTTTGGGAGTAGAGGAGCTGCTGAAGCCTGCCTGCAGAACTGAGAATGGCAGAGGTATCAGCAAGGGTATGATAAGTCCCTACATACAGCGCAACTTCCCCAGTCCAGCCACAGGGTGTCTGCTGAGTTTCTGCTGGGAACCCACCCATTGTTAGCAACGTTCTAGTAACGCCCCAAGGTATCAGTCAGGTTCAGAGTCCCATTGTGCCAAGCACCATCACACACAGACTAGAGGAGACAGCCACTGCCTGAGGAGCTGAGTCTAGACACCAGGCAGATACACACACACACAAGCAGCTGCCAGAAGCACAGAACATGTACATTGCCATTCCTCCTCATCCTTTTGCCCCTCCATGACACCCCCAAGCTTCCCATGTCCAAGTGCCAGTCAGATGCTGCCCAGCATGGTTCACCCGGCATCCCTTCCATCCTACCTGTCCCCCACCAGGAGCACTCACCCTTGTTCTAGGAGGTGAATGCAAAGCCTGTCAAAGAGGACAAGAGGTGGCTCCCACCAACTAACTGCCAGTCTGTCCCCAGCTGCTTCTCCTCCTGGGGGCACCCTGCACAGCCAGTCCTGTCCCCAGCCGCTTCTCCTCCTGGGGGGCAGGCAGGCAGCTTGCCCACACAGCCAGTCCTGTCCCCATCTGCTTCTCCTCCTGGGGGCCAGACAGGCAGGTGGCCTGCATGCCCAGTCTTGCCCCCAGCTGCTCCCCCTCTCTCTGCAGGCCAAGCCACAGTGATTTCAAGTGTCCTTTGGTCACTCCTGTTGTATCACAGATCAACGATGGTTTGTGGAGAGTAAGCTACTCCTCCCTGTGCTAGGGAGAGCTGGGAAGTGAGAGAGGGAGCTCCCAGAAGTGGATGAAGAGCCCATGAGAGGATATAGGGAACTCACTGGCATCGATCAGGAGCAGCCACTCTGGACAATCAAGAAGTGGCACCATGGCCATGACATGGGGCCTTGGAAGCGAGCTTGTCTAGGTTCCATCATGAGGGCAAAGGGCCCAGGAAGCAAACAGTAAGGCCTATTACATACCAAAGGCCATATCTGAACGTTTACCTTTCAACGATGTGTCCCTCAAAGATACACACTGGCAGGTGTGGGAGTGGGTGGTCACCAGCAGAAACTCATCATATCTGGCAAATGAGGTAACGTTGGAAGCCACCTGTGGAAAGTGAATCCAATGAAATCGATGAGCACAAGCAGCAGCAGATGAAATCTAATAATCACACACAGACAAGTGAAACCGCATCAAAACAAACTTTGGTACCTCCACATCGTTTATGAAAAAACGGCATCTATCAGTCAGACCCAGGATGGCTTCCTATAATGAAAAGGATGGACAATTACAATATGTTACAGCACTGGTTTAGCAGCACCATTGTTACAACTGAGATGGGCCTTTGCTATATGCCCATTACCTTTAGACTGTCAGATTTCCAAGTGGACTGGAATTCCTCATGCTTATTTTCAACATAGCAGTGAAGTATTGAAGGAAGTTGGATAGGAATTTGTTTGATCACTGAGGTCTCAATGTAAAAAGTGTTTACTTGCTTTAAAAAAAAAAAAAAAACAAAAAGGTCTCCAGACCCTTGCAGTTGGAAACTCAATAATATCTTTCTACTGAAAGCTTCAAACTTCCTTGATAATGAACAGCACACTTGCCATCTCTGAATAACTCTGGTCGGGCAACAAGAGCTAATGGCTTGAAAGCCATCAGACCCAGCTGTGCAGTGCGCATTGTTTTACTTAGCTTGTAAGCACCCCAAGGGCCTCCATGTGGCAGCATGGAAACAGGACGTTAGGAACCTATTATAGTAGAGGCCAGTGTGTGGATTTGGATATGTGATTAACATCCAGTTTCTAAAAAGGAAGTGAACTGGAAAAATGAAACCAAACCATAATAATGATTTAATGCAACAATTAGTGACAGCCCTGACAGGAAGTGTAAGAAAGACAAGTTGGATGAGGTAATATCTTTTATTGGACCGACTTCTGTTGGTGAGAGAGACAAGCTTTTGAGCCACACAGAGCTCTTCTTCAGGTCAGGGAAAGGTACTCTGAACATCACACCTAAATGCAAGGCGGAACAGATTGTTTAGCATCAGTAGTTAGCACCTGTTCTAAGGGACCATTCAAGGTGAAGTGACCCATTAACACCTCTGCAGTCATATGACAAAAAGAGTGGTGTCAGTGCATTACAGATTGTTGTAATAAACCAGGGGTCAGCAACCTTTCAGAAGTGTCAAGTATCAGAGGGGTAGCCATGTTAGTCTGAATCTGTAAAAAGCAACAGAGGGTCCTGTGGCACCTTTAAGACTAACGGAAGTATTGGGAGCATAAGCTTTCGTGGGTAAGAACCTCACTTCTTCAGATGCAAGTAATGGAAATTTCCAGAGGCAGGTATAAATCAGTATGGAGATAACGAGGTTAGTTCAATCAGGGAGGGTGAGGTGCTCTGCTAGCAGTTGAGCTGTGAACACCAAGGGAGGAGAAACTGCTTCTGTAGTTGGATAGCCATTCACAGTCCTGATCTGATGGTGTCAAATTTGCAAATGAACTGGAGCTCAGCAG
>NW_020664445.1:3043277-3072822 GCF_002925995.2 Terrapene triunguis | reverse complement strand
CTGCTGAGCTCCAGTTCATTTGCAAATTTGACACCATCAGATCAGGATTAAACAAAAACTGTGAATGGCTATCCAACTACAGAAGCAGTTTCTCCTCCCTTGGTGTTCACAGCTCAACTGCTAGCAGAGCACCTCACCCTCCCTGAGTGAACTAACCTCGTTATCTCCATACTGATTTATACCTGCCTCTGGAGATTCCATTACTTGCATCTGAAGAAGTGAGGTTCTTACCCACGAAAGCTTATGCTCCCAATACTTCCGTTAGTCTTAAAGGTGCCACAGGACCCTCTGTTGCTTTTTAGAGAAGATTAAGGCTATTTTCCAACTCAGCTGATAAAACAAACATCCCATTACACCTACACCCTTTGCCACACACGCCTCATAAAAACAACATAGGTGTGTTCTACAAGTACATTCTGTTGTAAGAGTATAAGTGCATGATATGAAACAGAACTGAGCTTGGAGACCATTTGAGTCCAGCATATAGGAAAAGTCACAAAACGGTAATTTTCAGTAATATGTATATGAATCCTATGTGTGCCTCAGTTTCCCTCTGTACTTTGCACTGCTACCCACTGGGGGTAAAAGCCTTGTGTCTCCTCTTGACGAAGAACAGTAGGCACGAGGTGTGTACGTCACCTTGCCATCTGGGGTGCAATGAATGTGTCAACAAGTAACTGCCTGGAACCTGCTGAAACTGACCCACATGAATGGAGAATCCAAGAGGGAAGCCCCAATTACCAGAATGTTCACACCTAGCAAACAACCAGAAAAGAGATTTTCCCTCACCTCTCAGCAGGGAAGCCAAGCCAAGGCCCCAATTTGAGAACAAAGGGAAAGGTGCTGGATGGTGGAGTTAAGTGCTCCCTTTGAAGAAACACAGGGCTCTCACCTGGGACTGAGAAAGGGGCAGAGAGAGAGCGAACGCACACGAGCAAGCCTGGAATGGAGGCCATAGCAGCTTGGCTGGCTGATCGCACTGTTTTAGCCAGATGGACTATGTCTTAACTTTTATTTCTCTATGCTAATCTAAGGACTTCCAATGCCATGTTTCAGTTGAATACCAAACACTACTCTGTTTGGAGGGCCGGCTTTGGTGAAAATGGTGCCCTAGGTGAACTTGTATTTTGGCGCCACCCCTCCCACCATCACCCCTGGCTCCTAGGGGCTCCTCCCACCCCCACCCCATCGCCATTCAATGTAGATTAGCGTCTCCCGTGGTCCATTGTGATTTATGTGTCCCTTGATGAACCACTTACTTTGACTAGTCCCTTCAAAATATACTGGCTAACTACCTTGTGGGCATTACTCCAGGAGCAGAAGAAAGGGTGGTACGGTATATGGTGTATTGCCACAGTTACTTCTGTGCTGCTGCGGTGGCTTGTGGTGCCTGGCGCTTGGCCTGCGCGTCAAGGCAGGCTTCACGCTGTCACATGGGGGCTGCATCTTGCCAGAGCCCACGGCCCTCCTGCAGCCCCTAGCCACTCCTGGCTCATCACAAGCATTGTGACAGGAAGTACCAAGCAGCAATAATAATAATGATACGTGTACGTGTACGTGTACGTGTGTGTGTGACAATCTGTCTTTCAAAAGGCAATGAACTTGGCCTTTCATTTCAAAACACAGCTACGGCCATTCTTTTCTTTAAAAATTAGATACGTTCAGATACAAATCAGTACTTTAACAAAGTCCAAAGAGCCAAGTAATGATGAAAAAGCAACATCATCAACTTGCAAGGCCCATGCACATTCTTATACTCCAACTGGCTAGTTAAACTGCAGGACAGTTCCGTGACAGCCATCCGTTTCTAAGCCAGACATCTTGACGGGGATCTTACACTCACCCCAGAGGTACTTCAGTATCTGCCCATCAGCCAGCTGCAGAGCTATTGCTCTGGTCTTCGGATTACAGCACAGGCTGATCACATCCCCATCCACAGGCATAGACAAACTAGAAAAAGTACATGAGAGAGAATGTTACAATGCTACAGTGGATAAGCATCCAGTGCACTGGACATGCCTCTACATTTAATGGGGTGGGAAGGGAGAGGCTAGCAGACACCGTTTCTGGTAGTACTAGCTGGAGGTGAATGGATAGATAACACATTAGTCTCCATAACAGCTCTCTGCAGAGTGATGTTAAACTTGCACCAATTCAATTAATACCGTGAAGAAGAGAGTAAAAGTCCTGGCCCCAGTCCCTCACTGGCCTCCACTGGCTTGGAACATGTGCCTGCCAGCAACACTTCACTGATCATGGGGCACTAAATTACTCACTCTCATCATGAGTCTTGGGATGTACAGATGGGCATGTTTTAACCCCCCTTCCCAGATGGCCAGAGAGCCTGCAAAGCTCACAGCTGTTGCACATTCAGACACAACTCAAACATGGTTCAAACTTGCCTACATCACAGGACTGCAACATGGGCACTGCCAGGTTTTAGTGGGCCCCCAAAGAAATGGATTTCTACAACATACCTGGGCAACCCAACACCCTTTGAATCTAGGAGCTTTAGTAGAAAGAGAACTCAGGCTAAACCCATCAGTAGGCAATGGGCACCACTACAAAACATGGAGCTTTCCCAGCAAGATACCTGGCTGTGGGGCTCACTGAGAGGTGCCTGGAGCATGCTGGGAAGGCAGAGGAGGTTGCAGCTATAGTCCTCTCATTGGTCAAAAGGAGCCATTACTAACTTTTATAGTAACTTGAGTTTTTTGAGATGTTTTGTCCCTATTGGCCTCTCAGAGTTGGTAAGACAACTCCCACCTGTTCATGCTCTCTGTAGGTGTGTATATATAACTCCTCAATATATGTTCCACTCTATATGCATCCAAAGAAGTGGACTGTAGCCCACGAAAGCTTATGCTCTAAATAAATTTGTTAGTCTCTAAGGTGCCGCAAGTACTCCTGTTCTTTTTGCGGATACAGACGAACACGGCTGCTACTCTGAAATTTGTCCCTACAGGTGCTCAACCATAGGATGCATGCGCTTGTGTGCTCTCAAAAGGAGAATGCAAAGCAGCCTCCCGTGCTTGTGCAAAGCAGCACCTCGTGTCCCCGCACGAGGGCATGTAAGGACATGTAATCTGCTACCAACTGGTTCCTTCTTGACTGTGAAGCACAGCTGAGGGGGAAGACGACAGGAGGTGGAGCACTCACAGGGACAAAACACCTTGAAAAATTCAAGTTACTGTAAGTTAAGTAAGCTCTCTGTGTATATGTCCCTATGAGTGCTCCCCCTTCAGAAACTCCCAAGAAGTAATTCAGTGAGAGATGGGTGCTCAGGAGGTAAGTCTAAGATGGTTTGGAGGACAGTGTCACCAAAGGCAGTATCATCCCTGGAAGGAGGAACAGCAGCATGATGCTTGGCAAAAGTATGGATGGAAGACCAAGTCTCAGCACTACAAATTTCTTATACAGGAATACCCTTTAGTAGAGCTATAGAAGTAGACAGAACTCTGGTGGAGTATGCTGTCACGCTGCAGGGGGGTTGCATCCCAGTATCTCTGTTCAGGCCATGATTTTTAGCAAATGTAACAGGAGGAAGCAGACCCCACTGGGGCTAGAGATGCTGCATTAGAAGGACCTTGAATCTAGCTCCTCTATCATTCCATGATCTGCCTGTACACACCTTACCTGTAGACAGGATGGGGGTGCCTCCAAGGCAGCAGAGGCAGTTTGAATGCGTCACTATGGGGAAAAGACCTGTGGCAGGTCTGGCAGGGTTTAAACCCCAAGGTCTTTGGCATAACCCAGGAGGTGGCAAGCCCAAGTAAAAGAGGAGAGAAGGGATTAGCTCCCTTCTAATCACAACTATAAAATAAACTAATTAGAACAAAATAACTTAGAAATGGAGAATTTGAAAGACTAATGGAATATCGAGAAAAGGCTGGAAGCCGTAGAATCAGCTGGATGCACAATTGCTCTGTCTTGAGCTTCAGGCAGTTGAGAAGGAACCGCATGGCGGCTGGTCCTTATATGCCCTTGTTAGGAGGCACGAGGCGCTGCTTTGTGCAAGCATAAGCCCAAAGACGCTGCTTTGCATTCTCTGGTTGAGCGTGCACAGGCACTCCTATGGTGGAGCACCCACAGGTGCAGATACTCAGAAAAGAAGCAGATATTCGGATCAAGCACCCATTCAATTTTACTGCCCCCAAGTGGTAAAGTTAATTCTGGTGGCTCAGCTGCCCCCCGGCATGAGCAGTGGGGACCCTCAAGTTGCTTGGACAGGCCACAGAATCCATTACAAACTACCAGCCGGGTGTGGCAGCAGTGGAAAATTCTTGGCTATTCCCAGAGTGGGGTGAAGCTCAGGGCTGAGAGGAAATGCTGGACTGGCATCCCTGAAGAGCCAAGTCCCCTATTTAGCTTCTTGTCTCCATGCCCTGAACGTGTCTGGCCCTGACCCAGTGGGAGCTCCCCTGGGAGAAGCATGGCACCACCTTGTGCTCCATACTCATTCAACAGCATCTCTGCCAAGACCCCAGTAATGTGCTGGCCCTAGGGGCAGAGGCCCCACATGGACTCTTGTATTACGGAGCCATTTCCAGCATCCCTGTCGCTGCAGCACACAGGTATCCAATCTGATGCAATACCTTTTGCCAAGAAATCCCCACGATGAGCCACAACATGTCAATGGTAGGGAGGAGCCTGATAGCACCCAGAGTTTACAGGGTGCACTGGCTCACCAGCAGGAGCCAGCCAGCACGTGTGCCACAAGCCCATCCCAGACCCCTGGAGCATAAGAACATAAAGAATGGCCATTCTGGGTCAGACTAAAGGTACATCTAGCCCAGTATCCTGTCCTCCAACAGTGTCTAATGCCAGGTGCCCCAGAAGGAATGAACAGAACAGGCAATCATCAAGTGATCCATCCCATTGCCCATTCCCAGCTTCTGGCAAACAGAAGCTAGGGACACCATCCCTGCCCACCCTGGCTAATAGCCATCGATGGACCTATCCTCCATAAACTTATCTAGTTTTTTTTGGAACCCTGTTATAGTCTTGGCCTTCACAACATCTTCTGGCAAGGTGTTCAACAGGTTGACTATGCGTTGTGTGACAAAATACTTCCTTTTGTTTGTTTTAAACCTGCTGCCTATTAATTTCATTTGGTGACCCCTAGTTCTTGTGTTATGAGAAGGAATAAATAACACTTCCTTATTTACTTTCTCCACACCAGTCAAGATTTTATAGACCTCTATCATATCCCCCCTTAGTCATCTCTTTTCCAAGCTGAAAAGTCCCAGTCTTATTACTCTCTCCTCATATGGCAGCCGTTTCATACCCCTAATTATTTTTGTTGCCCTTTTCTGAAACGTTTCCAATTCCAATATTTCTTTTTTGAGATGGGTCGAACACATCTTCACACAGTATTCAAGATGTGCGTGTACCATGGATTTATACAGAAGCAATATTATATTTTATATCTTATTATCTATAACTTTCTTAATGTTTTCCAACATTCTGTTAGCTTTTTTGAATGCCGCTGCACACTGAGTGGTTTTCAGAGAGCTATCCACAATGACTCCAAGATCTCTTTCTTGAGTGGTAACAGCCAATTTGGACCCCATCACTGTAGATGTATAGTTGGGATTATGTTTTCCAATGTGCATTACTTTGCATTTATCAACATTGAATTTCATCTGCTATTTTGTTGCCCAGTCACCCAGTTTTGTGAGATCCTTTTGTAGCTCTTTGCAGTCTGCCTGGGATTTAACGATCTTGAGTAGTTTTGTATCATCTGCAAATTTTGTCGCTTCACTGTTACCCCTTTTTCAAGATCATTTATGAATATGTTGAATAGGACTGGTGCCAATACAGACCCCTGCGGGACACCACTATTTACCTCTCTCCATTCTGAAAACTGACCATTTATTCCTACCCTTTGTTTCCTATCTTTTTACCAGTTACCAACCCATGAGAGGACCTTCCCTCTTATCCCATGACAGCTTAGAGGCCTTTATTCATTTCTAGAATTGCTTGCAAGTTTTCATAAGCAGCACAAGGAGTGTAAAGCTCCTTTCCAGTACCGGAGACGTAGGCACCCTCCCTCTGCCTCAAGACCTTCAGTCAGATGGTGGATGACAGAGTGCGTGGCAAGCTGCCCCTGGCTGACTGCCAAGAAGGTGTCATCCTGCAGCCAGGTGAAAAGCCGGAACGCCAGAGGATTCACCTGCTTGCCCTCGCCGCAGCACACCTCGACTCTGTACGATTGAAAGAGAGAGATTGAGAGTCAGTGTCAATGTGCCAGTGACACCCACCATCACTACCTGGAGAAGAGGGCCATCCCTGGCACTCCAGTCAGCAAGGGGATAGAAAAGGTTACTAACCTGTTCTGTAACTGTTGTTTTTCCAGACATGTTCCACATGTTCATTCTACTTCAGGCTTTGGTGTGCCCAGTGTGCAGCGTTGGAGATTTTTCCCTTAGCAGTACCTGTTGGAACAATGCATGTGCCCTCTGCCCCTTGAGCTGCTGAGCGATGGTATAAAGGGCAGAGTCACCCCTGACTCTCCATAGGGCCTTCTTAGTTGACAGACGGTGCTATAGAGGGGTAGGGGGATGGGACATAGAATGGACATGTGCAACACATCTCAAACAAGAGTTACAGAACAGGTTATTAACCATTTTTCTTCTCCGAGTGATTGTGCATAACCACTCCACTTCAAGTGATGCACACTTGGTGAATTCAAGTGATGAATTCAGAGGTGGGATTGGAGTCTATCTGAACAGTGATTGTACAACTACATGTCCAAACCTGGCATTGTCTCTAGAATGTTGAGATATGGCATAATGAGATGCAAATATATGTACTGATGACCAAGTTGCAGTTCTACAAATGTCCTGTAGAGGCACTTGAGTTAGATAAGCTTCAGAAGCTCTGCACCATCTCATCAAGTGTGCTACCATGCTATTTGGCAGAGTCACATTGGCAATGTGATAGCACAAACAGGAAATCAATGACAAGATTCTCTGAGTCGAGACTGGAGTACCCTTCATCCTGTCCATGACTGCCATAAACAGCTATGAGAATGATCTAGTTCTGTCCAAGTGAAAAGCTAATGCTCTCCTGACATCCAATATATGGGCACAAGGCTTAGGAAAGAAGGCTGGTAAGTATATTGCCTGATTAGTTTCTCACTTGATGTCACTTTGGTCAGAAACTTAAGATACGGGCACAAGTATACTTTTAAAAGCGTCCTTTTAAAAAATGTATATGGTGGGTCAGATACCAGGGCTTGTAATTTTCCTACTCACCTTGCAGAGGTAATTGCCACCAAAAAAGGCTACTTTAATTGAAAGACGAAGCAACAAACAGGTAGCCAGTGGTTCAAAGGGCAGACCCATCAGCCTTGTTAACATCTGATTTAAATCTAAAGGAGCGATACAATCATAGAATAGAATCATAGATTATAGAATATCAGGGTTGGAAGGGATCTCAGGAGGTCATCTAGTCCAACCCCCTGCTCAAAGCAGGACCAATTCCCAACTAAATCATCCCAGCCAGGGCTTTGTCAAGCCTGACCTTAAAAACCTCTAAGGAATCCTCTACTTGGGAATGATAACACTGCTCTACAGCCAAAATGCTTCTGAAATAAATGTAGTCAAACTTTACTAATTCTGGGTCACTGAGAACGAAAATGATGCTTAAAATTGTTGATTGGCTCTAGTTTTCAAGATATGCTATTGGGTCAGTATATACGACCCTTGACTTGGGAATGGCGGGGGATAAGTGAGTTATAAAGGGAAGGGATCTCAATTTAAACCAGAAATGACTAAAATACATCTTTGACTGGATCTATGAATAAATCTATGACTGGGTTTGGACAGTACTTGCTTTTTAGGCAAAACAATGAATGATGCAATCTGAAGCTGGTATTGCGTCATACATGATATGAATTGCATCATGTTATTCCTAGAAGTCATGGATGATGCAATCATAACGAAGCTTACATCACTCTGCTGAACAAATTGCCCTATATCAGCTCTAGAAATCATACAGTGTCGTGCTCTCTTATTTGTCAGTGCTTGATTTTGCAAAGGGACACATTTCTGTTTAGCCAAAGTGAGCAGAGATGCCTCATACTTGTTTGAACAGTGCAGATAACTTCTGCTATGTTTGTGGTGAAGTGACTTTTGCATCACAAAAGCTCAGTATAACCACTATGGTTAAGAAAGCCTATCACCTTTATTCTGGCTGCAAAATTGGAGATCAGGACAAGAGGTGGGCCCCACACATATGCTGCAACACTTGTGCAACAAATCTTCGCCAGTGGTTGAACAGGAAAAGGAAATCTATGCCTTTTGCAGTGCCAATGATTTGGAGCGAGCCAACAGCTCATACCAGCAATTGTTACTTCTGCATGGTGCCTCCAGTTGGGAAAGGTGTGTCAAAGAAGAAAAAGTGGACTGTGCATTATCCAAACATTCCATCAGCTACACGCCCAGTACCCCACGGAGAAGGACTGCACCAGAATCAGTCTCACTTGAGTCAGACGAGGAAGAGGAAGAGGATGAAACTTCTGGTCCTGAATCATCAATGTCACAGGACCCACATTTTCTCCCATCCTCCTCCTCTGAACCACGCCTCATAACACAAGGTGAACTGAATGACCTTGTCAGGGATTTGGAACTACCCAAGAGTAAGGCAGAGCTGTTGGGCTCCAGACTACAGCAGTGGAATCTCCTGGCAGGTGATGTTAGGGTTTCCATGTTCCGTGACCGTCAAAAGGATCTTGTCCCATTCTTCTTCATGGAAGGTGATCTTGTAGCCTGCAACAACATCGATGGTGTGATGGCAGCCCTCAACATCGTTCACGATCCAGATGAGTGGAGACTGTTCATTGATTCATTGAAGACGAGTCTTAAAGCTGTTTTACTGCATAACGACAATGTTTTGCCATCAATTCCAGTTGGTCATGCAGTCCATATGAAGGAAACCTATGACAACATGAAACAACTTTTGAGGTGCATAAACTATGACCAACATCAGTGGCAGCTTTGTGGCGATTTGAAGGTTATTGCTCTCTTGCTTGGTCTGCAGACTAGATACACAAAGTACTGCTGTTTTCTCTGCGAATGAGATAGTCGTGCAAGAGATTCCCACTACATCAAGAAAGATTGGCCACTCTGACAGTCATTGGAGCCTGGGAGGAAAAGTGTTCAGCATCCACCACTTGTTGAATCAAGGAAGATTTTGTTACCACCCTTACACATCAAGCTGGGTCTGATGAAGAACTTTGTCAAGGCCATTGACAAAACACAAGCAGCTTTCAAGTACCTCCATGGAAAATTTCCAAGGTTAAGTGAAGCTAAGATAAAGGAAGGTGTCTTTGTTGGTCCTCAGATTCGTGAACTTCTTCGAGATGATGCATTTGACCATGGACTGCGTGGCAAGGAAAAGACGGCATGGAAAGCCTTCCGAGTTAGTGGCAATAAATTTTCTCAGAAACAACAAGGCAGACAACTACAGGTTGTTGGTGGAAAACCTCCTCAAGGCATACAAAAGCCTTGGTTGCAACATGTCACTAGAGATACATTTTTTGCACTCTCATCCAGATTTTTTTCTACCAAACTGCGGAGCAGTGAGCGACGAGCACGGCGAGCGATTTCACCAGGACATTGCAACAATGGAGAAACGCTATCAGGGCAAATGGAGCCCATCAATGCTTGCAGACTATTGCTGGACAGTGACAAGAGATGCTCCATTTAATGAATACAAGAGACAAGCCAAAAAGCGCCGAGTAGACACTGAATAGGACTAAACTATGTACATAATAGTTTTTTGCCTTTTGTTTCATAATAAATTTTATTTATATAACCCTTTTGCTGATTTTTAAAGTGTTACATAAACAGGACAGGTGAAATATTATCATGTAAAGCAACCATAAACACATGAAAAGACCTAGGTTTACAATTTATGATTAAAACTCTACTATCTACACAATATACATAGACATAAAATGTAAAAACTTAAATATCTTAGAAACAGTAGCCAATCAGTTGTTTTAATTGTCATATTTGAATTCAGCACATCAAAATACATAATAAATAGCACATTTTATCTCTGAAGCAGACGACTTCTCAAAAATTGTAGACCAGTGTAACCAGGCCAGACTCTTCAAGAATTTGAGTGACATCAGACTAGAAAAAACGGAGTGATTAGCAATTGAAGGGTAGAAAGCAGAGATAGCTGCTAGGTGAGCCCTGATGGAACTAACAGAAAGACTTTGTTGTTTCAGATAGAAGAAATCGTCCAGAATATGCTGTATAAGAACCCAGCCTGGAGAAACCCCTTCTGTTGAGACCACAGGGAGAATCATTTCAACTTTAACAGGTAAATATACCAAGAAGATCATTTTTGGCTATTCAAGAGGTTGTTTTGCACATCCCTTGAAGAGACTTCCTCCTGGGGTGTTACAGCCTGCACGCTCCATGGTTACGATGAAGAGCAACTGGCACGGGATGAAGGTGGTGACCATGGTCCTGTGAAACAGGTCTGCTTCTGGAAGCAATGTCAATGGAGTCCTGATTGAGAGACTCAGCAGAGCGGAAAACCAATGCTGGCAAGGCCACGCCAGTGCTAGGAGGATCATGCGAGTATAATGCTGCTTGACTTTTAACACCCTGGGGAGGAGTGGAACCAGAGGGGAACCATAGATGAATTTTGTCTTTCCAAGGCAACAGGAAAGCGTCTGTCAGAGACACTGGACTGTGACCTACTCTTGAACAAAACTGCTGACGCTTTATGAGTTGACTTACAAAGAGGTCTATGTGGGGAAACCCCAGGCTTAAAATAGGACTCTGACTATATCAGGCTGGAGAGACCACTTGTGATGACTAATTAGCAAAGATCTGCTCAAGCGGTCTGCTGGAATGTTCCGGACAACCGGATGGCAGGAGACTTTGAGGTGAATCTCTGTGTTCCAAACGCCCAAAGGTGTATCTCCTCTTGGCATAAAAGACAAGATACGGCCCCTCCCTGTCTGTTCATGTAGAACATCTCTACTAGTTCTTACAGACAACACAGAAAATTCCTTCCCTTGATGTGGGGCAGGAAAGTGTGACAAGCTAGATCAGAGGTGGGCAAACTATGGCCCAGGGGCCGCATCTGGCCCTTCAGACAGTTTAATCTGGCCCTCGAGCTCCCGTTGGGGAGCGGGGTTCCAGGGCTTGCCCCACTCCGGCGCTCCAGCCGGGAAGCAGTATCAAGGGCTTTTCCCACTCTGCGTGGCTCCTGTAAGCAGCAGTATGTCCCCCCCCCTCCAGCTCCTACGCATAGGGGCAGCCAGGGGGCTCTGCACGCTGCCCCTGCCCCAAGCACCACCCCTGCAGCTCCCATTGGCCAGGAACCACAGCTATAAGGGCGACACCTGCAGATGGGGCAGCGTGCAGAACTGCCTGGCCGTCCTTCCGTGTAGGAGCTGGAGGGGGGACATGCTGCTGCTTCCGGGAGCTGCTTGAGGTAAGCACCGCCCAGAGCCTGCACCCGACCCCTCCTTGCCTCAACCCCTGCTCCAGCCCTGATCCCCCTCCTGCCCTCTGAACCCCTCGGTCCCAGCCTGGAGCATCTTCCTGCATCCCCAAACACTCATGCCCAGTCCCACCCCAGAGCCAACACCCCCAGCCAGAGCCCTCACCCCCTCCCGCACCCCAATCCGCAATTTCGTGAGCATTCATGGCCCGCAATACAATTTCCATACCCAGATGTGGCCCTCGGGCCAAAAAGTTTGCTCACCCCTGAGCTAGATGAATGGCTCTCAATTCCCTCATGTTTATGTAGAGAGCTAAATCTTGGCCATACCAGGGACTGTTAGTCTGTAGATTCCCCAGGTGGGCTCCCCAATCTAGGGCAGAAGCGTCTGTAACCAGAGTCAGTATGGGTTGTGGGAGAACGAAGGTGAACTCCCACACATATGTTGGCTGGGTCCATCCATGAGTCCGAAGAGGCTAAGACTGCCATGGGCACTCGGACCAACAAGTCCAGTCACATATCGGGGAGTACACTGAGCTCAGTCAGCCCTGCAACTTCCTTAGATAAAGACTGGCATGCTGAACCACATACATACACGAGGCCACATACAGAAGTCTGAGGCAGCTCCTTACAGCCATGGTTGGATGGGCCTTTAGTCTAATGAGATGGCTGACAGTCTGGACTCTGGTTTACAGGAAGAAAGCCCCGGCTACAATAGGATATAGGACCACACCTATAAACTCTATTCTTTGAGCGAGGAGAAGACTGACTTTTCCTCATTGATCAACGGTCCCAGCACTCTGAATACAAACTTGACCACACTGAATTCTACCTGGCTCTTGGACTGACCTCTCACCAACTAGTGGTCCAGGTATGGAAAACAGCAGAACTCCTGTTTTCCTTAGGAA
The DNA here is from genome assembly GCF_002925995.2 of Terrapene triunguis. Lineage (NCBI taxonomy): Eukaryota > Metazoa > Chordata > Testudines > Emydidae > Terrapene > Terrapene triunguis. The sequence goes on along the minus strand of NW_020664445.1, from coordinate 3,060,439 downwards.
TGCAGACCACCATGCATTTTGTGAACACTCACAGGGCCGCGGACAGGCCAACAGTCAGGAATGTAAACTGACCATAAATCTGAGGAATCTCCTGTGGCTTTGATGGATTGACACATGGAAATACGAATCCCTCAAGTCAAGGGCAGCATACTAGTCACTGGGATCCAAGGAGGGAATAATGGATGCCAGGGTGACCATACAAAATTCCTTGCATATTTGATCAGCTTTCTCAGGTGGGTTTGAGCCTTCCTTTTGCCTTTGGAATTAGGAAGCAGCATGAATAAAATCCTTTCCCTCTGTGGAGATAAGGGATCTTCTCTATGGTTCCCAATAGCAGGAGAGACTGGACTTCCCAAAGGAGGACCTCCTGTGAGAGTGGCCTCTCAAATAACCGATTGGAAAAAACAGGAACAGGAGAAGCTGCTGCAAGGCAAACTGGTAAGCTGTCTTCAACAAAAGAATCAGACTGCTTTGCATTTCCAGGCTGTCTGGACAAGCCGATGAGAAGTGAGGAGGTGGTGGTCTCCTCCTATGACTCATCCTTTTCCTCCTAGTCTGGACAGGTTGCTATGGCGTAAAGGGCTGGTAACAGTGGAATGACTGATGACAGAATTGCTTTTTAGAGAGTGGAGTATAAACCCCACAAACTTCAGCATAGCCTTGGAGTCCTTGCAACTGTGATGCTTATCAGTCTGCTGGGAAAATAGGGTCAGTCCCTCAATGGAGAGATACCCAATAGTCTGCTGGACCTCCAGAGGAAGACCTGATGACTGAAGCCATGAACACGTACACATTGTGACAGCAGAGGCCCATGGCCCTGGCTGCAGTCTGTCCCATGCAAAGCAGCCTGGAGAAAGGTCCAAGCAAACAGTTTTCCCTTGTCCACTACTGCCAGAAACTCTTGTCTGGCACCTCAAGTAACTTGTCTACAAACTTGAGAACATTGCCCCAGTGGAAGAAATCTTATCTCCCCAGCAAAGCTTGCTGGTTTGAAATACGAAACTGCAGCCTAGCAACAGAATAAATTTTTCTAGTGAAGAGAGAGTTTCTTTGCCTCTCTCGACTTTGGGGTAGAAACAGGTTGCCCGATGCACTCTTGATCACAGCTGAGACCACAAAAACCCTAAGGGGGCGTTGGAGTTGTACAAACGCTCAATTTCCCATGAGGGGACATGAGACCTCCTCCTCAGTCCTTTGGGCCATCGGTGGTAGAGAAGGCGGTGTTTGCCACAAAACCTCTGTGGACTCCAGAATGGCCTCGTTAATGAGGAGGGCTCATCAAGAGGGCTCTACTGAACCCAAAATATCCACCAATCAATGTGAGCTCTCCTAAACTACCTCCACTTGTATGTCCAGAGAGGAAGCCACCTTCTGCAACAGGTCCTGATATGCCCTGTAATCATCCTGAAGAGGTGAGGACACACTGGACACCACCAGGGAGGAGGAGGAGGAACACAGAGCAAGTTGAGATGGTACCTTCCTTAACTTCTCTGATAGAGATCCTGCTGGGGCTGCTGCTCGGCACCCAACCCCGTACCGAGGGTGGCCTCACATGCCATCTCACAGACTATTCTGGTGTCTACTTGGGGACCTGAGGGAGGAGCTAGTGGTGGGAGGAAACCCTCAGAGGCTCCAGTATGGCCACTGGTAGGGCATTAGACCCCAACCTCTTCCAGACCAAGGATCCATGTCCCTCGACCAATGTGGAATCTCTGCTGTATACCAAGGGCGAAAACGCCTAGATGGAGAGTGACGTCACCTCTCTCTAGATCGAGACACATATGAGCCAATCTCTGATTCTGAAAATGAGCCCAAGTCACCTGACCAGGAGGACACAGTACTTCTCGGTGCCAAGGACCGCCATCAAGACTCAAGAGATGACAATACCGAAGAAAGCATCTTAGGCTTGCCTCTTCATGGCACCAGATAAGGAGGTGCAAGACTGTCCGTTATCAGCACAGAGAGATTCCCCGATGCTTCTGTCCTTGTGTCTAAGGGTTCAGTGCCGCAGAGTGGGATGGTACTCCAGCAGTGGTTGGTTTCAGAGGCACAGGGCTTGGTGCTGGAGTTGACAATCCCGCTTGAGGTGCAATTGGCACCAACAAGTACTTCCTCTCCGAGGACACCCTCCCTTGTATCCTGGTCGAAGGAGCTGGGAACCTCAATCTCTTGCAAGATGAGTACTTCGAAGCACCATGCCAGTGTTTTTTTCCTCGGTACTGGGAGAGTAGTATCAAGACCCTACAATGTCTGGAGGAGCGCTCCTAACAGAAGTAGACTCTGTGCCTGCCTTGAGCGAGCAGGCTCCGAACACGGACGCAGGGCTGCCTCCGCAAAGAGGTGACCCATCCCTATCCTTTCTAGTTTGGGGCACCTGTTACAGACATGACCCTCGCCAAGGCACTTTAAACACTGAGAATGAGGGTCACTCACTGGCCTGGATCTCCTGCCGACAGTGCAAGGACTAAAGCCCCAAGAATGAGGCATTCCCTGGTACTGGGCGTCAGCACCCACAAGTGAGGACTGACCATTCTAGTAGACTACAAAGCAATTAAGAAAATGAAACCTAACTAAATCAACTATAAATTTACAAAAACGAGTACCAACTATACGCAAGAGAGACAACTTGTATATGGGGGGGAGGGATAGCTCAGTGGTTTGAGCATTGGCCTGCTAAACCCAGGGTTGTGAGTTAAATCCTTGAGGGGGCCACTTAGGGATCTGGGGCAAAATCAGTACTTGGTCCTGCTAGCGAAGACAGGGGGCTGGACTCGATGACCTTTCAGGGTCCCTTCCAGTTCTACGAGATAGGTGTATCTCCATATATTAACTCCATGAAAGGGAAAAATTCTCATTGAAAAAAATGGTTATCACCTTCTCGTAACTGTAACCATTTTTTCTTCTTCGAGTGCTTGTTCGTGTCCATTCCAAACAGGTGACTCACAAGCCCAAGTTCAGGAGGTGGGGTTGGAGTCATCCACTGATTGGAGCACTGCCCTTCCAAAGGCCGCATCGTCTCTGGCCTGCTGGGTGATCGCATAGTGCATGGTGAAAGTGTGTATGGAGGACCATGTCGCTGCTCTGCAGATTTCCTGGGTGGGAACCTGCGCCAGGAACGCTGTTGAAGAGGCCTGGGCCCTGGTGCGCAGTGATCAGAGGAGCAGGCACCTTCGTCAGGTTGTAGCACTCATGGATGCAGAGCGTGATCCATGACGAGATACGTTGAGAGGAGACAGGAAGACCTTTCATTCTGTCCGCCACTGCCACGAATAACTGGACAGACTTTCAGAACGGCTTCATTCTCTGGATGTAGAAGGCTAGCGCCCTGCGGACAACCAACGAGTGAAGCCTCTGCTCTCTGCCGCTTGAGTGTGGCTTAGGATAGAACACTGGGAGGAAGATGTCCTGGTTGATGTGAAACTGGGAGACAACTCTGGGAGGAAGGCTGGGTGAGGCCTGAGCTGAACCTTGTCCTTACAGAGCATCATGTAAGGGGGCTCTAATGTCAGTGCCTTGAGCTCAGACACCCTCCTGGCTGAGATTATCGCTACCAGAAACGCTACCTTGCATGAGAGAGAGAGCAGGGAGCATGTCGCCAAAGGTTCAAAGGGGGGTCCCATAAGTCTGGAAAGGACCAGATTGCGGTCCCAAGCCAGGATAGGCTGTCAAGACCTTTAAGGAAGCGGCTGATCATAGGGTTAGTAAAGACCGAGCGGCCCTCTGCACCTGGGTGGAAGGCCGAGATGGTGGCCAAGTGAACCCTTATTGATGACATGGACAGCGCCTGCTGCTTGAGATGGAGAAGATGGTCTAATAAATGGCACAGAGGCGAGCGTCGGGGATGAACGGTGCTGCACCGACCAGATTGAAAATCTCTTCCACTTGGCAAGGTAGGTGGCTCTCGTGGAGGGTTTCCTACAAGACTCCTTCTTAGTCTGGGCCCAATCCTTTCCCTTGGTACAGTTCTTGTTAGTTCCAGCTCAGGTGGTAACTAGGGGTTTTCTCATGACTGCAGCCCCCTTTGTTCTGTTCCATCCCCTTTTATAGCTTTGGCCCAAGGCAGGAATCCTTTGTCTCTCTGGGTCCCCACCCCTCCTAAATGGAAAAGCACCAGATTTAAAATGGATTCCAGTATCATGTGACATGGTCACGTGTCCTGTGAGACCCCTAGTCTCCATTCTTCCAGGGCTGGTCGGCAACTACCCCAGAAGATTTGCAAGTAAACAGAGCCATTTACAGGTGATTGATTTTGAAGCACCCTTAATGGCTTCCACTTAACATGTTTACCTCAGTAATACAAGTGTATATCTTATTCTCCTAACTCCAGACATAGAAATAATACATGCAAACAAATGGGATGAACACACAAATGGGTAGATCCTAAGCTTTGCAATTATACCTTACAAGAGACCTTTTGCATAAAGCATATTCCAGTTCCATCATATTCACACTTAAAAAATCCTGCTACCCTGCACATGTGCGCGCACACAGCTGGTTGGAATGGACATGAACAAGCACTCGAAGAAGAAGCTAACATGCGCAGACAACCAACCATGGACAGTAAGAAGGAACTGAGGGGAATCAGGTCCACCTTTTATATGACTGCACAGCAGCACGAGGCAGCAGAGGGCACATGCATCACCTCAATGGGTACTGCTAAAGGACAAATCTCTGACACTGGTGTCCTGAGTGCACACACACCAGAAGCGGAATGGACACATGCAGTCACTCGAAGAACGGCACATGCGGGCGATCAGAGTAAAGGATATAGTCACACTCCAGGCTGACTGATCTGTAGCACACACTTTTAACTTAAGGTGGTGCATCTGGCATCCATGCCATGTGCCTAGGGAGCTGTCTGCCTCCCCAAAGTGGGACTCACCTGCCCGGTCGGCTGGGCTTGGTGTATGAGAGCACGGGGGGGAGGGCTGAAGCATTCACTGGCCTTCCAGCACAAGCAGCCTTTCACTAGTGCACCTCATTCCTCCACTGCCCGCATCCCTGGGGAGGCAAGCACGGCCTGTGGCATGACAAAGTCTGTTGCTAGGGGTGCCAGAATGTGGTGTTTCTTCCCGTGCTAAAAGCTAAGACCCTGGAGATGGTCACAGCCCCTGCTAGCCGGCAGAGCTCCGTCCCAAACCAGCCACCCTGGGAGAGAGGGTGCCACACTGCCCGGCCAGGGCTTCGTTTGTGCTTCCTTAGTGTCAGTTGAGGCCAGAGTCCCTGTATAGCAGGAACGAGGGCCCTTAAGCTAAGCAGGAGGCACCTCTCACCCAGCAGTCAGCCACTGCCTATATACAGCCCCGGGCCCTGTTTCCCAGAACGCACAATTGGCCCTCAGTACCTGTAGGTTTTTTCCAGATGAGGTGTTTCCACAGAAGCTTTAAATCCACTTCCTCCCAATGTAACAGTGGGGTCTTTCACAGTGCCGTCACCTGGCAAATGGAGCATACAGGCATGTTAGAGCACCCTTCAAGCACAACCACGAAAGACTTGCAAAATACATTGCTCCCAATCTAATCATTACTGAGGGCAATTCAATGTGCAGCGGCCTTTTCATGATGCTTTCTCTTCTACATCAACTGCCTCTGTAACTCTCACTTGTGCACAGCAAGAGTCATACTCTTAAGTGTGCAGCATGAAACCGAAAACAGGTGACAGCCTTCCTGGAGGAGTGGGGGGAGCCCTCCTATCGCTCAGCAGACTGACAGCTCTGCCGTTCAATGGGCTGTCCACGAGGGACCGATCCTACATTGAACTAGGGCTGAGGGACCTTTGCCATCTCTACACTCTGGGATCCCAGCCATCTTCAGGACAAGGATGCGAAACCAATCCTGGCAGCCATGCATTCTGCCTCACAGCATTCTGCAAGAAAAGGGGGAACAGGCCACACAACAAACTCACGTGCAGATGCTATTGCTTCAGCAAGGAGTCACCGGAGATGGCATCCAGCTAGAATGGTGTTAAACACAGGGTTTGCTTGTCATGCAAGCCTCCTATCAACTACGAGGCCATAGGTACAAGGCTGGGGCCGCGTCTGAGACCTGGGCATTTGAGAGTGAAAGTTCTGTGCGTCAGTCTGATCTGCAAGCACCAGCGTCACGCCGCACAGCTCACACAGAGGGAGGAGCATGCCTAGGGGCAGGCATGGAGTACGATATGCAGAAGGTGGCAGATATGAGACCCTGGAAGTATGGAAACTTCAAAAGACAATTATTGTGAGATGTGCCGGATGCTGTGGGCATAGGAGATATTCATTAACTTGTGTATCTAGAAATGTGATCTGTATTCTTGTGAGCTGGGGATTGTATTCTAGCTACATGAGGCAGCATTGCCAAGCTTCCTCCAGGAGCTAAAAATCAGTGGAGAGTAATTATTGGGAGCATGTGAAATTCCATGGGTGAGTTAGCGATAGAAAGGTAAGAGAGGTGTCATTTGATTCGTAACAATCTACAGAATCATAATTCCAATGGTGTCGTCCTCCGTAGTATGGCACCAGAGACTTGGTGCCGTCTGGCTCCCAGCTCCAGCTCCTTGGATTGGTGGAAATTTTGATAATACAGTGTAATCAGAAATGGGTTGACTTGGTATCATTCAAAAGCCCTTTCTCGCTCAAATACTATGGTACCAAACATGACAAACCTAGAACAATTACGCAGATATATATGCATGAAAACATTAAAGAATAATTAAAAATTGGATTTTTAAAACACAGGCCTAACACACAGCACTCAAAGCTAAATTGTGGCCCTCGACTGACAGTACTGTGTTATCAGCTAAACGCTCAGAACATGATACCTGATTAATTTTTTTAATGTTACAGATTACTATAAATGAAAGGAGTGCTTCAGGTTGATTTGCCATCATCGCCAAAAATGAAGCAGGTCAGTGGTACTGATTATCAGTTTTGTTTATCTATTATGAATGGCAATGAGGCATTGGTTAAGATGTCAGTATCCAGGCAATAATTACTGGACTGCATCTGCAAACAGTACCCACATAAAGCAACAAAAAGTCCTGTGGCACCTTAAAGACTAACAGATGTATTGGAGCATAAGCTTTCGTGGGTGAATGCCCACTTCATCAGATGCATGTTTGTTGCTTTTTACAGATCCAGACTAACACGGCTACCCCTCTGATACTTAGTACCCACATAGTTACATCACATAATTAATTACAATTCCAAAGCAATTTATTACAAAATACTTGTTTTTACTTTGGTCTTGATCATTTTTAGGCATCAATGAGGAGAGTAGCTGAATCTTTGGAGAATACCTAAATACAATGCTTGCAGGGACCATACACGCTATCGGAAGGTGCACATAAACTGAATTTGGCAAGATTGGAGAGGAAGTACAGGACAAGGGCCAACTGTAGGTGAGACTTGCCTTATACTAGCCATGGAATGTGTTTTGAGAACAACACTTGCTGCTTCTGCCATAAGCCTGAAAGCATCCATTAAGCACAGTTACAATATGTGAGACAGGTGAGAAACCGCATGAAGCAGTCAGCGAGAAAGTCCCACGGAAAGTAAAGTTAAACGAGTGCAATGACCCAAAAGACACCCACACACGACATTGCATATCACATAGAGTGATGCACCAAGAATATATGTAATGTGCTGCATCTAAAGGTAATAGCAACAGAAACAAATATGATTTTACTCCTGCAAACTGTGCAGTTCAAATTGTTCATTAATTGCCTTGCAGAAGCTGTAATGGGTAGGAAAATAGTGGCGATGGCCAATCTAGAGGCTAAGTACAGAGAAACAGTTGCTCTGAATGGGACTGAAGAGGAACAAACACTTAGCCAAAAGGTTCTGGAAGCACTTATTGAAGATGAACTGTGGGATATGGACATGGTTTGTAGTAATCCTACACATAGATGTGAATCAGAGCGCATATCCTTAAAAGCTGCAAAAGTTGTGGCGCTATCCAAAGAAAAAAGGCTGATGTCAACAGTAATATGAAGACTGTTTGCAACTGCTACATTTTTACAGAAAAGCATTTTGTCCTGCAGTACATGGGAGTTTCATTGATACACAATGGATGACCTACAGGAGCTCATTAATATCATAACGAAAACAGTCCTCAGGGATGAGGTTGTTAAAGATGTCAGCTGAATGGATACTTTGGGACATGACTAAGACAACGATTATGTCACGGAGGTCACGCAAGTCACAGAATTTGTGACTTCCATTGACCTCAGTGACATTTTCTGCCCCGGGGCTGGATCTCCAAGCCAGCCCTCCACCTCCACCCTAGTGGGGGGACCCCACAGCTGCCCAGCCACAGCTGGGGGACCACCAGAGCTCCCTGATGCCATGGGGGGGTGTGAGGGGACCCTGCAGTAGCCCAGCTTCCAGAGGAGGTGGGGGACCACAGAGCTCCCAATTGCTGCAGGTGGGAGGGAACCCCCAGAGCTCCCTGCTGCCACAGGTGGTGGGGCCCCCCCAGAGCTGCTCAGCTGACGCGTGGGGAGGGGGACCCTGGAGCTCCCACTCACCAAGCGGCGGGAGACACCAGAGCCCCAGCAACAGTGGGTGCTGAGCTGAACCCACCTCCCCATTTTGTCAGGGCTATTTTTAGTGAAAGTCAGACACAGGTCATGGGCTTTCGTGCATTTTTGTTTATTGCCCGTGACTTGTCCATGACTTTTACTAAAAACATCCGTGACAAAATCTTAGCCTTAGCCATGACTTGTATGAAACCTTCAAAACCAAAAGAATTATCCCAGGCTCCATCAGTCTATGGATTCCAAACAAGAACAGATGAAACCTGTGCTCAAATGCAAAGAAAAAAGTCAGAGTGAAGGTGGCAGGGATCAGTACAGAGCTAATCTCAGACAGATCATGGATTGTTTGTCTCCTGGTTGTGTCCAGATCTCAGTATGATGTTGATCTATGTGAGACTTTGGGAAAGTCTGAGTTCTTCATGGTAGCACTATCTATGTTCGAATGCGACAGAACAATGCATACGTGCCAGGCAAAAAGCAAACTCATGGTCATTTTGCATGGTCTTCCTAATCCAGCACCTACTGACAAAGGGACCGGAACCTTACGCCAATAGAGACTTTACAACACAGCAAACATAGATGGTGTGGCTGAGGTAAAAACTCGCAAACTAGAAACGTAACACCTGCCAAGATTTGGCTGAACACTTCATTATGAGACTACAGGGAAAATACTGGACCTATAACGAAGTCCATCTCCTGTTTGATGAGTATGCAAAGGAATTAATTACAAATATCACCAGAAAGAAGACTCCTTTGCACCTGTCCAATGCAAAAATCACTGACTCCAAGAACATCTCCAATGTCACAATGTACCATCTCATACTTACAAGAAGGATGAGTTAACAGCATACCTTGCAGGAAAAATGCTTCAGCATGTGAAGAATTGCTCCAAGAATTTTGTTGTTGCGTGGCATAATGAAGCTGCTGCCTCGCCTCACACTGTTCAGTGGAGTTTCTTCATAGTTCCCATGAGGAGACTGACACAAAGTTTCTTGCATGCCATCAGTGCCACCAAACTCCATATTTTTCAATAAGACACAGATGCTCTAGTACTCTCTCTGAGACGCTACTCAAGACTTCCACAAGATTCTGGTTTTGTGCCTGCTGCTGGGGAACAGAATCGCTGTATATCCATCAGAGACATGTTCCTATCACTCGGACCGTTAAACCCTGCTACACTGCAAGGTTTCTACGCCAAGATTTCTAGTGACACTACTGGAAGATTGGCTGGAAAGACCAAATTATCTTACTGGAAGCCATTTGATTCAGTATCTGAAGACTCTTTCCTCACTTTGAAGGTGCTCGGTACAGCTAAGACAGTCGCTGATGAAGTCATAAATGCACTGGAGAAGTTCATATGCTGAGTTTACCATTTGAGGATCAACATTACAACACTTGCAGAGCTACACTGGTAGATGTTTTCCAAGAAACAAACAGAGAAAAATTGCCCCAGACAAGGGGGTGCATTTATACCTGCTATCAAGAGAGCAAACTCCAGGATGACTGAGCAAATCCAGAACTACCCTCCCCGATCAGGCCTGGATAGATCTTTGAGGATGGACTCATTACACCAGTTGTGTGTTAAATAGCACACACTCCTACATCAATCCTTCAGCTAATCAAATGTGTGCAAAGACCAGATGCTCACCACCCTGCAAATGTTTGGAGAGCAACCCGCTTTACACGGACATGTGCAAGCGCAGCGCAGATGAGGATCAATGTGACAATGTGTCTAGCAGTGGTGCCCTAGAGGAGACAACATGGATGAAGACTGATGAATAAAGGTTAACTTCCCTAGAATTACTAAGGGTTTTTTTTTTTTAAAAAAAACATAAGCAATGGATCCTTGTGTTAATGTAGAATTAAAATAAGTTTATTTGTAAACATTTTCTGAAATATGTATCTACATGATTGTTCTAGGTTTGTCATGCTTGGTACCATTGCATGGTGGAAGAAAGCTTTCGAAAGATACCCAACTTGACCCATATCCAATGATACTATTATCAAAATTTCCAACTGAAAGACATGAAGCTGGGAGTGGGGGTGGGTGGGATGTCAGCGAGTCCCCTCTGTCACACCACAGAGGTAGACACCACTGAAATTATGATTCTGTAGGTTTTTACAAAATCAAATGACACCTCCCTGACCCTTCTGTTACTGACTCACCCACGGCATGAGATTTTGCTACAATATATTCCCAGACTAAAATCCTGGGACAAGCAAACAACTCCAGAGAAGTACCATCCCCTGGGAGGAACTGCATAGGCTGGATCAGACCCGGATCAAGAAGCCCAGATGACAAAGAAAGAGCTTGTGTTCTAAAAGGTCAGCCTGAAGTAACTGAGTGTCCCTCATTTAATCCTTGAGCTGACCTGAGACTGTAACCAAGAGGGTAAACCCTGCTGGAAGGGCATGAAGCCCTGGAACCTGTCAGGGTCTCCACCGGGGGAAAGAAGGGGAAGATAGGGGACACCTGGTAGGCCCAGCATGTGGGTAGACTGATGGTTGCTTTAGTATTGTTTTCCCTGTAATTCTTCTGTTCTAAATACAATAAATGCTCTGTGAAAGCTGGCTGCTCACTGTGCCGAGAGAGAGTGAATCACAGGTGCTGCACTCATGTCAGACTTGCTGGGATAGTAAGAGTGAACTGCAGGGGACAGCAAGCCTAGATCCCTTATCTGGAGGGAGAGGAACATGGGTCCCTGCTCATACAGACATGTCACTTGGAGGTCTGAGACCTGAAAGGGCACCCTTGAGAAGACCACAGAGGGAGCAGAGATCCAGCAAACCCAGGAACTGAGAGAAAGAGAAAACACACACCAACTCTGTAAACGGAGATCCTGTTGCTGGCGTCGAGGACAGCAAGGTCTGCGCTCTTTGTGGGGTCTGTGTGGAATGCGACCTGGTTCACTGCCTGCTGGAGCTGGAGCTGGAAGGTACACATGGGCGGAGGCACCACAGAATGCTGGAAGGCCGTTACCAGCACCTTATCTGAGGAAACAGAAAAATCAGGCTGTGCACCATCCCCCAACTGCAACTCCAGCTCTGACTCAGACTGTAATAGACACAGCAACACTACCAGAGGAAGAGGGGGCTTGGAGGGTGGGGAGGGGTACAATGAAGGGCTGCTCTGCCCACTGAGGCCCTTATTGAAAGCCCTTATTAATTCAACTCCTGTGGACTCTGAGGGGCTTTGGATTTAGCCCTGAAGGAGGGAGCTCTCCCACACACTGGTGTCTTTTATCATGTCCCTAAGTGAGAGAAGTAGCACTCAAGCATTGCAATGCCCCAGACAGACACCTGCTAAACACCAGACACACAAACGTTTAACACATTCCCCCTCCAACCTTGGCCTCCAACCATCACCTCCATCGATAACGGCCACGTTGGCCACAAGGTGGCTCTCGTCCCCAGTGCTGCAGTCGGTGCTCCAGTGCCAGTCATAGCAGAGGGCGTGCCATCCTCTGCAGAGAGCGTGCAGTCGATATGGGATCTCAGGGTCCCACAGCAGTGACACAAGCCGGCTTTTCTCAGCGCTGCCAAAATGCAGGCTCTGCTTCAGGTACCAGTGATAGTTCCCTACTGTCCAGAGCTGAACTACACAGAGAAATGTAGTCATTACACACTGCATGGGGGCTGGGGCAATAAGGTCACAGCTAGCACCCAGCCGCACCCTCCTCACTTACAGCTTGCGGGGATCCAACAGTTTTAGCTGAATGTTGTGGCTCAGGCCCTCTCTCTGTCATGGCCGCCACCAAAGATTATTTCAGCAGCCCTTCAGCCACCCTCTGCTCCAGGGAGGAAGACTAGCTTTGGGGTTAACACACTACACTGGACACAAGAGATCCAGGTTCAATCCCTGCCCCACCAGACTCCCTATGTGACTAGGGCCCAGTCACTTTGCTATCTGTACAGGGGGGATAACCACCCTTCCTGTCTCCCAACCTCTATCTTGCCTATTAAAATGGTGAGCTCCTTGGGGCAGGAGCTGTCTCTTTCTGTGTCTGTGCAGCACCCAGCACAAAGCAACCCTGACCGCCAAAAAGAACCTAAAACTTCTGTGCCCCTCCTCTTCCCCACAAAAGACCTTTCCCCAAGGGGACACTAGCATGAAGGGCTGGGATCTTCAGTCACTGGTGTAGCTGTTTCAGAAGCCCACTGATGGGCAGTGAGCTTTGGTATTGCTTCCACAGCAGCTGGCCTGGACAATGCCTGAGCAAAATCTAGTGAACTAGTGCAGTTTCTCCTGACCTTGCACAGGCATCTCAGAACACTGAGCAGAATCTCTCCATGTCTTCTGGCATATTGCCTCTCCACACCTCCTAATTAACGTGCACTTGGGGGCAGCCAGGACACTGCAAGTATTCTTACCATAGGTGTTTGTCTCGGAGTTCTTTTCTTTCTTAAGATCTTCCAACCAAACTGCCAGGATCGTAGAGTCTAAGTTCCAAAGCAGCTCGTTAACCTGATGGGATAGAGTCTCTCATTGGTGTTTCTGTCCATATACGAGGCAGACCACCATGTCAGAATCATTTACTCAAGCTTAAAAATGTTGGTTGGCTCCCTCCTTGCCCAGACAGCATACAAGTGAGCACGCCATCGCAGGGAATAGAAAGCAGTAACATATTACAAAGCTTATGCAAGGAAATCCCCCAGGCATGAATTTAAGACGGCAGACAGGTCTCCACATCAAGTAGCAGCAAGCACTGCATACACAGAGGGTGACAGCCTGGACCCCTCACCTACCTTGGCTTGGCCTTTCTGAAACGGGAGGGTGAATTCCCCGTGAAGGAGACCATTTTTCTCAAAGAAGACAACATCATGTTTGTTGGGCTTCTCCTGTGTGGAGGCTATCAGGCTTCCAGAGGGCCTTAAAACAAATGTAAGGGTAATGCATGAGTGACCACAACTGATTGCAAATTTAAGGCAAGGAACACATCTAGCTGCTTGCCCTTGCCCAGTAGCACACAAACCAAAGGAGCAGCCGAGCATGTGCTCTTATCAGGCCTCCAGCCAAGGCTCTTGCACCGCCACGCAGACCTTACTCAGGGTTCACAACACCACTGCAGAAATAATATTAGTACAGGAGAGGATAAGTGCTGCTGTCCCTCCCAAAGCTGAGCCAGCCTGGTATGGTGTTGCTATAAGACCATACATAGGGCCTAACCTCTCCTGCCAGCTCTGGTCTCACCTCCTGAGCAGAACGGGGAGCGGTCCTGGGAAATAGGAATGACTGTCTCTAAACGGCTCTTCCTCCTTACATGTTTGACCAGAGGGAGGGCAGCTCAAAGCAGGAAAACAAAGGAGGGAAAGGATCCTTCAGGCTCTGACAGACGCTGAGGAAACCCCACAGCCAGTGAACAAAACCCAACCCCATTCACCAGGAATGCAGGCTGCTCATTACTCACTTCCAGGCCAGTGCTTGTTCTAGTCCTGGGATAGGCTCACTTGTCGACTGTAAGACCAGCTCTCTGCTCCACACTCTGACCTTCCGGGCCCCTACACGAGACAAGGGTAAGGGGGGGAAAACAGGAAACTCAGGAGAAGCGTCCTCTGCTTTTGGTGGGGTGAGGTGGGGGTGGAAAGGGACAACTTCCTCATGAAGACCCAGAGCACAAACATGAAGTATGGGCACCTCTCGCAGATAATGGCAGCTGCAGACAGGGTCACTGGAATTGTTGTGCAGCTCACAATTATGACACAGCTGTGAGTGACTATGCACAAGGTTGGACAATCTGATTGTGACCATTCTCCTGCTTAAAGCGTCAGAAAATAACTCTTTTCTGCTTGGAGTTTCTCATGTGTATTCTATACTCAAACTTCCCAAATAACTCTGAGTTTCACATTTCCTTGCATTTCTGAGAGTTCCGATTCCAAAAACGACTTCTTTTGCATTCTGAGATGCACTGAATAGTTTTGGTCCAGTCACAATTAAAAGACAGCTTGATGTGCGACATTAACTCCTTGTGTGCAAGGTCCTGAATGAGAACAGGGGCCAGCTGACTTTTGAAATAAATGACGGTCAAAATCCAAACTGTTTGGAAGACCAACTTCTCTGGTAGCAGTTCCATGTTCTGACAGAATGCACAACCCTGCCCCAGATAACAAACAGGGGAGGCTGGGGTCTGGCCCTGCAGAGGGCAGCCTAACTTGCATACTTTGGTTGTATAAGCTATGACGTTCTGTTGGCACCGCAATTGTGTAGGGACATAGCTGTAACTCAGTGTTATCAGCCAGAACCCAGCACCCGAGGTTTTGATCCAAACAAGTGAAGTATCAGTTAGTGATAGCCAGTAGTGATACTCCCCAATATGTTTGCAAACCAAGCCAAAAGCCACATAAACTGGGTGTTTCTAATGGGCAAGAGGAGCGGTTTGGGAAGGTTTGCTTTCAGAAGAGCATGGTTTCAAAAGTTTGCTCCTAGCCTGTGACAGGGAGGAGTGAGAGGAAGAAATAAAACACACCAGCAATTCTAGCCACTGCTTTGCTTTCCAGGATGCAGCAGAAAACAACACCCCTCTTGTGGAATAGCCATCACACCATTTCTGACCTTGGCTAATCTCTGAATACGGGCCTGAGACAGATAATTAGGTCCATGGAAAGTGAGAAAGAGCAGAGCTGTGAAGTCAGAATCTGGGCCTGTTTCCCTGCACAGGGGGCGTTTTAGGTCCAGAGTTTGACTCAGACCCATCTATACTGAAAACCAGGCCCAAAATGGAAGGAAAAACCTTCAGCTTTTTTCTTTAATTGCCAGTTACTAAATATGACAAAGTAAGGCGGCTTTGTCATCTTGATAAACTGATAGCAGCCTCCCACACCAGCACAGGTAAATACTTCAATTTGGGGCTGGGCAGGTTTTCTAGATCAGTTAATCCCATACCTGTCTGTGGACAAATAGCGCTCACTGCTACAAACTGCCCATCTCCTCTCCAGGTGACTCGGGGTCGGCCATCATCAGAGGATGAAGCAGGTGGCACTTCCTGAAGTTATACAAGAAAAACCAAAGGATCAGGTGCAAGTCTGAAATGGCTGCTGTTGGAATGGCCTTTGGCTACAGAAAGCTATTGGCTGCCCCTGCCCTTTGCAAGTCCATTATGTAGTTTATTACATCCACAACAACAAAAACAGGTGTTAAAAGAATGTTAAGGTGGCAAAGTTAAGCACTCAACAGTTAGGAAATGCCAGTAATAAGACTCAGAGGGTAGCCGTGTTAGTCTATATCCACAAAAACAACAAGGAGTCTGGTGGCAAATTAAAGACTAAGATTTATTTGGGCATAAGCTTTCGTGGGTAAAAAACCCACTTCTTCAGATGCATCTGAAGACTGTCCATGTAACCTTAATTTGCCCCCCTTGTGTGCCTGCATTATGATACAGCCTTTAATGACAATCACATCCATTTTAGCCACAGCTCTCCTCACTTTTTCACTGCACAGGACAGACTGTGCTCTAGGGATGAACCAGGGCTGTGTAGTGAAGGGGGCTGTTATCTGTGGGACCCTGTCTGATGGGCTGCAGAAGTTTGAAGGTGTGCAGCGAACGAGGCAGGGAACTGCAGAAAGAGAAAGGCTGGTCTTCTGGTTAGAACAGTTGAATGCCACTCTGGAGAAGAGGATTCTATCCCTCCCTCTGCCACAGGGTTCTTGTGCGATGCCAGGCAAGGCACTGACATCAAAACATTAAGAGGTGATCAATCACTAACTGTGTGCTCCTCATTTTCTGGGACCCTGAACTTGAGACCCTGGGGTCTGATCTGCAGAAGTGCTGAGCACTCACAGCTGCTACTCAGGTCAACGGGAGCTGTGCTGTGAACATATGAAGCACTATACAATAGTATGTACGCTGAAAAGTCATGCCCCAAGCGTCTCAAACTGGGCATCCAAAATTAGTGGAATCTTTTGAATATTTTGGCTTTAATCTGTGCCTCAATTGCCAATAACACTGCACATCTCACAGGGGTGCTGTGAAGATACATTTGTTAATGTTTGGGAAGCACTCCCTTTGCTGATGAAGTGCCAAAGAAGAGCCCAGGAGGAAATTCAGAATTCTAACTTTATAGCAGAGTTCAAACAGTGTGAAAAAAAATAAGGCCTGGGACACGCATTGAATTATGTGGCTAAAATAAAATATTGACTAGCTCTCATTAAGTCACCACTGTCCATCCTGTACGCTGAACAAGGCAGGGGTCCTGTGGAAAAACCTGTATGTGATCATGTAATTAAAGACAGTATCATAATGTAGACACACAAGGGAGCAGAGTTAAGGCAGTACAGGTATCCTTCATTCTGGCTTTTCATCACTTTTGAGTGCTTTGCCATCTTAATGTTTCTTTAACTTAGTTTTGTTTGTGTTATTTCCTAGTATTTAAAAAAGTAAATGGAAAAAAAAAATTCCACCATGTGACATCGCACTGAATTTGACACTCACACAGGCCATCAGCAGGGCTGGAACCATAGACCCACAGCATAGACCTCTGCCACGTAAGCTGAGTAACTCTTAGCAGTAGAGTACAACCTCAGAGTTATGAAGACCAGAGTTACGAACTGACCAGTCAACCACACACTTCATTTGGAACCAGCAGTACGCAATCAGACAGCAGCAGACACACACACACACACACACACACACACACACACACACACACACACA
>NW_020664445.1:3035263-3043267 GCF_002925995.2 Terrapene triunguis | reverse complement strand
ACACACACACACACACACACACACACACACACACACACACACACACAGCAAATACAGTACAGTACTGTGTTAAACATAAACTACTAAAAAAAATAAAGGGAAAGCAGCATTTTTCTTCTGCATAATAAACTTTCAAAGCTGTATTAAGTTAATGTTCAGTGGTAAACTCTTGAAAGAACACCCATAAACATTTGTTCAGAGTTACGAACATTTCAGAGTTACAAACAACCTCCATTCCCGAGGTGTTCGTAACTCTGAGCTTCTACTGTAGTAGGTTGTCATCCTCCACTGGGACCAGCCACTAGAGGGGGATGAGACACTTTGCCAGTGGGTTTCACAGATATTTGCTGACAACAGAGAAATGATGAGACTCAGGGACCCTGGGCTCCATTCCGGGCTCAGGAGGGGAGCATGCTCTCTAGTGGGTAAAGTCCTTTCTGCCCATTTCCCCCAAAGCCTGACCCCCTTCCTGCCCTGTATTTTCCAATCTGTCCCAATTTGTCTCCTAGTCCCAGTGCCAGTCTCCACTGCTCCCCACGTTCCACATTCCAGGCCCAGTCTCCTTGCCCAGCCAGCCCTCATCTCCCCCTGGGGGCACCTCAAACCAGTCGCAGACTTCCCCTCACGCTAGCTCCAGTCTATTCTCCCAGGCACCTTGTCTCAGTCTCCTTGCCCAGCCAGTTTAAGACACTCCCAACTCCTTGTCCTCTGTCAGTCTCCCCCACCTCCCCATCCTCGCATTGGCTTCTTGTCCCAATCTACCCCATCCCCACCCAGCTCTTGTCCCTCTGCGCTCAAGTCAGGTTGCTTCCTCCTCCACACTCCCTGGGCCCCAGCAAAGGGTCACTGAGCGCACAGGACACAATATCCCTGCTCTCAGCTCTGGTGCCACAGCAGCCCCATTCAGCCAGGGACAGCAATTGTAGGGAAAGTCCTGCTCAGCCCCTGCAGCCTGGGATGGTGTATGTGCAGTCCAGCTGCTATGTAGGAGCTATGGGGGGATAGAGGATGCTCAAAGCAAACAGGATCTTCAGAGAATTTAGCCATTGCATTTTAACAAGTGTGAAATAAGATTTCCTGAAGGCTTGTAACTTGACCAATGTTGGTGAATTTTCATGGAAACAGCAAAAGGCACATCCCTGACACAAATGCCTTGCCAAATTTCAAGTTTGTACCCCAAAGTTTGGGGGTGCTATAGTTTGTCAATGAAACAGCAGTAAGTACTTTTTAAAAACTTGGGTAAAACAAAATACTCTTCCCCAATCTCGCTCTCAGAAAAACAATTGAACCTTTTTAGGTGAAACTTTAAAAAAAAAATCCTGTGGCAGACACCTGGCATGGAAGTTTCAATGCAAACAGTTAAAGTCTGGCAAAGATAGAAGCAACTGAAAACAGGGTCTTATAACAGGAAGCATTGGGCAAGCTGAACTCCGGGCAGCACTATCTGTGCTGCCTATTGTGTTTGAAAACCACTCCTAACCTGTCAGGTGCTAAGTGAGCATTACAGGCAGTCAACACTGCATTACTGAAGTAGAGAGAGGGGAAAAGTATTTGACTTAAATCAAGTGAACAGTGAACAAATTAGGTGATAAAAAAGAAATGGGTAGAAATAGGGACAGAATGCCAGGGAAGAAGCAGGAGCGTGTGAGCGTCATCTCTCTGCATAGCACGGAGGGAAAGACAATAGCTCTCTCTGTATAGCTGTCCCATCTGGGCAGCATTGAGATCTCATATGTCAGTGCAGTACCATTTGCTTGCGATGAGCTGCCTGTTTGCCCTCTGATCCATGGAACTGTGTCTCCTTTTTACCCCAACCAACAGTGATGAACTTTCCTACAGGAGAGACAATTGCAATATCTGAGACTTACAAAATGACACCATGCAGTTTGACAGACAAATAGAACCCCAAAGCGGCATTGCCTTCCTAGCCTATTGTGCAGGCTTTTACAGGACAAGCTCTTAGAGCTATTCTGCGGGATGCATTTCCTAGTGATACATGTGGCTAACAGCACTGCAGCAGCTGGGTAACTTTGCAGCAGGTTTGACACATTTAGAGCCTCTGCTGCCAAGAAAATATTTCACTCAGCTGCAATTTACTAACTTGACAGTAGTATCCTGCTGCCTCCTGGGCAGAGTTCATGCAGGTTTGTTTGTTCATTTCTTTCATTTTTATGAGATACCAATGAAATACTTTTGAGTGTCTGTGTCACTGCAACAACTCACCTTCCCCAAAGTCATCCTGGTGGATCTCCCTTTCAGTAATTGGTTCAAAGTCCTTTGTCATCATTATAAGAGTTTGCTGACCTGCATGGTAAACATACGAGCCAGGATTAAAAATTACGTGTCTGGTATTCTCCAGTGCCAGAGAGAAGGTTGAATTCAGTTTCCCTGTTTGTCACATAGCAAAAGCAAAGGGGAAAAAAATCACTCCCAACAACAAGAAAATATGATTGTAAAGCCATAAAAATTGGCAGGGAGACTCAGAGGCAAGCAGTTCTTGAACATTACTTCGAATTCAACTTTGAAACTGACTAGATTTTAAGTTGACACCAGTTCCTATAAGTAGAGAAGGTCTTAAAGCAAAACCACAAATCCAATGCAGTAACATCCAAAAATCTAGTGAAAAACACAACATTTCTTACCTCTACAATTACAATTGTAAAATCTCAGTGTTATTTCACCTCCGCATGAAGTCATGGTTATCTTTTTAATGAGTCCTATCCATTACCAAGAAAAGCAAGCAGCATATGGAATGTTAACTCTGCAGCTGCTTTGGTTTAGTGCTGTAAGTATTCTGAATGTAATTTGTATCAAAGACAACACAGAAATTAAGTTGCACTGCATTGCACGTCTGTCCTGCAGACATGTGTAGCATTTTGTATACAGCACTTGATGCCAAAGCAATCAAAATTAATAATGGTAAATACAGTCACGATAACTTCCTATGGGAGAACAGGTGCTATACGTATTTTACAAAGAACACAATGCTACTACTCAAACTAGTTGGAGTTGAGGACATTTAGTGCTTTACAGGTAATGTTTAGCACCTTGTAGGATTGGGTCTTCATATGTACAGCACCACTGCAATGCAGCCACTTCTGGGGTAAAGGCCAATAAGCACGCTGCACAATAATGGGGGTCACTTGCCAGGGTTATCTTGGTGTATGTCACTAATCAATTCCCTGCCATTCCAGGGACCTTGGGCACCGGGGCACCTCAGGCCCTCCTGTTCTGTCTGTGGAACACAATAGTTTAGACTAGGGCTGTTGATTAATGGCAGTTAACTCATGCAATTAACTCAAAAAAATTAATCGCAGTTTTAATCGCACTCTTAAACAATAGAATACCAACTGAAATGTATTAAATATTTTGGATGTTTTTCTACATTTTCATGTATATTATATTCTGTATTGTAATTGAAATCAAAGTGCATATTTTTATTACAAATATTTGTACTGTAAAAATAAAGAAATAGTATTTTTCAATTCACCTCATACAAGTACTGTAGTGCAAACTCTTTATTGTGAAGGTGCAACTTACACATTTAGAATTTTTTTTGTTACATAACTGTACTCAAAACCAAAACAATGTAAAACTTCAGCGCCTACAAGTCCACTCAGTCTTACTTCTTGTTCAGCCAAATGCTAAGACAAACAAGTTTGTTTACATTTGTAGGAGGTACTGCTGCCCTCTTCTTATTTACAATGTCACCAGAAAGTGAGAACAGGGGGAGGGATAGCTCAGTGGTTTGAGCATTGGCCTGCTAAACCCAGGGTTGTGAGTTCAATCCTTGAGGGGGCCATTTAGGGATCTGGGGCAAAAATCTGTCTGGGGATTGGTCCTGCTTTGAGCAGGGGGTTGGACTAGATGACCTCCTGAGGTCCCTTCCAACCTTGATAGTCTATGATTCTATGATTTGCATAGCACTTCTGTAGCTGGCATTGCAAGGTATTTACCTACAAGATATGCTAAACATTCGTATACCTCTTAATGCTTCGGTCACCATTCCAGAGGACAAGCTTCCATGCTGATGACGCTCGTTAAAAAAAATAATATGTTAATTAAATTTGTGACTGAACTCCTTGGGGAAGAATTGTATGTCCCCAGCTATTTTACCCACATTCTGCCATATATTTCATGTTATAGCATGACCCAGCACATGTTCATTTTAAGAACACTTTCACTGCAGATTTCACAAAACGCAAAGAAGGTACCAGTGTGAGATTTCTAAAGATAACTACAGCACTCGACCCAAGGTTTAAGAATCTGAAGTGCCTTCCAAAATCTGAGAGGGATGAGGTGTGGAGCATACTTTCAGAAGTCTTAAAAGAGCAACACTCCGATGTGGAAACTACACAACCCGAACCACCAAAAAAGAAAATTAACCTTCTGCTGGTGGCATCTGACTCAGGTAATGAAAATGAACATGCGGCAGTCCATACTGCTTTGGATTGTTATCGAGCAGAACCCATCATCAGCATGGACGCATGTCCCCTGGAATGGTGGTTGAAGCATGAAGGGACATATGAATCTTTAGCACATCTGACACGTAAATATCTTGCAACGCCAGCTTCAACAGTGCCATGAGAACGCCTGTTCTCATTTTCAGGTGACATTGTAAACAAAAAGCGGGCAGCATTATCTCCTGCAAATGTAAACAAACTTGTTTGGCTGAAGTAAGACTGAGTGGACTTGCAGGCTCTACAATTTTACATTGTTTTATTTTTGAATGCGGGGGAAGGGGGGTTGTACATAATTCTACATTTGTAAGTTCAACTTTCATGATAAAGAGATTTCACCTAAGTACTGTAGTGCATTGAAAAATACTATTTCTTTTGGTTTTTTTACAGTACAAATACTTGTAATAAAAATAAATATAAAGTGAGCACTGTGCACTTTGTATTCTGTGTTAATTGAAATCAATGTATTTGAAAATGTAGAAAACGTCCACAAATATTTAAGTAAATGGTATTCTATTGTTATTTAACAGTGCAATTTATCAATTAATTTTTTTTAATCGCGTGATTAATCGCAATTAATTTTTTTAATTGCTTGAGAGCCCTAGTTTAGACCAATGTATTACAGCCCTCAGGAGACTAATTTCAGTTGTCAGGTTTTCGTGTGTGGGTGCTGGATGATGTTAATGGCCTGTGCTACATAGGAGGACAAACTAGATCTGGTGATCCCTTCTGGCCTTCAGCTTTATGACTATCCTTTGCTGTTGCTTCTATTACAAAGGATTAGAAGCAATTTCTGCTATGAAGAATGTCACAAGGAATTTAACACAACTATCCCAGCTTTTTTGAATGCAGCACCAGATTTTATTTCCTTGAGAGAGATCTGTAAAGCTGCTGAACCAGAACCTGTGTGTGTCATAATTGTTCAGGGCCAGGTAACTGGATTACACGAGCATAGTTCAGGGTGAACAAAGGGGCAGAATTTGGCCCTATGAAAACTGATGCAAGGCTGTACTAAACTATCTTGTATTTGCTCAACAGAGTTTACAGACAGACTATAATCTATACCTGTAACCAGCAGGACAAGTTCCTGGTCAGGACTCCAGCTCATGGTGGTCAGACCACTGTCCACACTCCCAACACATTCGAGCTGTAAGAGAGCAATGAGCAGCGTGAGGTATGTGTGTATGTACAGGTGCGACATATACAACAGCAAGAAAGGCTGAGTGTCTCTCCAATGTATTGTTCTGATTTACAAGGAGCTGGGGGAGATGACAATTGCACCAGCTGTGGCTGCTCACGATTGCTAGAGCTGTGCTCTGGTAACAGGCCACAATCCCTTTTGGTGAAGAGAAGGGAAACTCCAGATACCTGCAAAATGACTCCGTCTTATACACAAGGAGTCTCAGTACACACACAGTGAATTGCAAGACACCAAAATATATTCCAAGCAAAAACAGTAAGCATTAAAACGTTAGTTAAACCTGAGAAATCAATTTGTAAAGCCAAGACATCTAAGATTAGAAGTTAAACCTTAACTCTGACCCTAGTGTTCATGCCAGAAAGTATCATCTCTGACTCATTAGACAAGTTGTTAATACATACTATAGGACATGATCTTTCATACACTAAATGACAATACTTTACGCAGTCTTCAGACTAAGCTTGATTTTTTTTAGTCTGAGTAACATTTGCAAAATATGCCACATGTGAACAGTGTTGGCTGAGATGGCAATAGCAGCTATCCAAGCCCTGGTCTACACTACGGGGTTAGGTCGATTTTATAATGAATGCATCTACACAACCAACCCAGTTCCGTCGACCTAAAGGGCTCTTAAAATCGACTTCTGTACTCCTCCCCGGCGAGGGGAGTAGCGCTAAAATCGACCTTGCTGTGTCGAATTTGGGGTAGTGCAGGCGCAATTTGACGGTATTGGCCTCCAGGAGCTATCCCAGAGTGCTCCAATGTGACCGCTCTGGACAGCACTTTCAACTCCGATGCACTAGCCAGGTACACAGGAAAAGCCCCGGGAAATTTTGAATTTCATTTCCTGTTTGGTCAGCGTGGTGAGCTCAGCAGCACAGGTGACCATGCAGTCCCCCCAGAATTGCAAACGAGCTCCAGCATGGACCGAACGGGAGACACTGGATCTGATTGCTGTATGGGGAGAAGAATCTGTGCAGGCAGAATTCCAATCAAAAAGAAGAAATGCTGATATATATGCCAAAATCACACAGGGCATGATGGACAGAGGCTACAACAGGGACACACAGCAGCGCTGTGTGAAAGTTAAGGAGCTCAGGCAAGCCTACCAAAAGACAAAGGAGGCAAACGGTCGCTCCGGGTCAGAGCCCCATATATGCCGCTTCTATGATCAGCTGCATGGCATTCTAGGGGGAATACCTACCACTACCCCACCACTGTCTGTGGACACCTGAAAGGGGGGAGTCTCACGTAACAGGGAGGAGGATTTTGCGGAAGAAGAGGAGGAGGAGGAGGAGAAGAAGAATGCGCAGCAGGCAAGCGGTGAATCCGTTCTCCCTGGCAGGCAGGACCTTTTCATCACCCTGGAGCCAATACCCTCCCAAGGCAGGATCCCTGAAGGCGGAGAAGGCACCTCTGGGTGAGTGCACATTTGTAACTACAGTACAGGGTTTAAAAGCAATAGTGTTTAATGTTTGATTTGCACTGAAGACTTGGGATGCATTCATGGCCAGTACAGCTAATGGAAAAGTCTGTTAACGTGCCTGGAGATGGAGTGGGAATCCTCCAGGGACATTTCCATGAAGCTCTCCTGGAGGTACTCTGAAAGCCTGTGCAGAAGGTTTCTGGGGAGGGCTGCCTTATTTCATCTCTCAACGGTAGGACACTTTACCACGCCAAGCCAGTAGTCTGGAATCATTGCAGCACAAAGCATGGCAGCGAATGGTCCTGGGTTTTGGTCGCATTCAAGCAACAGTCGGTCTATATCTTTCTGTGTTAGCCTCAGGAGAGTGATATCATTCATGGTCACCTGGTTGAAATAGGGGAATTTTTGAAGGGAACAGTAAAAGGACCCCATTCATGCTGGGCTGTTTGCACTTGGCTAAAAGGGCTCATCCCTGAGAATAGCCATGCGGTGGAGGAAGGGGTGAAGGGATCATCCCAGAGAATAGCCACGCGGTGGGGTGGGGAGAGATGCATACTACACATCCACCCGAAAACTGCTGTCCCTCCTTTTAAATGTGAAACCCAATAGGCATTGCTTGCTATGGGAAAGGAGGGTGCTGCAGTTTGAAAACATTCCCACATGTTATGAAGGCAGAAGAAGCCAACCCCACGTACCACTTGGCTTACCATGGCTTCCTGGAAACCAAATACTGTTGCCCAGCCGTGTGTGATGTGTCACCATACCGGCAGGCGCTCAATATAAAAGGCAAAATGTGACCTTGTACCTAAAGCACATGTGCTGTCTGCTGTGAATTGCTTGATTCATTGTGAAAGTCTCTCCCTTTTGTTCTCAGAAATGTATCATCTTAAATTTTACTCTCCCTTTTTATCCCCCCC
>NW_020664445.1:2876490-2935263 GCF_002925995.2 Terrapene triunguis | reverse complement strand
TCATACTACACATGTTTATTACTAAATGTTCTCAATAAACCCATATGTCATAAGCAGAGTACACAGTGTAATATGGTTACAACAGCCATAGAATCAGAATGAAAGCCCACTTTTAAATACAGAAGAGAAAGAAAGAAAACAAACAAACAAAAAGAAGGACAGGAATGGGTTATGGAAAACAATACAAGAGTAAAGCTGAAGACATATCCCCAGCCAGTGCAAAGGCGCATTAGAGGTAATTGCTGCACTATGCTGTGCCACTCGTATGCATTGGACTCCTTTCAAAATCAAAGCCTCATTGTATTGCAGAAATAACAATGGATAATGATAAACAATAATGTGTCCGATTTCAAAATTCACCTTTATGCTTTTCAAGGTGGTATCCATATTTAATTCCTTTCCCTGTTTCTGGCAAGTAAGACATCGTGCAACCTGTTTTTGATGGAAAAATATGATGACATGAACATTTCGTTATGGAAATAGTATCGCAAGGGAACTGAGTTCACATTTGCACACCAAATATACTTTTATATTTCTTTTATACATTTTGAACTTCTATTTCAATTGTAAATAGCATTCTCCAGGATTTAGTTTCATTACTTTACATACCCAATTGGCAATGTCTCTTGTCATCCCTGGCCAATAGTATTTTGATGTCAGCACATTCCTCGTTTTGAATATTCCTAGATGTCCACCCAATGGACTGTCATGGTAACTTGCAAAGAGTTGTAGGGCTTCTTTCACGGTATGCACAACGACAACCTTTCTTCCTTTTGCTGAATGGAACAATGTCCCCTCTGTTGATCATAGAAGATGGAGCACGGAGGATGATTAAGGTTTACTGGGGCCCTGGGGCAGAGCAATTGTTGGGCCCCTACCCACCCTGTCTGCTGGCTGCACCACATATGGCCCTATCCCTTTAGTCCTCTTCCCCAGGATCTCTGCCATGTTCCACGTAGGCTCCCCAACATTTTGCCTGCCCTACAACTCCTTTGCTCATTTCCCACCCACCCCGCTCTTCCACACAGCCCCAGGACTGGAGAAGCTCTGTCCCTGTGTCACAGCCCCAGGGCTGTACCAGGGAATGAGAGCACCTCCAGTCCCAGGGCTGTGGCAGGGGTTTGGATGCCGCGGTTCTTTAGGGGACCAGGAGCGGGGTGCTGTGGATTCTCCTGCCCCACCAGGCACTTCTGCTGGAGAGGGGTTCGGGCATAGGGGCTTCCCATGCTGCCACGTGGCTTCTGCCAGGGCTGGGGTAGGGGCAACGTGTTGCACTTAAGATATAACCGGTTATTTGCAAAGCCATTCATTAATTATAAGGCATATGCCTATCAAAGACATCTATATACAGTATGGTTCATAATCCCTTGAGTACAAGGATTACATTTCAGTGTATAGTTAGAAATTTTTGCTCATTGAACATATAGTGATTGTTGGTGGTGCTTGCAGCAGATGATAACATACTTAAGAAATGAAGCAAAGTCATGTGGTTTTTTTGGTAAAATTTATACTCATTTCTCATATAACTGCACACTGCATTTCTTGCACCACTGGCATAGATAGCAAGGGAGATTTTCTGGAAAATTTCATTAAAACTAGAGATCTCAATTCCGGTCCCATTGAAGGTAAGGTTATAACTCCAAATAATCCCAGTGTTGGGACATCAGGACCATGATTTACAGGCTGAAGTTTCCTGTGTAATGTGTCAGTATTATCTTAAGTAAAGTATTTCTTGCCTTCCAAAGAAAAGTTGACAGCATATCGACGCAGGTTCAGTCTGCCTGCTTTATTCATTCCTTCAGGATATGTGCTACTCCTTAGGTATGCCAAAACATTTGCAATTTTCTCGTCAAAAGATTTCCCTGAGAATTGTTGACAAGAGAAAACAGTTACTTAAGTGCAATGTCAATCAAAAAAGAAAACACAAGCACATTTGCTTGAAGATAATGGGTTCTGAAAACAAATGAATAATTAATAATATATGGGTATATACCTATCTCATAGAACTGGAAGGGACCTTGAGTCCAGTCCCCTGCCTTCACTAGCAGCACCAAGTACTGTACCTGACAGTTTCCCCCCCTGCTTTTTTTTTTTCCCCCTCTGATCCCTAAATAGCCCCCTTAAGGATTGGGCTCACAACCCTGGGTTTAGCAGACCAATGCTCAAACCACTGAGCTATCCCTCTCCCCCATGGGAACACATGGAAACATTCTACTTACTTTCCATTATGTGTGTTGTAGAGTTAATTTTTTAGTTGGTGCAAGTTTTTGGGAGAAAATAGTTTTCTGAAACTCTGAAGAATCTGAAATAGAGAAACACCTATAACATACACATATCAGTATCACCTCATTCTCAGCTATGTCTTTAATCAATCATTTTACTGTAATTTAACTAACGAATCCTAAAATAATGTTAGTCCATTATCTAACAAATTAGATCCCACCACCTGAATTGTTTTTCACCAGCAAAATTACTTATACATCAGCCAAAGAAAATCAAAAAACCAGACACAGACCACACAGATAAACAATAGAGAAATGGGGAGCAATAAATAAATAAATCACCATGATTAAAGGCATGCAAACCATTTAAGAAATGACTATACAGTTATTTTAAAGATTCTTGATTAAACATGCAGTTAGCCAGGAAGACCATTAGTATTTGTGTACTTTTACCAGATTTGACCATTACTTGGGGTATGCTCAGTTATTGGGGTTACTTGTTTGGGTTTTTTCCCCCTGATAATTCTAATAATGTACTGCTTGTGTATAAAGCTGTTGTAAAGCACCCCTCTTTCACTACTAACAGTATTGCTGTAAAACCTTTATTTTTAAGGCACAACTCTTAACTACTTTGTGCACAGTTCTACAGATATTCTAAGCAAGATTCTTAGTAGAAGGTTAACAAATATTCTGTGAGAGAGAGATAGACCTTGCTAAAGGAGCTTGGTCTGAAAAAGAAAGCTTGCTCAGGTCTGTGCCTCAGTTTCCCTACTCCACAGCAACTAATCAACAATTAACATGTGATTATGGTGACATGCTGCCTGCATTTGTTCAACAATTTGTGACCAGCTTTGCACAATTCTTTGGAGTACTCTCATTTATTAGGGTTACTCTTCTGGAGGGGGGATGGTTGTGTAATTCTATCAATGTACTGCTATTGTGCCCAATTGAATGAGTCAAACAGCACTTTCAAGCTGACACCCTTATTTGTCCCAGATTTAGCATGTCCCTATCCCCACTCTTACATCACAATTGTACTGGTAGTAACCCACTTGATGAGCAAACCCCAGAGTATTTTTGGGCGCTACAGGGGTCTGTAGCTTAGGAAAAAGAAGCATTGCTGCAGAATAAATGTGGAAGATACAAACAGAAGAGTAAAGTTATTTATGGACTAATAGTGATAACTACTCAAAGGAGAGCCTAAACAAAAAAAGTGACATTATTAAAGGTTAATACCTGAGGTAGAAAAGGAAACAGAGAGGGAAAATGAGGGATCTCACCCACTCCAGGAAGCTTGAACCCGTGAGGCTTCCCAGCTGATGATCATAGCTCAGAGTCTTGGAGTAGATGAAACCCCAGTGGAACTCAGGCAGAATTTGGGTCTATGCATGCTGTCACGGACTCACAGATCGTGCCCACTCTTGGCCCCGTGCGGTCCGTGGGGGGTGCCCCTTTCAGTGAGACAGCCCTTCTCGGGGGTCCACTCTCTCTCGGGGTCAGGCCCCTCCACCTCCTGGAGCCGCACCTCCCTCAGCCCAGCACACCCCAGTCGCTCTGCATCCAGGTGGGCTCTGCTTGCTCCCCCTCTCCAGCCCAGAGCCCCACTGCTCCCAGCTGTCCCCGCTTCTGTCCATTGTCTTCTCTCCAGGTAAACAGGGTCGTAAACCAGGGCCTCCTCTCCTGCTTCTGTCCTCTGGCTGGAACTGGCTGGTTAGGTCACTGGGTCCCCACTCTGCAGCCCATTGTCCTCCCACTGGCCAGAACCGGCTGCGTCTCCTCAGCTGGGCCTCCGGGTCACCAGGTCGCCGGGGTATCCATTCTCCAGGCCATCGGCTGGGTCCTCAAGTCCTCTCTCCGGTCCTCTGCAAAACACACTCCCTCTCCCCTCACCTTGTTAAACCAGTAACACCCAGGGAAACTGAGTCCCACCCCCTCCGCATGCAAACCATTGAAACTCCACAGAAAACAAGAAACCCCCCACTTCGTCACACATGCATCAGAAATATTACTGGAGAGTCAGTATATGGTTTTGTAGAGAAAATTGCTTGAAGGGAGGAGACTAGATTTGTTTATGGGTAAACTAATGACTCAAGGAATTTCTTTAGGATAGACAATAGGAGCTGGTCACTCCTACCTATGGCTGGTGTTACTTCAGGGTGCTGACAATGAAATTCGTCTGCTTCAGTATTTTGGATATCAATGCAAGTTTCACTACTAGAATTGGTCTAACTGATGAGCTGGGTGTGGATGAGGATAAGGGAGTTGCCAGAAACTTGTCAGCAGGGATATAGGTGTGTCTCACACCTCCATTTAATGCTGTATGCAAGTTTTTTCAAAGATCATTTTTTGTTCAAGCAGTGTGTGTGTGTGTCTTGCAGACTGGATACTGTGCCCTGATTCCCCAAGAAGACTGTTATTATCTGTGACTGCAGAGATCTTAACACAGCATTGAGCATAAAATGAGCTTTAACAATATGTTGTGACTACTTACATTAAAGAAATCCAGTCCACCTTGGTTTAGGAGAGAGACCACTGATTGACCAATAAGAATCGGTTGTTGCAGATCCCCATAGTGCAATTTTTTTTCTTTTCCATTATCAGTGCAGCTTTTATTTTGGTGAGTTTTGCACACAGATGCAGAAATGTGCACTTGCGCATCCAAAAGTTCTGCAGCCACTGGTTATGAGCCCAAGCCTTCATTGTTTCAGAAGATTTTTTGCCCTTGGGAAGGATGTAAGATGACACCATATAATACACTACACTGAATATTTGTGAATCAGCTTCTACACACAAGTCCAGCACACAGGCCTTGCTGTCTTTTCACTGCAGTCCTTGATCTTGGTGACAAATCTGTAGAGAATTACTGGAACCATAAACTCCCTGAACATTAAATCTCACCAAATGAGGGTCAATCCATCCTCATCATTACATCTACTCATTATACTCCACACCCGTACATAGCCACTATATGAACTTCATACCCTCATATCTCAATGCCTGTACTTTGACCCATCAACCTTTTACCCCCAATCGGGGATATTGCAGATTATGTATTCCTTATGCCACCTGATTTTAAACCAAACTTTGCACCATCAATAATCTGTACAGTATTCCCTGATAACCAGAAACGTCTATGCTCAAACTCTGTTCCCTTTTTTTTTTTAACATCATCTTAATAAAAATTTTAAATCTGTTGAAACTGGTCTAGGTCTAGGCGAGAGAATGTCTCAGGGCCGCCCGGGGGGGGGGCAAGTGGTGCAATTTGCCCCAGGCCCCGGGGGCCCCGCAGGGGCCGCCATGAATATGTCGGAGGCTCCCCCTGCATCCATCTTCCCCCATCCCCCGGCGTCTCAGTGCGCCATGTCCGGGAGCGGCCCTGGTGCGCTGCAGCTAAGCAGCTGGTATACATACCATTAAAGCATTTAATGTTTTTAAATAATGTATTTAGTGTATTTTCAAATTATTACAAAGCAAAGCAATTTTTGGGGCCCCTTCCATAAAAAAAAGTTGCAGTACTATAGTAACATGTATTTGGAAATGTAAAAAAAAAAATAGTGAAATACATTCAAAAATTAATTTGTAATAATTTGAAAATACACTAAACACATCATTTAAAAACATTAAATGCTTTAATGGTATGTATACATTTGCAATTATATAATGGGCTGTTGCTGGGTGATGGTGATGGTTAGGATGGGGTGGGGGGGTGCCCCGCCCCTTACCATGCCGCTTACCCCCTCTCCTGGAGCCTCAGCGTGCTGCGACCAGGAGCGGCCCCGGACAGTGTTGGAGCCACGGCGCTGCAGTGCGCCAGGGCTGCTCCCGGACGCGGCACGCTGAGGCACCGGGGGGAGACGGAGGCGGGGGCAGCCTCCGACATATTCGTGGGGGCCCCTGCGGAAAATTGCCCCACTTGCCCCCCCCCCCCCGGATGGCCCTGGCCCTGCAACACTTGTAGAGGATAGAGAGGAGCTGCGGTGATTAAGCTTTGACAGGCTAGGAATTGGAGGCCTGTGCCTTTAAGACCCCAGTCCCAGGAACCCGCCCCCTGCTCCGAGGCTGACATGCAGCGTCCTGTGAGCAGAACGAAAACAGCCTCTGCCCCCCCGCCCCCCAGATTAGCGAGCACAGCGGGTGGCTCATCCCACGGGGTCACTGTCCCCCCCCCTCCCCTAAACGGGGGTTTTGTCCCCGCACGGGGTCTGGCAGTGTCTCCTCCCCCCCCCCCCAGCTTAACCCCGGCTCTCACCCCCCACCCCCGATTTTTCCCCTTCAGCCCCTCTTCTGCTGCTAGCTACAGTAGCTTGAACCCCCCAGGCCAGTAAAATTCTGCCCCCTGCTCAGACCCTGACAGCCCCCCTCCCCGCTGCGATTTGCCCCCCCCTTAATCCTTTTAACCCCCCCAAAGAGGAGGCAGCAAATCGTAAGCAGAAGTAAGGGCAGAGAGAGGGCAGTGGCTACAGCGAAGGTTACTGGGCATGCTCAGTTCGGGTGCGCATGCTCAGTACACCCAAGGTAGGGAAACTGGAGCGAGAGCTGTTTGTGCCGCTACAGCGGCGGGGGACCGGCCGGGCGCCGCGAGCCGGGTAAGGGCAGCGCGGACCCGGGCGGACGGGGGGAGCAGGGCCCCACCCAAAGCGTGCGGATCCCGGCGGGAGCGGCTCGGCTCAGCCCCGCCCTGGGCTCCCTGCGGGGCCGCGCCGTGGGGCCGGCAGCGGTGTCCTGGGGTTACCCCCACCGGGGCAAGTGGGGCAGCGAGTGTCCTGGGGTTACTACCCCCCCCACACACACCGCCCCACGGGGCACAGGGGGCAGCAGGCCTGGACCTCCTCTGGCCGATGTGCCCCACAGCCAGAGTTGAGCTCTGCCACTGGCACAACGCCATGGAGGCTTCCCCAGCTCCCACTGTGGGTCCTCGAGCCCAGGCGGGGTCCAGCCTTGCCCGGCACTTGTCCGGAGTCAGTTTGATGCCATCCAGGGGCTGCTGCTGACCCCGGCATGCTCTGTTCCCCACTGGGTGCGACCCCTTCCCAGGGCCGGCTCTGGCTTTTTTGCCGCCCCAGGCGCCCTGCTGTGGCCCCAGTCTCCCCGACGGCCGCCGCGCCGCCCCCCTCCAGGTGCCGCCCCAAGCACCAGCTTGGGTGCCTGGTGCCTGGAGCCGGCCCTGCCCCTTCCCCACTATCAATGTAGCTTCTCATCTGTCACGCACAGGACCCTGGAACTGCCCCGGTCAGCTCAGGTCTACTCAGCCCAGATCCCTGCCTCTGGGGCTACGTTGACAGTACCCGCTGCTTTGGCGGCTTGTCACATACATACACACGTACCCCAGAGCACAGGTATAAGTAGCAGTGTAGCTGGTGAGGCATGGCTTAGGCAAGCAAAGATGCCAGAAGGATGTGGGTATGCCCCCGAGTACATACCCTGCACGCTCTCTACTCGCCCAAGCCATGCCTCCCTAGCTACACTGCTGTTTCTAGCAGTGCAGTGTCCTGCTGCCCGTGCCTTTCCTGCAGCTGGGAAGGGCTCTGGCCGTGGGGAAAGGCTCCATCCTGCTGGAGCCCTGCCCTGCCACAGGGAGAGGCTCTGGCAGCGGGGAGACAGTGGGAAAAGGCTCCGACAGTGGGGAGCTGCTGAAGTTTTTCCCCATTGTCTCTCCCCCACCAGAGCCTTTCACTGACATGTGAAGCTAGACACTGTAGTGTGGACGCAGCCCGCTTTTCACTGCAACGTATCGCTACACGTTCGCAACATGGTGCGTAGTGTAGATATAGCCTGGCAGTGGCCAGCGCCAGCTGCTTCAAGGAAGATGCCAGAGACCTCATAGTGGACAGTTGTGGAATAGCCAGTCCAAGGGGGAGGTAAATTCCCTCCAGCCCCTCAGTGAGAGGCAGACTTGTCTCCTGCAGCCAGGAGGATTTCTAGTTTTCTCAGCCTCCAGTTGTTTATCCCTGGCAATGGGTGGGCTGAATGGTGCCCCCGGATGATTGCGGGCTGGGTTTGATTTTTTCGGTCACTATTCAGCAGGCCTTGCAGTGTGTTGTCAGTGTTCCAAGTCCACATGTTAAATACCTGTGTATGTTGGGTGTTTGGCCAAGGCAGGAGGAGTTCCCTCTCTGAGACAGGCCAGGTTAAAGTAGTGGGTACAGCCGCATTGGTCCCTGCCCTAATCCAGCATTCTCCACTTGCCACATCTAACTTTTCCTGCATTTTACATAGAAATATAGTTAGGCTGTAAGTCCCATGGCTCTCCTGCAGCTTCTGAGGTAACTTCCAATGTGAGGGTTACCTGGTGTCAGTGTAACAGGAACTTCCTCCTGTAAAAATGAGTTTGGTATAAAATACAGTCGGGGCAAGGTGTGTGTCTGCCCTGCCCAAACAATCAGGGTGAGGTGTGTGTCTTCCTGGCCTTTCTTCAGTTTTTCTTTCTGAATCAGACTTAAAACTTATATTGGCAACTCCCAGGTTAAAGATCCATGGCAAAACTATGGTCTGTGAGTAGAGTGCTCTTGATTGCTCACAGCTAGAGAAGCCCCATGGCTAGCAGCCGTTCAACAAGTTGTCCCAAAGCAGTTTCTTCTCTGTCTCTGAGGATTTGTTTCCAATTGTCTTGTCACTGTGGGGCTGGTTCTCCTCCCCTTGACATCAAACTTACAAATTTGCAGAACAGAAACGGACTTCAGTGGGGGCAGGAACAGGTCTGGTCCAGGTCCTTGGGCAATAAAGCCCTTCTGCAGTTGACTAATGCATAATTTAAGAATATAATATAAACAGAGCAAATAAAACAATACAAACGAGTAACAGCCCCTTGTCATGCTGTCTAGAGTGGCTCACAACTGTGAGTGCCCACCTTTTCCTTCTCCAACTGAGGCATCATTCTGAGTTGTAACCCTCTCTTGTTCAGAGATGGGTCTGCTTGCTGGGAAGTCACAAACTCCTTTTCAGTTTCACTTAAGCCCAGAGCAAACTCTGGCACAACAGAAACATTTTCAAATCCTCTTCAGAAGGCAACCGAGGGCATTTCCCTTCCCTTCGCAGCCTTCCCTGCTGACCACAGACAAAGCAGGTGAATCAGATCCATACTTTCTTTGAGACTGGGGTATAAGATTAGACATGGCTAAAATGTTATTACTTATTAAATTATCTGCGGGCAGTAAATTTCTGATGCCTACAATATCACCCTTGAATCCTTCCACTCCGAGTGAACTTAGCCAGGGGCACAGTCGCAGAAAATTCAGCCAACGCTAAAATATTAATAAGTTCTTTTCAAGACTCAGTCCTAATATAGTTTGAGGCCATTCTCCTCTTTTGCAACTTTTTCTGGGATCAAGTTGGTTGTATTGGCACTCATGGTTAGGGTGGTGGGTGCCAATTGTGGCGTGACCTTACGTTTTGACAATTTCGTTTTATATGGCCAGGAGCCCCACAGTGATGGCAGACTGTCTGCTTTCCCTTAGGGTAAGAAGTTTTAAACTCTGGGCTCCCTTGAGGTTTTTTAACCAAGTTGGGGTTAGGTTTATTCCTAGACCCCTCCCCTCTTTTAACCTGGGGAACAGAAGGATTTCCCTTTCTTTGGGGTTTGCACCCCCCATGAGCACTTGGCTCAATATATTCATCAGCAATTTCTGCTGCCTCCAAACTGTGGAAGGTTTTTTGTCAGAGATGGCTGCTTGTACCTCATTAGTGACTGTCCACAAAATGATTGCTCTTGTGCCATCAAATTAAAGCATTTATCATAGCTACCTTCAGCCCCTGCCTTTACTACCCATTTTTTCATATAATTACACATCTTACGCACCTATTCCACGTGGATGATATTGTCAAACATTTTAAGATTTCTTTACTTCAATCGATTGGACTGAGGAGTGATCTTAAACTTTTTCAATACATTTTCTTTAAATCTCTTGTACACCGTAGCATCATCCTCCTTCATTTAATTAAAAACTTGTCTTGCTTTCCCAGTTAATCTGGTTAAGAGGATAGGCTTCCACTTATCCTCTGAATTCTTATGGATCCCACACAGTCTCTCAAAGGTCGACAGGAACTCCTCAATGCAGTCAGTCTCTGGGTAAATTGGGCAGGCTTTCTCCCACTCCCTGTTGTTGAGAGGGGATGTACTCAGAGATTGAGCCTACTGCTTTTGTTGTTTCAGGACTTTGAGATGCCGTGTGTGAGCTTCCATCTGTTTTTGATATGCTCTTTCCTCATCTTCTGGTTGTTCTAGGTGTCTTTGATGATCTTCCTCCTTGATTTCAGTGGGGGGCTTTGCATCTTTAGTAGGCTCTCTCCTCAGCCTCCTTAGTTTCTTTCTTCTCCCTGACTCGGAGTTCCACCATCTGGTGCTCACGTTCTTTCTGGGCTTCCAGGAGCTTCAGCCGAACAGTTCTGCTGCAGCGGTCTCTCCGGCATCTGGCGTGTAAGGGAATGCTCAAGCCCTGCTCCTTGGTCAGTCTATGAGCAAAGCTCTCAGTTCCTGATCTGAGGCTCTCTTTTTATGGGCTATTCCCATATTTCTATGTAATTTTTCAAGGTCTTTCTGTGAAGACCTTCCTATGACTGTGAGTCACTCGTGACTAATCTTTAATCCGTAAAAACTCTCAGTATTACATTAAACTTTTAACAGCACTGGTGTTATGATCTATAAACCCAATTGACCTGTAGCATGTGAATCCTGCCAAGACTACACCCATTGTCACGCTGTCTGGAGTGGCTCACAACTGTGAGTGCCTGCCTGAGGGCAGACTGTCAAAAACCGTGCAGACAGCCCAAACTGGTGATGTGTTTTATCATTAGATTTCTCCAAGCCAATAACAAATGTGAACTCCCAGATCACTATAACAGTCTTACTGTGGAATCAAAGACATTCCCCTTAGTCTGTCTGGCTACTTAGACAAACTGGACTTAGTGATAAATGGTCACTTACACCAAAAATCACTCCACATTCAGGTTGCTTCCAGTCCCAAGAGACCAGTCGCTTACCCCAGATCAAGTGGTAGCCTAGATCTGACAACAAAGACAACCCTTGTAGCCAATCGTGTAATAAACTATCTAAAGGTTTATTAACTAGAAAAAAGAAATGAGAGCTGTTTACAGGTTAAAGCAAACAAACACATACACACAAACAAGTTACCATCTAAATCCTAAGAGTGATAGAGTTGTGGTGATCTGTCAATTCAAACTCTGTGCAGGCAGACCCAGAAGGCAGTCCCTGGGGATCTCTGGCTTCAGTTTAGAGTCTCTGGCACTTCAGAGTTCAAACAGTCAAAAAGATGGAAAACTGTCTCTGATGGGTTCCCCCCCAGGGTGCCACCTGGAACTGGGGTACCACTGAGCCTCCCTGACCCACCAGCCTGGGCTCCCTTTACACTGACCTGCTGCGTCCAGCCTGCACTTTCACCAGCACACATACAGGTAGGGACACACCCAGCTGCAGTTACATGCAGACACTGTAATCAGCTCTGCATGGGAAGGCTCCAGCTGAGGAATTTCCCAGCTACTCAGGCACACACTCCCCTCTGGAGTGTAAATCCAACATTATACCATTTTGCGCTGCACAGGGAACTGTACAGCGTAAGCTCATGAAATTCACCCCCTCAGTGTGGAGAGGAATATACAATGGCTTTCTGCCCCGAGTTAAAATCCCACACACTGGTTTTAGACAAAGCAAAAACAAGTTTATTAACTACAAAAGTTCGATTTTAAGTGATTATAAGGGATAGCAAACAGATCAAAGCAGATTACCTAGCAAATAAACAAAACCACCAACTAAGCTTAATATACTACATAGATCAGGTATGAATAGCAAATTCTCACCCTAAATGATGATGCAAGCAGGCTGCAGATTCTTAAGGGACAAGCTGCACTAGCTTACAGCTTGGAATCCCCAGGTGTTCTATTCACAGGCTAAAAATCCCTCTAGCATGGGTCCAGCACTTCCTCCAGTTCAATCTTTGTTCCTCAGGTGTTTTCAGGAGTCTCTTTGGGCGGGGAGTGAGAGAAGAACCACGATGATGTCACTCCCCTGCCTTAAATAGCTTTTGCATATGGCTGGAACCCTTTGTTTCAAAGCTCGGTTCCCACCCGGTCAGTGGAAAAACACTGGTATCCCAAGATGGAGTCCAGCACCAGATGACCTAGTCACATGTCCCTGAAGTGTCACAGCAGCCATGAGTCGGAGGCTGTCTGCAGCGTCCTCAGGAAGGCCCCAAGGTGGGAAATAAGCTTCTTCTAAGGCCTATTGTTTTCCCCTAATGGCTCTTCAACCTGAATGGGCCCTTCCCAGCCAGCCATTTAGACTGAGTGCCTTTTGC
Source organism: Terrapene triunguis (assembly GCF_002925995.2). Lineage (NCBI taxonomy): Eukaryota > Metazoa > Chordata > Testudines > Emydidae > Terrapene > Terrapene triunguis. Next base: position 2,922,734 of record NW_020664445.1, on the reverse strand, counting down.
CTAGTGGGCATTCCCCAGTGTAAACACATTTGTAGTACAGATATATAGTCAATCTTCCTAACTCCAGATACAAAAATGATACATGCATACAAATAGGATAATCATATTCAGTAAATCATAACCTTTCCAATGACACCTCACATGACTTATCTTGCATAAAATAAATTATGATTAGATCTTAACCATATAATAATAATATCACTGTGAAGAATATGGGGTGCAGTGTCACACTGTCCTGTAGCTTTGTTTTATTTCCTTCATTCAGCCTTCAAGCCCACAGGATGAGCTTCCTTGCATGTAGCATTGCCCAGATGGGATAGGGCCCGTAACCAATCCTTTGCATTGTGATGTTCCTTGATGGCACATCTGATTTTGATAATCCTTCTGGATGGGCAGGGAGATGGTTCCCATGCCTGAGCTTACAAATTCAGAGCAAACATTTTCAAAGTTATAAAGTAAAACTTACATATTTCCTTATAGCATGGAATACAGACATTGAAAATGAGATTAATGCATGCAACAATTTACAAGCATTTCATAGAGTCTAAACACTAATGGCATTCTTATGAGACTAATACCTTTTTTGAGCAAAACTAACATTCTGATGAACTGATCTGGGGTTTCCAGCTATAAGTGTGTCACCGCCTTAGCTAATGCCTGCAGCCTGGGCAGCAGCTGCCATCTGGCCTGCCAGTGTCACACCCCTAATGCGGGAAATGGAGTGAAAGCATAAAGGTGAGAACTGAATGAATGGAGCCTGCTGATGGACCCAATAGACTTGAAGCTCCATGGACACCGAGCAAAGAGAGAAAATTGCCTATAACATTGTGAGAGCAGATTCCAATCCACTTGCTCATATTGAATAGCACCTTGCTCCACAAGCAGTTCTATCAAAGTCACCACTTGTGGAATGCGGTGCCATTTGGGGTCAGAGGATTTGAGTATGGCTCCCCACTCACTAGAATGTGCTAGACCTGCCTGTGTGACTTTGCTACACAGGAAAAGGTAGTCGAGGAACTAAAGTTTACTGATGGTGTGAAATTCCATATGGCACCATGCCTTTGTGAAATATGCATGTTCATGTTGGCAAAATGGAATATTCAGCAGTAGGTTGTATCCCAGTTCATGGCAACTACACCTGGGTTTTCCCCTCAGTGGTCCAGCAAGGGCATCCACTCCCAGGCTTCTGGCTCCCCAGCCAGTGTCTCTTAGGTGGAGAGACATCTGTCTCTCTCCCTCCTGACCAGGGTATTTCCAGGCTGCACAGTTTCTTGCCCACACTTTGTCATTGCCAGCAAATGACAGCTTGCCTAAGCAGGCCTGCTTGCTTTCTCTTCAGAGACTGATCACAGTGTAACTGCCCAGTTATAAGAACCAGAGGGCCAGTCTGTTTGCTGGATCAGACAGAAGGCCCTGAATCAGCTTAAACTCGGGCTATTTATTCACAAGTCCTTGCTCTGTTTGTCCCTCGAGAATCCACTCTGAGCTGTCCTCAGGTAACAAGTGATCAGCAGACAAAAGATCCCCCCCACAGGGCAAACCTTGAAAAGCTGAGTCCTTAGGTGGGCGTTTGCAATGCCCTTTTCCCCAGTATTGCCTTAATCCTGTCTTCCCGCTAAAGAAGTTCTAGAAAAATCCTTCAATATTACACAGGCACTTGCATTTTCAATACAACGGGCTCTCCTAAAATATGCCCAGAATATTGCCATCTGTCACAGGTGGATCCCCCTCACCATTAAAAATGTACGACCTTATTTCTCTCTGAATTTATCTAGCTTCAGGTTCAATCCATTGTCATCATACACCTTTCTCTGCTAGATTGAAGAGCCCCTTATTAAATATTTGTTTTCCATGTAGATGCTTATGGGTTGTAATCAAGTCACTCTTAACCTTCTCTTTGTTAGGCTAAATAGATGGAGCTCTTTGTGTGTCTCACTAGATGGCATGTCTTCTAATCCTTTAATCATTCTCATGGCTCTTCTCTGAACCTCTCCAATTTATCAACATCCTTCTTGAATTGTGAGCACCAGAACTGGACACACTATTGGAGCAGTGGTTGAACCAGTGCCAAATACAGAGGTAAAATAACCTGAGATTCCCCTGTTTATGCATCCCAGGATCACATTATCCCTTTTGACTAAGGTCCCACTAAGAACTCATGTTTAGCTGATTATCCACCATGATCCCCAAATCTTTTTCAGAGTCACTGCTTCCCAGAATAGAGTCCCCCATCCTGTAAGTATGGCCTGCATTCTTTGTTCCTAGATGTATACACATACATTGACATTTAGCCATGTTAAAATGCATATTGTTTGCCTGCACCCAGTTTACCAAGAAATCTAGATCATTGTGAAACAGTAACCTGTCTTCCTCATTATTTACCACTCCCCCAATTTTTGTGACATCTGCTAACTTTATCAGTGATGATTGTATGTATGCTTTCTTCCATCAAGGTCATTGATAAAAATGTAAAACAGTGTAGGGCCAACAACCAATCCCTGCAGGTCCCCATTTGAAACACACCCACTTGGTAATGATTCCCCATTTACAGTTACATTTTGAGATCTATCTATTAATAAATTTTTAATCCATTTAATGTGTGGCATGTTAATTTTATATTCTAGTTTTTAATCATATAGAAGTCTAAGTATATCACTTCAACACTATTACCTTTATCAACACAACTTGTAATTTCATAAAAATAAGATATCAAGTTAGGTTGGCACGATCTATTTTCCATAAATCCATGTTGATTTCCATTAACTAAATTACCCTCCTTTAATTCTTTATTAATGAAGTTCCATATCAGCCACTCCGTTATCTTGCCCAGGATCAATGTCAGGCTGACAGGCCTCTAATTATCCAGGTCATCACATTAACCCTTTTTAAAAATTTGACACAACATTAGCTTCTGGTCTTCTGGAACTTCCCCAATGCTCCAAGACTCATTGAAAATTAACTTTAATGGTCCAGCAAGCTTGTCAGCCAACTTTTAAAAAAGTTCTAATTTAAAAATGCCTAACTTTAATGGCTTCTGTTTAACATCCTCCCACGATACTGGTGGAATGGAAAGAGCGTTATCACCATTTGATGAGACTATATCATCTGCTTTTCCCCAAATACAGAACAGAAATATTTATTAAATGCTTCTGCGTTTTCAGCATGATTATTGTTAATTCTACCATTTCCATATACTAATGGACCAATACCATTGTCAGAATTCTTTCTGTTCCTAATATATTTTAAAAAACTCCTTATTGCCGTTAACTTTGCTAGCCATAGATTTCTCCTTGTGTCCCTTTGCTTCTTTTATGAATTTTCTACAGTTCCTATCATATATATATAGCTGCCTTGTGCCTTAACTTCCCCTCTAAAGCAGGTTGGTTTTATGGTCTCTTTCCTCAATTTTGGCTTTTTGGGCATCTAGGAAGGTATTCTTAAATGATTACCAATTGTCATTCACATTTTTCTGTTTAAATTCTTCCTCCCAGTTGATTTGGTTCATAATTGTTTTTAGCTTTGTGAAATAGGTCCTATTAAAGCACCAAATATATATATATTAGTGGTCTGGATTTTATTCTGCTTGCACATTATAAATGTAATCAAGTCATGATCGCTTGTACCTAAGCTACTCCTATAGCTAATTCTCTGTTATGCTGCTTTCCTGGTGACTCAGTGTGTAAATCAGGCTTCCATTGGGTTGGCTTACAATGCTTAGTTTATATTTGGAGAGATACATATCTTACCTCCTGTCTGGAAGAAACCTGTTTTTCTCTTTGGTTGGAGACAGATTATAAAACATATTTTCAGTATATATACAAAGGCCTTAAATATAATTCGTATATGCATCTCGCAATGATTTGAGGATCAGTATGATATAAGCTTTTATTAGAGACTTCTATGTGACATCATTTATGGATAAATACCACAGAAGTGGTGTGCTAGATGTAGTGAGTTTGTCAGGCCCGTTAGGAGTTGCTGTTATACAACAGTGGACCCTGTTGTTGGCCTTTAGGCAATTCACACTGTCAGAGATTCTTAAACTGAACTCAGTAAGGTTTGTCAAGGATATGACAGGAAATTGCCACATCTGCCACATTTCTGCTTCGACTTGCCAAGATACTATGTCTAGTATGTTCGCTTCTAAAGCTCACGGTGTCGTGATGTCACTTCTCTCCTGTCAGCCCACTCTGACTTCAGAGTGGAAAAGGGAATGGCAAGATGAATGGATGCTAGAGAAAAGGCGATGGGGAAGGTGAGAGCTATGTCAGGGAAGTCAAAGGTTAAAGTCAGCACCTTTGGAAGTCAGACAAACAAATGATTAGGAGGATGGAACAGTTTCCATGTGAGGAGAGATTAATAAGATGGGGACTTTTTAGCTTGGGAAAGAGACGACTAAGAGGGGATCTGATTGAGGTCTATAAAATCACGACTGGTGTGAAGAAAGCAAATACGGAAGTGTTATTTACTCCTTCTCCTAACACAAGAACTAGGGGTCACCCAATGAAATTAATAGGCAGCAGGTTTAAAGCAAACAAAAGGAAGTATTTCTTCACACAACACAGTCAACCTGTGGAACCCTTTGCCAGAGGACGTTGTGAAGGCCAAGACTATAACAAGGTTAAAAAAATAACTAGATTAATTCATGGAGGATAGGTCCATCATTGGCTGTTAGCCAGGATGGACAGGGATGGTGTCCCTATCCTTGGTTTTGCCAGAAGCTGGGAATGGGCAACAGGGAATGGATCATTTGATGATTATCTGTTCTGTTCATTCCCTCTGAAGCACCTGGCATTGGCCACTGTCGGAAGACAGGATACTGGGCTAGATGGACCTTGGGTATGACCCAGTATGCCCATTCTTATGCTACTTTAGGCGTATGGACATAGGAGCCAAACTTTAACACTTCGTTTTGAAAATATTTGACCATTACAAATCAATTCTCAACAGTATTTGTGAGTTGCCGTTATACTTTACCTAGTAAGTTTCCTGTTGCAATTCTAATTCCAGGTTTAGGAGATCTTTCCTGGAAGAGATGGAAAAGAGACCTGAAAGTGGAGAGTGTCTCCTGGCTGGAATTCCAGGCAAGCCAGTTGAGTCAGATTCCGATGATAACAGCGGTAATGCAGGCTCAGCGAAAGAGAGAGCTGTATCGTCGCCTCATAGGGACTTGGGAAATGCACAGCTCAATCCTAGCAGAGAAGAACCCAGAAAAAAACTCTGTGGCTATTTAAATAAACTTGGGGTCAAGGGGCCAATCAAGGCCTGGAAGTCTCGTTGGTTCTTTTATGATGAAAATAAATGTCATTTACTGTACTGCAGGACAGCTCAAGATGTTAACCCTTTGGGGAGCATTGATCTCTCCAGCGCTGGTTTTGATTGCAAGGTGGACGCAGATGAAGGGGTTTTTGAAATCAGAACTCCAAGCAGAGTGTTTATCCTTAAGGTGAGCACAATGTCTTCTAGGCAACTACTGCTGCTGGCTATTGTGAAATGTAGGAGCTAGTATTGCAGCTGTTAGTATGAATGGACCAGCATTAAAATGGTCCAGGTAAAAGTTCAATAGCAAGGTTTAAGCACTACCATGAGAGCATGCGGGCCTTTAGCTTTTGGGCCTGATTCTCTCACTGATTCTGTTGTAAAACTCCACTGGCTTCAATGGGAGCAGAATCAGACATGGAGTTCAAAAGGAAAGTTAAGTCAGGAGCAATTGAACTCTAGGATGTAACCTCTCTAATACAACACTGAGCTATCCTGGCCTGGGGACGGGTGCTGGGTCAACTTGGAAGCTCACTGTGACGATTTGGGTGGGAGAGAGGCATGTGGTTACTAATTAAACGCCTATTCAGTCTCGTTAAAGTCAGTAGCACTGGCTGGGGTCTGTGTCTCCCTGAATTTTGCCCAAGTGCCTAGAACTTCCCCTGTAAAACCTATACATTTACCTCTAGTTACAGTCAGATGCAGGGGTCGCAAGCCTGTCTTTTCCCACCTAGATTTAGTAAAGGATGGGACTTGAGGACACCAGTCTGACCTGACTCACCTGCAGAGCCCCATGGTCAAATCCCAATCTCCGTGGGACTCCTCTGGCAAAGAGCAATGGATCGCTAGCAACGAGAGCTGACTGAGGATGGAGCCTTTGCAAACTAACTCCTACAGCTTTCAGCTCCCTCTATATCACTCTCTGCCCAACGCAGCAGGGCCAGAAATCTCCAGCTGTGACAGGCTTTTCCTTTAAAACAAGGAGACCAGCCATCTAATGTAGTAGACAGTCGGCGGTATGCCTGGGAGACCAGGGTTCAGGATTTACCCCATGCCTCTTGAATCAGGGTTACAACTGGGGGCCTGGTGCTCAGGGAGCAGGTGTCTCTTGCCTGGCCAACATCAGCTGGACTAGAGCAGGGGAGGTGGTGATCAGCTCTTCAAGGACCTCACAGCAGGCTGTAACTGGTACTTCAGAGAGCCACTTCAAACCTGTTTTATGTAATGTTAGGCATTCAGCAAACAGGCCATGATGTACTGGCTGCAGCAGCTGCAGATGAAGCGTTGGGCGTTTTGCAATACCCAGACTGGGCTTCCTGTGGACAGCGTCACTGCAGCAGCCCTGCCTGTGAATGAATCTCTGCTCAATGAAACCAGTAGGTATTAAAGAGTTAACTGTTTCCCCCTGATCTGATCAGTGTACAGAGATTTTGGGCCAGCATTTTCAAACAAGGCACCTAAATAAGTTCCAGGTCTCAGAGGTGCTGAGCTCCTGAAGCTCCCACTGACTTCAAGGTGGTACTGAAGTGCCAATGTGGAGGGCCCCAAGCTTGAAACGTTTGGCCTTTGTAATGAGAGCAAAGCTAGCTCTCATTGGAGAGCTCATCTTCTGAAATAAAGGGACTGACTTTCATACACAGCCAGGGCTCTGATTGTCTAGCTGGGGCTGTCTGAGGGGCAGCAGGGTTGGTGGGGTCAAAGGCATTCAGATTTATGTCTACAGTTGCTCTTGTTTTTTCCCTGGAGTGAACCCTGAACAGTTCTTAGGAACTCCTGAGGGGGCTACAGGGCCTGCAGCGAAGGGCCTACCTTTTGTTCCATTTGCAATCTGTGTCAGGACATGATCAAACAGTTACGCCCCTGTGACTGGTGCAGGGTGCCCCTGGGGGCTAGTCTGTTGCTTAGCTGTCACCAGGTGCACACTTTCCTGCTTAAAAAAAATAATAATAATAACATTTGCCAGCAAATGCTGTACCTCTGTTTAAGAGGCATAGATGTGTGTTGGTCTCTCTTTTACTTGGCAGCTATCACTGTCTTTTCCAGTAATCCAGGCTCTGTGGCATCAGTTTTATTATGAGTATAAATACATACAAATGATACCGTCTGCGGGGGAAAATGATGCCAGCACAGTTCTGTTTTTTCCTTGTTTGGCTTCTGTGTGGACATTACTCAGGGTTACTGCATTGTACACTTTAAAATGTAAACAGTTAAAGTCAACTTAGGTTACCTTGGCAGTGGATGAATAGAAAGATGTTTCCATCTGCCGGCCTCTGGGCTCTTATCTGTGTAGCAAACTACAATTGTTGTATGCAGTGTTGTAGCCCAGGATATTAGAGAGACAAGGTGGGTGAGGCAATATCTTTTACTAGGCCAACTTCTGTTGGTGAGAGAGACAAGCTTTCAAGCCACACACAGTTGCTCTTCAGGTCTGGGAAAGGTACTACGAGTGTCACAGCTAAATATGAGATCAAACAGATAGATTATGTGCTACTTACTTATGCTAAACCAGTGGTGGATTAGCCACTAGGCCAATGGGGCCTCTGCCCAGGGTCCCCGGCCAATTGGGGGCCCCCAGGAAAAATGGGCACCCCCATACCCTGACGACGACTCCTGCCCACCCAGTGCTCCTGTCAGGGCACGGTGGCCTCATGCAGGGGGGACTGCAGGCAGAAGGGGTGGGAAAGGGCTCCTACTTGCTCTGGCCAGGGCCCCACAAACCCCTAATCCACCTCTGTGCTAAACTATCTGTTCAATCTCATATTTAGCTGTGACGCTGGTAGTACCTTGCCCAGACCTGAAGAAGAGCTCTGTGTAGCTCGAAAGCTGGTCTCTCTCAGCAATAAAAGATATTACCTCACCTACCTTGTCTCTCTAGAAAACTACATGGAAGGTTGGATGGCTTCCTCTGGTCTGTCTTGAACAGATATACAGACTGAGCTGAAAGGATATGACAAGGCTTAATGCCTAATGTAAAGAGGCAGAGTTTGATCAAAGGTTTTGGAGCTCATCTAATTTCTCTCCTGGTTTTCTAGTTCACACTGAAGGCGAGGGGTTCTTGCCCCCTGTGAAAACCCCTACAGATGTGGTAGGTTTAAAGGCAGCCTCTCTGCCCGCTCCCCAGCTGTCTGATGCCCTCCAGAACATCTCCCTCAAACACCCTTGGACTGAAATACAGTAAGTGGCGATGGAGGTGTGGCTGGTGTATTGGGCTCCTGTCTTGTGGTGCTCTTGAGCATTACTATAGCACAAGACAAGAAATGTGTCGTGTGGGTAATGCCTTCATGCAGCATGTGGGAACTCAAATGCAGTAGAGTGAATACCGCACAGGAGGAAATGCAAGCTCTCTGCAGTGTTTCCTTGTCCCCTCTCTGGCTCTCTGACCAGTAAATCTCAGCAGCAGGTCTACAGCCTGGATTTTTTTAAATGCCAGTGTCCATACACCTTTTGCACGAGCACTTACGGTGATGTGCACAATCTAGTAAGTGCGCTCACAGTCGTGTCTGAGTGCACGCAGTAGAGCTTGATCCACAGCCCACTGAAGTCAATGGGACTCTTGCTGCTGATTCCAGTGGGCGTTGGATCAGGTGCATTTGGCATGCGCAGAAGTAGTCATGTAGTGTTGGCCCAAAGCAGCTGACCTTGCAAGGCACTGAGCGCTCTAGAACCGATTCAGCAAGTGCTTAACTCCCAGCGGGTGAGCAGTTCCATTGCCGTCAGTGGCACTGCTCAGGGCTTAAAGTTAAGCTCATGCTGAAGTGCATCAGTGGATCAGGGCCAGAGTGCTCAGCCCCTTGCAGGATCAAGCCCCAAATGCACATGGACTTCCAGCCTCTCCAAGGGCCTGATTCAGCTCCCATCAAAGTCAAGGGAAAGGCTCTCACTGACTAAGGTGGGAACCGGATCAGGCCCTGACCTCCCGAGTTCTGATCCAGCAGAGTGCATAAGCCTGTGCATGGCTGTATGTAAGTGCTTTGGGGATTGGAGCCCTAGCATTCACCGTTGGCACTGGTTGTCACAAGCACCAGATCATGGAGGCTAGAGCTTCTAGCCTCTAATGCTAGTCAGGGAAAAAGATACTAATGTTGACAGCTAACACTGTTGACAGGCCCGGTGGCTAACACTGCTAGCCAGCCCATTGGGACCACACGCTGTGTTTTCCTAGGAGGAGAATGCCACAAATTCAGGCTCCGTGGGGACTGGAGAACATCTCGGGTGGGGTAGGACAGGCTGATTTGTTTCCCACAGCATGGTAGTTTAGCTAGGGCTCTTATCTGTGGGTCAGGTGGGCAGCAGAAACAGACACTCTGTTAGGAGCCTGAGGATATAAGTGTGTCCTTGCATCCCCTATCTTCAAATCCAGCCTCTGCTGCGTGGTTTGTTTCTCTCCCTCTCAGTATTTCCAAAGCACCTGTTGCTGTCATAGCCAGGTACCAGTTTTGTTAGGAGTCTAGTTTGGCTATGTCCAGCGGACCCCATATATTGTACTTACTGTAACCAAGACAAATTGACACAGATAAGGGAACGGTGTGATGCAAGAGAGACGAAAGAAAGAAAGAGCTGGCTTTGCCTACTATCTATACTGTACCAGTCTTTTCTGCCACCATCACTAGCACAACATTCACTTACAGGAAAGACTTGAGGCCAGATCCTCAGCTGCGGTGAATTGTCAGAGCTTATGAGGCGCTCTGCTTAATTCATAGATTCATAGATTTATAGACTCTAGGACTGGAAGGGACCTCGTGAGGTCATCAAGTCCAGTCCCCTGCCCTCATGGCAGGACCAAATACTGTCTAGACCATCCCTGATAAACATTTAACTAACCTACTCTTAAATATCTCCAGAAATGGAGATTCCACAACCTCTCTAGGCAGTTTATTCCAATGTTTAACCACCCTGACAGTTAGGAACTTATTCCTATTGTCCAACCTAAACCTCCCTTGCTGCAGTTTAAGCCCATTGCTTCTTGTTCTATCCTTAGAGGCTAAGATGAACAAGTTTTCTCCCACCTCCTTATGACACCCTTTTAGATACCTGAAAACTGCTGTCATGTCCCCTCTCAGTCTTCTCTTTTCCAAACTAAACAAACCCAATTCTTTCAGCCTTCCTTCATAGGTCATGTTCTCAAGACCTTTAATCATTCTTGTTGCTCTTCTCTGGACCCCCTCCAATTTCTCCACATCTTTCTTGAAATGCGGTGCCCAGAACTGGACACAATACTCCAGCTGAGGCCTAACCAGCGCAGAGTAGAGCGGAAGAATGACTTCTCGTGTCTTGCTCACAACACACCTGTTAATGCATCCCAGAATCACGTTTGCTTTTTTTGCAACAGCATCACACTGTTGACTCATATTTAGCTTGTGGTCCACTATAACCCCTAGATCCCTTTCTGCCGTACTCCTTCCTAGACAGTCTCTTCCCATTCTGTATGTGTGAAACTGATTGTTCCTTCCTAAGTGGAGCACTTTGCATTTGTCTTTATTAAACTTCATCCTGTTTACCTCAGACCATTTCTCCAGTTTGTCCAGATCATTTTGAATTTTGACCCTATCCTCCAAAGCAGTTGCAATCCCTCCCAGTTTGGTATCATCTGCAAACTTAATAAGCGTTCTTTCTATGCCAATATCTAAGTCGTTGATGAAGATATTGAACAGAGCTGGTCCCAAAACAGACCCCTGCGGAACCCCACTCGTTATACCTTTCCAGCAGGATTGGGAACCATTAATAACTACTCTCTGAGTACGGTTATCCAGCCAGTTATGCACCCACCTTACAGTAGCCCCATCTAAGTTGTATTTGCCTAGTTTATCGATAAGAATATCATGTGAGACCGTATCAAATGCCTTACTAAAGTCTAGGTATACCACATCCACTGCTTCTCCCTTATCCAGAAGACTCGTTATCCTATCAAAGAAAGCTATCAGATTAGTTTGACATGATTTGTTCTTTACAAATCCATGCAGGCTATTCCTTATCACCTTACCACCTTCCAAGTGTTTGCAGATGATTTCCTTAATTACTTGCTCCATTATCTTCCCTGGCACCGAAGTTAAACTAACTGGTCTGTAGTTTCCTGGGTTGTTTTTATTTCCCTTTTTATAGAAGGGCACTATGTTTGCTCTTTTCCAGTCTTCTGGAATCTCTCCTGTCTCCCATGATTTTCCAAAGATAATAGCTAGAGGCTCAGATACCTCCTCTATTAGCTCCTTGAGTATTCTAGGATGCATTTCATCAGGCCCTGCTGACTTGCAGGCATCTAACTTTTCTAAGAGATTTTTAGCTTGTTCTTTTTTTATTTTCTCTTCTAAACCTACCCCCTTCCCATTAGCATTCACTATGTTAAGCATGCCTTCAGACTTCTCGGTGAAGACCGAAACAAAGAAGTCATTAAGCATCTCTGCCATTTCCAAGTTTCTTGTCACTGTTTCTCCCTCCTCACTGAGTAGTGGGCCTACCCTGTCTTTGGTCTTCCTCTTGCTTCTAATGTATTGATAAAAAGTCTTCCTGTTTCCCTTTATTCCTGTAGCTAGTTTGAGCTCATTTTGTGCCTTTGCCTTTCTAATCTTGCCCCTGCATTCCTGTGTTGTTTGCCTATATTCATCCTTTGTAATCTGTCCTAGTTTCCATTTTTTATGTGACTCCTTTTTATTTTTTAGATCATGCAAGATCTCGTGGTTAAGCCAAGCTGGTCTTTTGCCACATTTTCTATCTTTCCTACCCAGCGGAATAGCTTGCTTTTGGACCCTTAATAGTGTCCCTTTGAAAAACTGCCAACTCTCCTCAGTTGTTTTTCCCCTCAGTCTTGATTCCCATGGGACCTTACCTATCAGCTCTCTGAGTTTACCAAAATCCGCCTTCCTGAAATCCATTGTCTCTATTTTGCTGTACTCCCTTCTACCCTTCCTTAGAATTGTGAACTCTATGATTTCATGATCACTTTCACCCAAGCTACCTTCCACTTTCAAATTCTCAACGAGTTCCTCCCTATTTGTTAAAATCAAGTCTAGAACAGCTTCCCCCCAGTAGCTTTTTCAACTTTCTGAAATAAAAAGTTGTCTGCAATGCAGTCCAAGAACTTATTGGATAGTCTGTGCCCCGCTGTGTTATTTTGCCAACGTATATCTGGATAGTTGAAGTCCCCCATCACCACCAGATCTTGGGCTTTCAATGATTTTGTTAGTTGTTTAAAAAAAGCCTCATCCACCTCTTCCACCAGCTGGGATCTGGCCCCACTGACGCCAGTGGAGCTACGGCCAATTGACACCAGCTGGGATCTGGCCTGTTTTTTATCTATTTTTTAATGATCACTGATGACTAGGGCCCTACCAAATTCAGGGCCATGAAAAATGCATCACAGACCGTGAAGTCTGATCTCCCACCATGAAATCTGTCTTGTGTGCGCTTTTACCCTATACTGTACAGATTTCACGGGGGAGACCAGCGTTTCTAAAATTGGGGTCCTGACCGAAAAGGGAGTTGCAGGGGGGGGTCACAAGGTTATTTTAGGATGGTCATGGTATTGCCACCCTTACTTCTGCGCTGCCTTCAGAGCTGGGTGTCCGGAGAGTGGCAGCTGTTGGCCAGGCGCCCAGCTCTGAAGGTAGCAGCGCAGAAGTAAGGGTGGCAATACCATACCAGGCCATCCTTACTTCTGCGCTGCAGCTGGCAGCGACTCTGCCTTCAGAGCTGGGCTCCTGGCCAGCAGCCACTGCTCTCCAGCTCCTCAGAAGTAAGGGTAGCAGTCCCACAACCCTCCCTACAATAACCTTGCAAACCCCCCACAACTCCTTTTTGGGTCAGGACCCTACAATTACAACACTGAAATTTCACATTTAAACAGCTGAAATCATGAAACTTATAAGATTTTTAAAATCCTGTGACCATGAAATTGACCAAAAGGACCAATGATCACTGACGGGATGGATCACTCAATGATTACCTGTTCTGTTGATTCCCTCCGGGGCACCTGGCATTGGCCACAGTCGGAAGACAGGATACTGAGCTAGATGGACCTTTGGTCTGACCCAGTATGGCTGTTCTTATGATGGATGTTTGTCTGGATTTTCTTTTGCCAAGTGATGGTACCTCCCAATGACCCCTCTGCCTTACTTTTTCCTTCCTGCATAACGAAGTGAGGAGCAGCATCCAGGGGCGTGGCAATCCAGGGGAGCCAGTGATCAGGCTGGCCTCAGTGACCACGGCTCTCCTGGCCCTTGGGCTCCCTGGGTTTCTTTGTCTTTTTAGAAATACAATCTACAATATCTGTGGCACCAGGCAGCTCCCGGGGAATGGCAGGAGCATCTCCGGTGTTGAGGGATTCCCGGAGCACCCTGGGACTCCGGCGGAAGAACAAGAGGTGGAAGGGGAGGCAGAATGTCCAGGTACTTTCTCCTCACTGCCCTTTGTGGCCTGTATCCCAGCCTGGCATCGTGAAATCATTGTGCAGCAGCCCTGCCAGCTGTTGAAGGAGACGGGGGTTTCTCTGGGCATGGCTACACTTGCAGATGTAGAGCGCTGTGAGTTAAACCCGCCTTCGGAGAGCGCAGTAGGGGAAGCGCTGCAGTCTGTCCACACTGACAGCTGACAGCGCACTGGCCTGGCCACATTTGCAGCACTTGCAGCGGCATTGGGAGTGGTGCATTATGGGCAGCTATCCCAGCATGCAAGTGACTGCAATGTGCTTTTCAAATGGGGGGGGGGAGGTGGAGTGTGACAGGGAGTGTGTTGTGTGTATGTGGGGGGAGAGAGAGTGGGTTTTTGGGGTGCTGAGTGTGTCAGCATGCTGTCTTGTAAGTTCAGACCCCCCCCCCCACCACCACCACCTCTCTCTCACTCACTCAAAGCAAACAGTAAATGTTTGCTTTTTCTTGGAGCTGATAAGCAGCCAGCTTCTCCGAAACGGAGCTTTGAAAGGGCATTTCCGCATTCCTGCAGCCGATTTCACAACAATGACCAGAGTGGCCACTTGACTTAAGGGCATTATGGGACGTTTCCGGAGGCCGATCAGAGCGCAGTAATGCAACACCTCGTTCACACTGGCGCCACGGCGCTCCAGCGGGCGCGCAGCAAAAGTTACTCCTCTCGCCGAGGTGGAGTACCAGCAGTGCTGTAGCCGCGGAGTCAGAGCGCTCTGCGTGCCTTGCCAGTGTGGACGGGTAGTGAGCTAGTGCGCCCCGGGGCTGCTTTATTGCGCTGTAACTCGCAAGTGTAGCCAAGGCCTTAGGGAGCGTCACGATGTCCTCTGGGGACATCGAACCCTAGTGCTCTGCTCTCCGGGACTCCAGAGCAGCTCCCTCTCATTGCTATGGAACATCGCAGGGCTGCGTCCCCAGCTGGCACTGACTGGCATAGCTCCCTTGAAACCACTTTGCAGGAGCTGGGGACCTGGCCCTGTTTTCTTTTTGGTGCCTGCAGCAGTGGGGTACCTTGGCAGCTGGCATGGGCTTTGCCAGCACTTTCCCAATGGCTGCAGTTTAGAGCAGCCACTCCTGCCTCTGCTCTCTGTTCTGAGCAGCAAATCCTCCCACCAGAGCGGTCAGGCTTCGCTTGGCAGCCGGTCTTCCCTCCAAATGGCCATTACTGGTGTAAATCAGCAGAGCCCTATTGACTCCAGTGGAGCCACGCCCATTGACACCAGCTGGGATCAGCCCCATTGACTCCAGCAGAGCTACAGCCGCTCGGCTGAGGCTGGGGCCCTGTGTATCTACGTTTGATACAGCACTTCAGCTGGCCCTGGGTGTCTGTCATTCTCCAGCTGGTCATTCAGTTTGGTGCTGGTTTCCCACAAGAGAAGTGACTCCCCTCCTCTCATTTGTCTCCCTCAGTCAGGGAGCAGGCCCGAGAGGACACACGGGCTGGGCCCAGGTCACACTGGCCTAGGAAAGCGAAGTGGCTGACCAGCGGTTTCCCTGCCTTCACTGAAGGGTTGGCACGTGAGAGAAGCTCCCCTGACAAGGTGGCTGTTCTGCAGCAGCAGGTCCTGATGCTGACAGAGGAAATCAAGTCTCAGAAGGTAAGGCTGGTCTGGGAACCGTTGCTCCAGAGCCCAGCAAAGCCATTGGGATGGCTCTATAGACCCCAGGGAGCTTTGGATCAAGCCCCTAGGTGCTAGCATGAGCACTTCTTGGGGTGCCATTTGCTAGCGTGTTATGCTTGGTTCTCCAGTGATGTTCCTTTGGAGCTGTTCTCAGTTGGGGCAGGGGAGGGGTCACTCTGGGCTCACATGGGTGTGACTCGGAGCGGGGGGGGGGGGGGCAGTGGGCTCACCCCGGTGTGGCTCGGGGCGGGGGAGTCATTGGGCTCACCCCGGTGTGACTCGGGGCGGGGTGGTCAGTGAGCTCACCCCGGTGTGACTCGGGGCGGGGTGGTCAGTGGGCTCACCCCGGTGTGACTCGGGGCGGGGGGGGGTCAGTGGGCTCACCCCGGTGTGACTCGGGGCGGGGGGGGGGGGGGGGGGCTCACCCGGGTGTGACCCCGCTGGGGGGGGGGGGGGGGTCACTGGGCTCACACCTGTGTCAGTAGGAGAGGAAACAGGCCCATGATGAGCAGTTGGCTCCGTCCTTCGTTTACTTCCTGGAGGCGATGGCCTTCTCCCAGACCGTGCAAGCTTCCTCTGTGGCCATGTGCCATGAGTCAGAGCCTGCTCCGGGGAGGGGAGGTGACTGTGAAAGTGTTGCCAGGACAAGGGGATTGCTGGCAGCCCCGGAGCCAGCGCGCGCCGCCCCTGCCTGGGGCTCTGCATCCAGTCAGCCCTCAGGAATGTGCCTGTGGAGAGCCCGGGGCCAGGTGGGATGCACAGCATCCCCTTGCAAACAGCACAGCACCTCTGGGGTGGTACAGGCCATGGAGCATGGAGACCCGTCCGTGCTGGGTGCTCCCAGGGCAGGCTGGCAGCACAGCTCCGCTGTTATAGACACATAGGAGTTGCAAGTCGTTCTCTGACACTGGCTAGTGCCCACATCTCAGCAAAAGGCAGCTATGGGGTGTCCTGCCCAAGGGACGTCTCCCCAAATCCCCTTAGATAGTGCCCCCGTCCCTTAACCAGAACCCCAGGCCTGCTGCGACCTCATTGAGAGCCGGTGCTGTATTGCCTGTGGTTCGTGTGCTGTGACGATCGCTCCATGTCCCCGCAGGAGCTGGTTAAGCTTCTCCACAAGGCTCTGGAGGCTGCGCAGCAGGAGAAGAGAGCATCCAGCATGTATCTGACTGCTGCAGAAGACAGAGACCGGCTGGAGCTGGTGCGGCACAAAGTGAGGCAAATTGTGGAGCTCAGCAGTCGGGTGGAAGCCCTGGAGACCGACAAGCAGGAGCTGGAGCAGAGCGTGGCTCTGAGGGACAGCCGTGTGGAGGAGCTGCAGGAGCACGTGCAGCTCCTGATGGACAAGAACCAGGCCAAGCAGCAAGTCATCCTGAAGCTCACGGAGCAGATTGCCCTGGATCTCTCTGAGCCGGTGCAAGAGGCTGATGCTGTTGCCGCGGATACCTTGTACAAGCAGCAGGAGGAGATTGAGCATTTGAAGGTCTGTGAGGCAGGCACAGCCAAATCAGCAGCTGGGGGGCTCTTTAGTATATGGGACAGCAGGCGCCTGGACTGGTTTGTGCCGCTCCTTTGCTGTCCAAAGTGCAGGCAGTTTGCAAGTGTTGGGCTGATATCAGTCCTGGGCTTTGAAGGGTTTGTCTGGTTCAAGAGATGGGGAAGTGGTAGCTTGACTCCGCTGAGTCATCCTCCATTCAACCCTTAGCTCCTCCTCTGTTGCTGCCTTCACTCAGTCTGTCCAGATGTGTCCTCTGTGTAAACAACATTTCCCCTCAGACAGCCTGGCCCACCGTGCAGCTCCCAGCCTCCTCTGTGCAGTTATAATGGACGCTTGTGTCTCTCAACAGAGAAGCACTGCAGCCAACAGTGGGGTTTTGTTGTCTGCAGTGAGGTGGGGTTTGTTGGTGCCTGGAATGCCTTTAAAAATGAACCAAACCCAGATCTCTCTGCCTGTCTCCTTGCAGCATCTCCCAAGCATTATGCACTATTACAGGGCAGAGGTAAGGTGGTTTGGGTGCCCTACCTGTACATTCCAGACCGGAACGTGTCTGAATTTCTTTTAAGTTTAGCCTTACGTCTAAATTTCCTGGGTCTCTGATGTTATTTGGGAGAATTATGCCCTCCCTGTAATGTATTTTACCTTAAATTATGGAGCCATCCTCTCATTCTGTAGTTGTTCTGTGGGGATTTAAAACAGAGAGACTAGCAAAAGCCTGCCTGCGAGCTGCCAGCCTGGTGTGAGCACCTTCTCTGCTTTCTGGCAGGATGACCTAGATGCCTACAGAACTCAGAACCAGTTCCTCAACTCCGAGATCCACCAGGTCACGAAGCTCTGGAGAAGCGTTGCCGAGAAGGAGAAAGTCCTGCTGATGAAGGTGAGATGAGCTGTGGAGAGAGGTGGCAGCTGTTCATTTAGTTATTGTGAAGTGAGCACCAATGCAGGAGTTTCCCTTCCTACCCAGCCCCGGTCCCAGATGCACAGTAAGCCAACAAGGGTCTTGTTCCCAGTAGACTCCCATCCACTTCTTCACTCTGCATTTTGGTGGCCCCAACATGAGATCTCTGATCATCTTCCCTCAAGAGTTTCCTAAATAACATACAGGCAAACCCTAATTTTTGTTTGGGTCTCAAGGGATGATGAAGCATTAGTAGAGTTGGCGTCTTGCAAAATCAAATTTCTGCTTCTCTACAAATTTCAGCTCCAGGCCAGACACAAACTTAGAGTCACGTGAGGCTCTGGGGTTTACATAGGAACGGGCTCATCCCAGGCGCCATCCAGTTCAGTAGCCTGTCGCCGACAAGGGCCAGTGCCAGCAGGATGCAGCGCTGAAGCTAAGATGCCCACCGGGAAAGTTCCCCTCAGCCCCCAGGAGTTAGAGGTCGGCTGACACTCAGCGCTTGGAGTTTGTCCCTTCTGAAGCACTTGTCTGCCTTTTAATCTCTGCTATCATAACTCTGGATACTCAGCCACAGAAACATTCAGTCCTTTTTTGAATCCTGCTCAGCTCTTGGTCTCAACACCTCATGTGGCAGTGAGTTCCGCAGGTTAATGGTGTGCTGTATGAAAAAGTGTTTCCCTCTCTGTTTTGTCAGAATTTGGCACCATTTGATTTCACCGAGTTTATCCATGTTGTTGTATTGTGTGATGGCGCGGGCACTGCCCTTGGTCCTATCTTTGCTGTTCCATTCATGATTGTACTCTTGTCATGCTCCCTCCTATTCATCTCCTCTCTACAGTAAACAGTCCCAGTTAATATGTCTTCAGAGCCCTTAGTTCTCCTCCTCCCCCGCTATGGTCCCCTCTAGTTCTGCAGTGACTGTCGAAATGGGGTGCAGTCCTGTCCACACGAAACAGGCAGCGGCGAGGCAGTGCTGTGTATAATGGCACTGTATTAGTTTCATGTTGTTCTCCATCCCATCCCTATGCACCCTAACACCTTGTTTGCTTTCCTAACTGCTGCAGCCGATGCGCAGATGTCTCCAGTGAGCTCCTAGCGTGGCGTGCCCTTGGGTGAGTCCCTCAGCCTCTCACCTGTATATCCGGGAGAACGACGCTTCCTTTCTCCCTCCCCTTCTCTGGCCTGGCTCTGAGCTCTCTGGGGCAGGCCTGTCTCTCATTACTTGTCTGGGCAGTGGCCAGCACACCGGAGTCTCAAACTCAGCTGAGCCTTCTGCTAGTCACTAGCACTGTCCCTGCCAGTAGAGGAGTAGCACGGCCTGGCTGGGAAGCTGCAGAGGAGCAGTTGGAATAGATGAGACAGGGTAAGGCTTTAGATGCCTCTTCAAAGTGGTCAAGGTCTGAACCCAGGTGTCCTGGCCAAATTTCACTCTGGGCAATTCTGACACCCCCCTAATAAAATTCCCTATGCAGTTTCCTCCACATGCACACACACTCCCATGGACTCCCGCTTTACCCTCTAACACCCCCCAGCTCACCAGCCCCTGCTTGCCCTTGCTGCACAGCCGTGACCTACTGCCAGCACCCGGGCTCCTCGCCTTGTTCCTGCGGGGCTCGGGCTCTTTCCTGCTGCAGCGGCCTTGCTGTGGCTGCTCCTTCCACCCTCCATTGCGCTCCGTGGCATGTGGTTGACTCAGTAACTGCTTGCCCATGAACACGAGAGATGCAGGCAGCTGCTGGGGCAGACCTCTGGCGCTGGGTGCCTCTGGGTGGGGGGTTTCCAGGGGCAAGGGCAGGCGATGTGGGCTTTGCTCTCCAGCTATGCTCGTGGCTGACACACGTGTCAGGGGCTGTCAGTTTTGTGCATCTGCAGCAAGCCACTCTGATGGCACCCCCAACGCTCTCTTCCAGTGTGCCCGCCTGCAAGCCCGCAGCTGCCAGGTGGAGAGCAAATACCTGACGATGCTGCGGAGGCTGCAGGAGGCCTCTCCTGACCTGGCCAGCGGTGAGGCCGAGCTGGTGAAGAGCCTGATCCAGGAGGCGCTACAGTGGGATGCGAAGGAGGAAGCAGCGGAGGCTCTTCAGCTGAACCCTGTCAGGTAAGGGGCACGTGGGCGAGAAGGGCGCATCACTGCTTTGTGGCAGGGATGCGGCAAGTGCAGAAGGACTCTCTGTCACGGGTGGGCCCTCGGCTCAGAACAGTCCTGGGGCGGCGCCTGCTGCCAGGTTCCCAGCTGTCCCGTGCTGAGGCGGACAGGCTTGCTGTCCTGCACAGTGTGCATAGCCCAACTCCAGGATCTCTGGCAGCAACCGGATGGACGGATCTGCATGTCTCCCACAGCCCAGTTCAAGGCTGCTGACAGTCACCCGTGGGTTACAGATTCTGGAATAGGAAGATGCATCCCTAAAACAAAGCACTTCCAGGCCCCTGCGATGGAGCCTGTTCTGTGCATTTAGCCAGACGAGGTGCCATCAGCAATAACGTTTTCAGTACACACCTCACTGCTGAGTTTGCTATTCCTTGCCCTCCCTGAGCTGGGACGCTCTGCTTAGCCAGGCAGTGCAATTAGCCTGGGGTGAGCACAGGACTCATCGCCGCTGTGGAGGGGAAGTGACTGAGCAGCCGTCACCTGCAGGCAGTTTGGGGTTTCTGTGCACACATCTCCCATAAGTGGATACTGGGGATGAGCAGAGGCCGGGAGGAAGTGTGAGGCTGGTCTGTCTTCTCTGCAGGGTCACCAGGGTGTGAGCAGCTGCACTGCAAACCCACACTCGAGTTCCTGGGACCTCACTGGACTTCTGGGGCTTGGTGCTGCAATGAGCCGAGTGGCTCTGAGAGTCTTTCAGTGAACTGTGGCAGAATTTGTCTGTCCTGAGAACGTGGGGGAATTGTGGGAAGGCATTGGAAAGCCATCAGCACTTGAATGGGTTAGTCTGCAACCTCCCTGCAAAGTGGGCAGGTTACCAGCCTGAGTGAAAGCGACTCCTGCGCTCTGCTGGGCCAGCTAACCTGGGTGTCAAGCACCACCGCAGCGGGGTGAGAGGGTTATGGGTGTGGATGGGAGGGGCTAGGGCAACACCTGGGGTGGGTGGGTGGGAAACTGCAGTGAAGACAAACCCTGGAGTCAGGAGAGGGGTTATGTGATGGGGAAATCTGTTCCATACCTCTGGCAAATGTCTGTCTGGTTGTTCAGCTTGTCAGCGGCTGGGTTAGGACCCAGCAGGGCCCCACTCCTGGCTGAGGTGCCACGGGACCAGGCTGGCTAAGGTTTGAACACAGTTACAAAGGGGGCACTGGAAGGACACGTGGAAGTGTTGGTGCTCGGGGGATAGGAGGCCCAGCAGTCTGGGGGCTCCTTCCATCTCTAGCATCTGGGGTTCCAGGAGGAGGGGCCAAAGCTGGCTCTCGCACAGGCGCTGCCCAGGGAGACAGCCACTGTGCCTAGGGCAGCAGGAGTGGGGACTGGGCACCGTAGCTGCCTCTGACTCAGTTTGCCCTGCGTACCAGTACCCCGCTGGGCAAACTGTCCAGCGCCTAGCACATGGGTTTCAGCCTCTGCTCTGCTCTGCCCTCTCCAGAGAGTATGACGACTACGGGTTTATGACCATTCCCAAATACGAGGTTGAGGACTGGAAGCTTCTGGCTAAAATCCAAGCCCTAGAGATCAAATCCAACAACCTGCTGAGCCACACGGCGGTAGAGAAGCCTCTTGGTGAGAGATGGGCCGGCATGGCTGAGTTGAGCCCCTCTGCAGAGATGAAAGGCTTGATCCGCTGCGGCATCCCCGTGGAGCACCGCCAAAGGGTCTGGAAATGGATAGTGACCCAGCGCCTGTCCCACCACCACACCGCCAACCACTACGAGAGCCTGCTGCGGCAGTGTGAGCGCACGGAGCACCCCGCCTCCCGGCAGATCGAGCTGGACCTGCCCCGCACCCTGACCAACAACAGGCATTTCACATCTCCCACCTCCCAGCTCGTCCCCAAGCTCCGAAGGGTGCTGCTGGCCTTCTCCTGGCAGAATCCCGCCATCGGCTACTGCCAGGGGCTAAACAGGTGAGATGCTGAGGTGCCACTGCCGGAGCAGCAGGGAAGGCTGCTCACTGCTGGGCTGTCTCTGTACAAGGGGATAAGAGCCGCCCCTGAGTCCTGGGAGCCCCCGGAGGATCAGTCCGTTGCAGAATAGGGTGCTCAGATACCCCAGCGAGGGGGCCAGAGGAGTACCGCAAGGAGAGGGACCTGCAGGGAAGGGAAGCAGGTGGACATTTCCTGTTAGAGTGATGGTGTCAGTTCTTCAGGGATTCCCCCGTCTGGGGGAGCTGGGATGGCTGCTTTTGTATGAATTTAGATGGAACGTGTGGGTTAAAGGTGTTCACATCACCCAGTCACTTTCCAACATTAAACAGTTGGAACAAGGCCCAGGGCTTGGCATACAGAGACCTCGGCTTGCTTTAGTGCCATGGCAAACACACCATTAAAGAGCCTTTTAACCTTTTACTGGAGATACAGAAAAGAAGGAAAAACAGCTAAAGTCTTTGAAATGTAAAGTATTAACTAAGGCTTCCATTTGTACCACATCCCTTCTTCCCTTTGCCGTTAGCTGGAGAGCGCTTTAGAAGGAAAATCTCCCTTGTTTGAGAGGCCTTAGATCGGGATGGGCAAACTTTCTGGCCCGAGGGCCACATCTGGGTATGGAAATTGTATGGCAGGCCATGAATGCTCATGAAATTGGGAGTTGGGGTGTGGGGGAGGTGAGGGCTCTGGCTGGGGGTGCAGGCTCTGGGATGGGGCTGGGGTGAGGGTTTGGGGTGCAGGAGGGTGCTCTGGGCTGGGACCAAGGGGATCAGAGGGCAGGAGGGGGATCAGGGCTGGGGCAGGGGGTTGGGGTGTGGGAGGGGTGCAGGCTCCAGGCGGCGCTTACCTCAAGCAGCTCCAGAAGCAGCGGCATGTCCCCCCTCCGGCTCCTACACAGAGGCACAGCCAGGCAGCTCTGCACGCTGCCCTGTCTGCAGGCGCCACCCCTGCAGCTCCCGTTGGCCATGGTTCTCGGCCAATGGGAGCTGTGGGGGCAGCGTGTGGGTTGGGGGCAGCGTGTGGAGCCCCTTGGCTGCCCCTACACGTAGGAGCTAGAGGGGGGACATGCCGCTGCTTCCAGGAGCCACGGTACGCACGGATCGGGGTAAGCCCACGGACCCTGCTCCCCGGCGGGAGCTCAAGGGCCGGATTAAAATGTCTGAAGGGCCGGATGCGGCCTCTGGGCTGTAGTTTGCCCATCCCGCCTTAGATGGTACCAAAGATGGTGGTAACTGTCGTCCCAGGTGGGGGTTGACATTCAGTTGGAGCCAGCAGGGGTGGCGATGTCATCTGGGTCCCTCTCTGGCCCGTTCTGGTCACACAACACCTCTCAGGATCAGGGTGATGAAGGCCAGAGATGCCAGGAAATGGTGGGATTGGCAGCCATGATGGTGAAGCTCGCTCCAGTAGCCTCTACCTGTTCTATCCATCTGTTCTTTTTGTTTGTTCTTTCATTCTTTCCCCACAAAATCTCTCTTTAAGGACCCCAAGAGGGAGTGGTGGGTGGAATAGCCCATCCCCTCATTATTATGTCCACCAAAAAGGCCTAATATCCGACATACCAGTTTTGGCTCATGAACTTCCAGCTCCACATCTCCTCTTTTTAACGAGCGTAATTTCATCGCAGTCCTTGAGTCATAGCGACTTGGCCTTTTTATCCTCAGAGTAATTCAGTTATTCTCCCTTCAGTTGTCTCCCTTCCGTGCCTGTTCCCATCAACGTTTGTTGTTATAGGTTACTGGAACAACTTGTAACTTTTACATGCTTTTTACAGCTGCGCTCCCAAGTTGGGTGGATTTGTAGGCCCATTTGTCACAACACTGCTCGTAGCAGAGTTGGCAAGGAGGCAAATGCCCTGTGGCCCACATACACTGGCGATCAATGTCCTGCTTCAAAATGAAGGCTTGTTTGTGTTTTGTGAGTTTAACACCTCTTCCTCCACCAGCCCCATGCTTTCCCTGTCCCCTGTTCAGAGCTAAGAGAGGCAGACCAGTTCCTGTGCCCAGCATTCATCATGCCCTTTGTTCATGGGCTGCAAACCCACACCTACTAACCTCCAGCCAGGAACAAACTTCCAAAGCCAGGTGATCAATCCCATGACAACAGAAATGCTGTCACTCCTCCTCTGAAGGAAAGGTACACAGCCATCTCCCGAACAGGTACTTTCCTCTGAGCTCATCAGTGACTGTTGAGCATCTAAAGAACAATGGGATCAGATTCAGGGAATAGAAGAGAGGCAGAATAAAGTGACTTTTTCAAAAGACTTCTTGTAGCCTCACTCAGTATTCTTAGCCCTCATGCGGCGATTTAGGACGCCTGGAGGATTGCTGTGATGTATATTAACATGACATGAAATGTACATCAGTCATTTGTATCACGTTGGCCAAATCCTGGGAGCTGCTCAGCACCCGCAGCCGCTCCAGAAGCACGTGGGCGTGTGAGTGCAGCAGCCTCTGGAATTGGCTTGCTGGCAGTAACAAGCACTTAGCTTTTCCGGGAGCTGCCCAAGCGGTACGATGTGAAGCGGGCTGCTGCTGTCAGCCTCTGCTTCCTAAGCAATAGGAAAAGGCAAGGTCTGAATTGGTGTGTAATAATTGAGGTTTGGCACGCAACTGCCTTGGTGACACTCCCCTTAGTGGAGAAGACTTGACATAGATATTGGGAAGCCTTCTTTATTCTTCAGAGCCTGCTCTCTGCACGGTGTCACCCAGCAGCTATGTGGTCCCCCCTCCCTGCCCAGCTCTCTGCAGGGCATTGCCTGGCAGCCACATGGGCCCCCCCGCCCCCCAGTGCCTTCTGCTCTGTGCGGAGTCACCTGGCTGCCACGTGGGCCCTCTTTCTCCCCAGCTGTTTGTGTGAGGTTGCCCAAAGGCTGCCTAGGACCCTCCCTCCCATCCGGCTCCGGGAGCAGGCTGGGATGTTGTATGTATTATCTGGCACCTAGGACATGCATGGGGCTCTGCAGACTACCTCGGGAAGGCAAGTTCCCTGCCCCAGAGAGCTCATCCTGTCCAGCACAAGGCACCCTCTGCTCCTCTGAGGCTGATCGCATTCGAGTGGGCTCAGGCTATGGCGATGAATGGATGACCGGCGAGGGGGGGAAGGGAAGTAATCTGTGTCACATGGATCTATCAGGGTAGAGCCCCTCCCATCTCAGAGTGCCAGGAGGTTGGCTCCCAGGTGGTGTAAATCAGCACACCTCCACTGGCTTCAATAGAGCCCCCCCCCCCAAGTACCCAAACGGGGGCGCTGGCCCCAGGAGTCTAGCTTCATTGCTTAGCCCTGCCTCATCTCTAGTGCTGTGGCAGTGCTGCCGGACGTGGCAATGAACTCCAGCCAGCCTTGTTACGCCAGAAGATACAGGGAGATCTTTGAGGCCCTGGAAAAGTACACTCGCTGGCTGGCCTGTCACTGCTCAGCAGCCTGTGCTCCCTGCACCAGAGCCACACAAAGATTTCATGTCAAACCTGAAGCTAGAAGACCAATGCCAACCAGAATCTCTGATTTCCCACCAGTGCTATTGCAGGTCAGTGTCTGCTCAGTAGGTAATAGAGTGTGTCTGCTTTGTTTCATGGTGTCCTGTCCATTGCAGGTTGGCAGCCATTGCCCTCCTGGTCCTAGAAGAGGAGGAAAGCGCATTCTGGTGCCTGGTTCACATTGTGGAAAACCTCATGCCGGCGGATTACTACAGCAACACGTTAATAGCATCACAGGTGAGCATGAGAATCTGGCTACATTACAAGGGTGAAAGACAGCAGGGTACTTGCACAGAGATGTTAAAGGGACATGGTCGACTCCTGCAGCCCAGCCCCTCCTGCATAAGCCAATTTTAGGATTACTTTGCAGGGCCCAGAGCAGGGCCCATGAGAATCGGGCCCATGAGAATCAGGCCCATGCTGTCCAGCAAGTCCTCGGAAGTGAGGCAGGTTGGAGAGGAGACACTTTTATTAACTGCACAAGCACTCAGCATTGTCTGAATCCATAGGGTTTCCTCACATCATAGGTAATCTCATTAACTCTTTCCACTATTTCAAAGTGTCCATTCTAAATGTCTTGCATTTTATTCTTTCTCACAGGATCCAGCACAAGCACCATCTCTCCTATTTCAAATGCTCTTTCCTCGGCATGTCTATCATGCCAGGCCTTTCAAACTCCCTTGCTTTCCTTTAGATTTTGCTGAAACAACTCCATCATACCTTGCAATTTTTCATTAAAATGAGACACATAGTCCATCACTGGCTACGCTGTTTCCTCAACATTACCTTCCCAAGAACCATGAATCAGATCTAGGGGTCTCCTAACCTGCCTTCCATAGAGCAGTTCAAAGGGAGCAAACCTAGTAGATTCTTGGGGTACACTCCTGTACAGATCCAACAGATATGGCAACCGAACATCCCCATCATTCTGTCACCTGTCCACATACATTTTCATCATAGATTTCAAGGTCCCATTGAACCTTTCCACCAGACCATGGTCTGACAGTATTGCTCTGGGGAAACCCACTCTGCTAAAAATAGCAAACGACCTGTTGCCACTATCTCTGCCTCAATATTAGACAATGCTGCAGCCTCGGGGTACATGGTAGCAAAATCTACCAACACAGAAATATACTTCTTCCCATTCCTGGAAGGTTTAGGGAGTGGTCCTACAATATCCACAGAGATTCTGGCAAATGCCTTCCCAATAATGGGTTAAAGGCTGGAGAGGTGCCTCACTAGGTCCCTTTAACGCTTTGCACTTCTGGCACAAATCACAGCGCCTGGAATAATCGCTCACTGTTTCAAAAAGATAAGGCCAGTAGAAATTTTGCTTCAGCCTGTCACATGTTTTGCCTACATCCAGATGTCCTGCAAACAGACCATCATGGGGCCTCGGTTACACAGTGTAAGCTGGAGTAACTTCACAGAAATCACCATCGTCCAATGCTTCTGCTAGGGTGGGGCAGCCCCACAGAGCACCTTGCCCAGGACTGGGCCTCAGTGGCACAGCCGAGCCTGAAACGCTCAAATCACACATGAAGGGCCTGACCTTGCTGTGATACTGGTAGGTGTGGGAGAGTTAGGCCCATCATATATGTCTCCCTTGCTCCAAAAAGAGAGACCGCCAAGACTCCTCTGAGTTGGAGCCCAGTTGCGACTCAGTAAGAGTGTGTAGACTCTTAAAATCTCCCTCATGGACACAGGTTTCCTCTGTCTGGTGCATCAGAATCTAGGGCAGGTCTGCCAGATTTTCTGATCCTTCAGCGTGCTTGCAGTAGAAGTCATGGCAGTCACAGCTGCTGGTGCCATTCCATTGCATTTGTTTTGGTGGTCAGCCAGCAGGAGGAGGAAGAGCTGTTGTGTGTGTCACAGTCAGGGCAGGGGTATATGTTACAGAATGTGCTCTCTTGGCCTAGTGGTGCTGACTTTCTAATCTGCTGGAGGGGGCTCAACCCCCCAGCTCTGTCCCAGGCCCCACCCCTACCCCACCTCTAACACAGCACTGACTTTCCAGGCACATGCTGCTGCAGAACCAGCCTTCGTACTGCAGCACTCTTCCAGTTAATTAGGGAGAACATAAGAACAGCCACAGTGGGTCAGACCAAAGGTCTATCTAGCCCAGTATCCTGTCTTCCGACAGTGGCCAATGCCAGGTGCCCCAGAGGGAATGAACAGAACAGGGAATCATCAAGTGATCCATCCCCGGTTGCCCATTCCCAGCTTCTGGCAAGGAGGGGCTAGGGACACCATCCCTGCCCATGCTGGCTAATAGCCATTGATGGACCTGTCCTTCATGAATCCATCTAGTTCTTTTTTTGAACCCTGTTATAGTGTTGGCCTTCACAACA
The DNA here is from genome assembly GCF_002925995.2 of Terrapene triunguis. Classification (NCBI taxonomy): domain Eukaryota; kingdom Metazoa; phylum Chordata; order Testudines; family Emydidae; genus Terrapene; species Terrapene triunguis. The sequence continues at coordinate 2,895,143 of NW_020664445.1, read as the reverse complement.
TCCTCTGGCAAAGAGTTCCACAGGTTGACTCTGTGTTGTGTGAAGAAATACTTCCTTTTGTTTGTTTTAAACCTGCTGCCTATTAATTTCATTTGGTGACCCCTAGTTCTTGTGTTATGAGAAGGAGTAAATAACACTTCCTTATTTACTTTCTCCACACCAGTCATGATTTTATAGACCTCGATCATATCCCCTTTAGCTGTCTCTTTTCCAAGCTGAAAAGTCCCAGTGTCATCATACGGAACCTTTCCATATCCCTAATCATTTTTGTTGCCCTTCTCTGAACCTTTTCCAATTCCAATATATATTTTTTGAGATGGGGCAACCACATCTGCACACAGTATTAAAGATGAGGGCATACCATGGATTTATATAGAGGCAATATGATATTTTCTGTCTTATTATCTATCCCTTTCTTAATGATTCCCAACATTCTGTTCGCTTTTTTGACTGTCTCTGCACTATCCACAATGACTCCAAGATCTCTTTCTTGAGTGGTAACAGCTAATTTAGACCCCATCATTTCATGTGCACCTGCCTCTGTATCTCATGGATTCCCGCTTTGTCAAACACAGGTGGATCAAAGAGTCTTTAAAGACTTCTTGTCAGAAAAGCTCCCCAGGCTTACAGCTCACTTTGAGCAGCACAGGATTGACGTCTCAATGATCACCTTCAACTGGTTCCTGGTGGCCTTTGTAGACAGCCTGGTCAGCGACATCCTCCTCCGGGTCTGGGATGCCTTCCTGTACGAAGGAACAAAGGTAGGAACCCACCCCTAGCCCTAGCTATGCCGGGCTCTCAGAGCTGCCGTTCTTGGACACTCGGACCCAAGTGGGACACACCCCACCTTGAGCTGGGCAGCAGACCGGTGTCATAATCATTTTGGTCCCACAACTCCCTGGATGAGCTGCCCAGCCTCTCTGCGTGTCTCTGGCAACGATAGTGGGCCTGTGGCTTCCAGCTCTGTCTGTACTGGGGCTGGAATGGAAGGATTGAGCCCAGCCCGGGGAGACAAACCCACACTAACTCTCACGGAGCAAGCGTGCTACCCAGAGCGGGCACGGGGCTAGCCACACAAGCACGTATCTAGGCTCTCGAACGGGCAAATGCTTGCGGCGGCTAGTTCTCCCGCTGTTCACGTTGCCACGGCTACGTCCTATTCCTAGCACGCTAGCTCAATGAGCACTCCTGCAAACGCCTCTCTGAGCTGGGAATCCCACCCCAGCTATGCCCTGAGGAGCAGCGCTGTTGGCTCCCCCTCCCTCACTGTGCTCCACAAAAACAGTTAGAAAACTGACAAGCCCCATCAAAATCTACTGATCCACCCTTAGCACAACCGCCCATCCCCCGGCACACGCGTGCCCACATACACACCTCGACCTGACAGACAGACACCCCCATCCTGTTTCTCTCACACAAACGGCCCCTACATGCATAGACAGGGCAGCATTCGCCCCATTACCAGGCACACACACACACACCACACAGCCATTTCTCACCCCCACCTCCCTGGCTTGGGGACACATACCCCAGCTCATCAGGTCTCTCCCCTGCCTCCCGTTCTATTACCCTGGGATCACCTTGTTGGTGCTGGGGCAGCCGGGCCCAGACCTCCCCCAGCTGGGCCTCACGCCCTCTCCTGGCCTTCCCAGCTTCTCCCACTGCAGTCCTACATCATTGCCCTGAGGAGGGCCTGGGGACCTGCTCCATCTCCTCTCCTGTTTCTAGAGGGGGCGCTGGAGCTGCAGGGGTCTTGGGACCTTCTCGGGTTGGGGAAAGGAGCTGGGAGGGGATCTTCCCTTCTCCTTCCTCGGCCTGGAGAGCAGCAGACCAGGCATGTTCTGGCCCTGGCTTCAGCCAGCCAGAGTTGAGGAGGGTACAGTCTCGGCCCTCGGTAGGGCGATCTCAGAGAAGCTGGAGCTGGGCAAATGCAATGGATGCCAGTGCAGCTGTTGCTGGACCATGAAGTGGCCAGGAGAGGGCATGAGGATGCGGGCAGCCACCAGTGCCTGTTCCCTTGGTGCCAGGTACCACTGCTTGGGGAGCGGGCCAGTCCTGAATTCTGTTCTCTGTTCCCCACCACCTCAGAGAAGGAGAGCCTCCTGTGCATTTAACTCCCAGTTTAGCCTCTGCTCTTGTAGCACATTCACTCTCCAAGGGGAGCACAGAGAATGAACAGTGCAAATTGACAACGAGTGAGAGGAGACGTGCGTTGGCTTCTGAAGGCCCCCTCCTCTGGTGTGCAGCACAGACACCTGCTGTCCCACCTCATCCCATAGTGCACCAGTGCCAGAGTGCTCCACACCCTGAGCTTTCAGTCCCTCCATGGGTAGATGCTGGGGGCCCTGTGCCCATTAAAACACATTTTAACTTGTCCTAGGTGATTTTCCGCTATGCTCTTGCCATCTTTAAGTATAACGAAGAGGAGATTCTGCAGATCCATGACAGCCTGGAGGTTTACCAGTACCTTCGCTTTTTCACCCACATGATTGGAGATGGCAGGTGAGAGAAGAGCTGCCCTCAGCTTCCTCTTTGGCCAGTCACTTGCGCGCAGACCTGTAAACTTGATGAAATAATGACAAGGCCTAGGACTGTCGCCCTTGTGCTTGCAAGTTGGGGAAGGAACAAGAGTTGGCCATGTGCCTTTGTTCAGTGATGTTCACTGATCTCTAGTTCAGCCTAGAAATTGTTGCCTGTACAATTGAGTTTGTGCCCAAAACAGAAAGAGCAGTTAGGTTGACACATCCAGGATTCACAGCCACGAAGGCCATTGACGGGACAGCGGGGCTGGGGCTGGGGTTTGCTTTTGTTCTGCTGGAGAAGAAGGATCCTGCTCTTCACAAAGTCGAGTGTGCACCGTGGGCATGGGATGAAAGACAGGATTTGGCCAGTGAATCTCTTCCCTGGCAAACAGCCCCTCAGACTAATCCCACCACAAGGGAGTCCTGGGACATACCACTGAGCCTGCTAAGGGGACAAGGGTCCAGCCTCTCACAGGAGCATCCTAGCAATAGGCGAGGAGCATATGTCTGCCTGGAGAAAGGTCCCCCTGAGTGTTCATGGCTCGCCCTGCCAAGCTCAGAGGCTTCTTTTCCGGGCTGGGGAAGAGGAAGGTTGGCTGCTGAAGCTGAAACACTTTACACTGGAGTAAGGGGGGGACTGACACGATCAGCTGATTAGTCCTTGGGTGGGGGCCTCAGACCCTGTGGCTGCCAGCTGTAGTCCAGCCCTGGCTACAAGTTGGTCACTTGGTTACAATGCAAGGGCAGTGCTGCCCCGGCAGGAGGGGACAGCACTCACACACTAGGACCAGGTGTTCAGCTGATTAGCTCACCCGTGCACCCTGTCTTCTCCCGGTAGGAAGCTGATGAGCATCGCCTTCAATGACATGAATCCCTTCCCAATGAAGGTGCTGCGGAACCGGCGAGCAACACACCGGGAGGAGCTGGAGGCGGAGCTGAGCGAACTGGAACGGATCAAGGCGCAGTACGTCAAAGAACAAGCAGAGCAGGTGGCCTGGCATCTGGACGGAGCCGTTAGCGAAGAGGAGGAGGAGATGTAGCCAGAGAAGTGGCTGCTGTCCTGCACCTGCATCCCTGGCCCTGGAGCTCTGCAACAGCATCACGCTCCTTTCTAAGAGAGATGGAAAATCCTGAGGCGAGCAGGGCCAACGCAGAGGATAGGCACAGTGTTTCTGAGGAGCTCAGCTGGGAGGACTGTGTCCTGCCCAGACCTCCTGGCTCACTGTCCACCCAGCACACAGCTGCAGGCTTAGGGCCAACACAGGTTCTGTCTTGGAAAGGTCCTGTCTGTCTCTCTGAACCATCCTGTCCATTCCTCCCCACCATCTTGCTGTAGCTGCACTAGATGCGGTGCCCAACCTATGGCCCGCGGGCTGTACTCTGCCCACTAGAGCATTTCGTAAGGCCCACAGCCTGCTTCAACACAATATACTAACAGCCGATTCGTTAGCGTTTTGTCGTCATGTTTATATTGTGACGGGTTGGATCACAGAAACCCCCTTGGGAGCTGCCACCCGATGCGCCAAGACTACCCCTGCTTCTGTTTTCCCTGCCAGTTCAGGACTCCAGCACCCCGTCTTGCTGAGTCAGACACTCCTGTCTGGCTCTAACACAGACCAAGGGTCTGAATCACTTGTCCCAAAGCTGCAAGGTTACCCAAAAACAGCTCACAGGAGTGTGCTTGTCTTTAGCACTCAGATGCCCAACTCCCAATGGGGTCTAAACCCAGATAAATCCGTTTTACCCTGCATAAAGCTTATGCAGGGCAAACTCATAAATTGTTCGCCCTCTATAACACTGATAGAGAGATATGCACAGCTGTTTGCTCCCCCAAGTATTAATACATACTCTGAGTAAATTACTAAATAAAAAGTGATTTTATTAAATACAGACAGTAGGATTTAAGTGGTTCCAAGTAGTAACAGACAGAACAAAGTAAGTCACAAGCAAAATAAAATAAAATGCGCAAATCTATGCCTAATCAAACTAAATACAGATAAGTTCCTCACCAGTTCCAGAATGCTCCCTTTCACAGGCTAATCTCCCTTTAGCCTGGGTCCAGCAATCTCTCACAACCCCTGTAGTTACTGTCTTTTGTTTCGGTTTCCTTCAAGCATCCTGGGGGGGTGGAGAGGCTCCTTCTTTAGCCAGCTGAAGACAAAATGGAGGGGTCTCCCCCAGGGTTAAATAGACTCTCTCTTGTGGGAGGAGACCCCCCTCCTATGCAAAGTCCAGCTCCAAGATGGAGTTCTGGAGTCACCTGGGCAAGTCACATGTCCCTGCATGACTCAGTCTGTACCGGCTGAAGCCATTGCCCACATGGAATCTTGCATGTCTCCAGGAAGACTTCTTATGTGGATTGGAGCATTCCAAGATGCATTGTTCCCTGATCAGGTACTTAACCTGGCGAATTCCTTCCTAAAGAAGCTGACCAAATGCCTCCCAAAGCTTACTTAGAAACCAAGCAAGCATACAGACCATATTCTTAACCTCAAGTAGAAAATGATATATATATGTACAAATACGATGAATAGATATAGTAGACCATAACCTTTATGGAGATATGTTACCTGGCACAGGCAGCACCAAACATATTCCAGTTATGTCATACATACATTTATAAGCACCCCCTCCCCATAAAGCCTTATGGGGTACACAGTCACATATATCATTTTAGTTTAGTTATGAGTTCTGTATGGGGTTTTTTTTGTTTTCTATAATTCTGATACACGTTTTATGCACTGATTTCTCTATTTGTTTTTAAATAGACAATACTGTACATACCAACCTAGCTAAACACTTACGAAACAGAATCTGTTTGGTCCACTCCAGGTTGTGCTTAGGTTCATGTGGCCCTCCTGTGTAATAAGGTTGGGAAACCGAGTGTCACAGGATGCTGTTTGTTTGATCACAGGTGACTTTAATTGTGTGCACCATATTGGAGGCTGATGAGGCACATGTGATCCAGAAAGCCTTTCGATGTCTTTGAGTGTGCTCTGCTGGCAATGTCAATGGGGTGTGTGTATAATCATAGCAAGTATTAAGACAAAAGCACTCACTTGAGAGTTAGTGTGTGAAGCCCCTGAATAGTGAAGGAGAGAGACCTGATGGAACTCTTGAAGCTACCATGGCATCTTTCTGCAGCTACAGTAACTCCTCACTTAACGTCGTCCCGGTTAACATTGTTATGTTGCTGATCAGTTAGGAAACATGCTCGTTTAAAGTTGTACAATGTTCCCTTATAACGCTGTTTGGTAGCTGCCTGCTTTGTCCACTGCTTGCAGAAAGAGCAGCCCGTTGGAGCTAGCTGTTGGGGGCTTGGAACCAGGGTGGACCGGCAGCCCCCCTATCAGCTCCCCGCTCCCCTGAGTTCCTTGTGCAGCAGCTGCTCAGCAGGCTTTCAATTCCGGCAGTTCAGCTGTCCCTCCCCCCACTGCCTTGGAGCTGCTCCTGGGAGCCTCCTGCTTGCTGTGCGAGGGGGGGGGGGGGCTAATGTCAGGGTGTCCCCCTGCTCCTGCCCCTCACTTACCCCATTTCCATAGAATGGGGGGAACGGGGACATGACAGGGCTCAGGACGGAGGGAGCTTGCTGGCAGCAGGGGCTGGCTCAACTTGCTGATCTACTTAAAAAGGCAGCGTACTTAAAGGGGCAATGCGCATCTCTCTCTCTCACACACACATAGGGTGTGTGTCTCTGTCTGCCATGCTGTCTTCCCTCCCTCCATTTGTGCTGCCTTGTAGAGTGTGAGGCTACATTAACAATGTGTTTACCCGTGAGGGCTCAGCTGTTCTAGTTCATCATTTAGCAGTAAGGCATTCCCTGGGAAATATCCCACCCTCTGACTTCACCACCTCAACCAAACTTCACAATCATCATTGCTGTGTACAGTATTACATTGTTTGTTTAAAACTTATACTCTGTGTGTGTGTGTGTGTGTGTGTGTGTGTGTGTGAGAGTGAGGGAGAAGGAGAGAGAGAGTGTGTATATACACATACACAGTCTCTTGTCTGGTGAAAAAAATTTCCCTGGAACCTAACCCCCCTATTTACATTAATTCTTATGGGGAAATTGGATTTGCTTAACATCGTTTCGCATAAAGTTGCATTTTTCAGGAACATAACTACACGGTTAAGCGAGGAGTTACAGTAGTTTGCCAGGAGGTCACATGTTTGATGTACAAGCACGCTCGGGGTTAACCCAATTAAACTATGTTCCCTGGGGCAGCGCATTGATACCCCTGAGGCCATGGCTGACCTCCTCTTTATTGAGATGGTCAGCGGGCACTTCCTTGCAAACAGATTGTTACCCTCTGCTTAGTGAGTTCACGTTCTGCTGTAGATAATAATAGAGCTGATATGATAACAACAGCAGATGGTTATGAGTAGAGTCTGTACTGGGATTGGTATTGAATACATCTCTTAATGAGCAGGAGGTGGTAAAATGTACAGTTGGCACAAAAGGGCAGAGGTGAGGCAAGACCAGAGAAGACTGTACCGTACTTAACCAAGCTGGGGCAGTGCGCAACGTGACAGCCCAGACAAATGAAAGGTGTTGCAACGAGAAAGGAATAGTTAGAACCACTTGTGCATGCTGCTGGCTTCTTAGTAAAATCTAACTGCTGGGGAAAGGAGCTGTGTGTTGATTGGACAGCTGGGTGCCCCTTCTGCCCAGTGCCATGGCCATCCACCCTCAAGCAGCATCAACAAGTGCAAAGGATGGAATGCAGAGCAGTATGGGGACGGGGACAGTGCTGGACGGTATCTAAACCAATGGGCCTCTCACCTGCATGATGCCTCCAGCGCTGGGCTCAGCAGCTGACTCCAGTGATACTACCTGCAGGAATCAGGCCTGCTTGAACAAGAACCTAAGAACGGCCATACTGGGTTAGACTAGTGGTTCATCTAGCCCAGTATCCTGTCTTCTGACCGTGGTCAATGCCAGGTGCTTCAGAGGGAATGAACAAAACATGGCAATTATCAAGTGATCCATCCCCTGCTGTCCAGTCCCAGCTTCTGGCAGTCATTGGGTGACTTCCCCCCCGTCCCCCACAGTTCTTGTGTTATGTGAAGGATTAAATAACATTTCCTTATTCACTTTCTCCACACCATTCATAATTTTGTAGACGTCTATCATATCCCTGCTTAGTTGTCGCTCTTCCAAGCTGAAAAGTCCCAGTCTTTTTAATCTCTCCTAATATGGAAGCTGTTTCATACTCTTAATCATTTTTGTTGCCCTTCTCTGTACCTTTTCCAATTCTAATAGATCTTTTTTCAGATGGGATGACCAGAACTGCAGGCACTCTTCAAGGTGTAGCCATACCCTGGATTTATAGGGAGGCATTATGATTATTTTCTATCTTATCTATCCCTTTCCTAGTGGTTCCTAACATTGTTCGCTTTTTTGACTGCCGCTGCACATTGAGTGGATGTTTTCAGAGATCTATCCACAATGACTCCAAGATCTCTTTCTTGAGTGGTAACAGCTAATTTAGACCCCATCATTTTGCATGGGAGTAAGGACTGCATCAGGTCCTTAAATAGCTCAGACCTTTCTCTCACTCTCCCTCCTCTACATCTGATTCCTGGTGCTGTATACCCAGAGAGCTGATGGCACCTAGCAGGGCAGGGCAGGTGCAGTGAGCCAAGGGGCAGACACTGGCTGAGGAGAAGGGGGGATGCAACGTCTACCATTTCCAAGCCCCCCGGGGCACACACAGCCCCAAAGGGGGTGGGGGTGGGGTGGCTGGAGTATGGTGCTGCTCCCTCTGCCCCAGCCCATAAGGGAAAGGAGACTGCACTGTCCCCACAGCACAGTCCCTCCCAAGATCCCCTCTGGCTGTTGGGCTCCACGCTGGCCCTTATCCAGGACTGAGTTAGCCCAGCCTAGAGAGGGGCTTGCCCAGGTTAGGGGCCAGCACAGCTTTTCAATAAAGCCATTTCTCCCAGGGTTTGGCAAAAGCCCTGCTCCAAAGGGGTGAATCTGATGTTGGGTAACAGCAAAACCCTCCAACCCAGCATCTGGCCAGCCTGAGCTAAGGCATCCGCCAGAGTGGGAGAAATTGTGGAGAAATTCTGAAAACTTAGTCAAAAAAGGAGAGAGGAAAAGGTGACAGAATAAATGTAGATGTTCATCTATTGCAGTCAGGTAAAAAAGGAAAAATTGGGAGAAATAGGAAAGCCAATCCCCCAAATTTTGAAACATTGAAAATGTTTCAGTTTTCAGCAGTTGAATCAAAACGAAAATTTGGTTCAATCTCAAGATTTGGGGGGGATCAAAATCTTGAATTTTGAACTTCTGGAGTTGGCAATTGTGACCCTAAGAGCATCCCTGTGCCAGAACACAAGTGGGTCCCTGGTACCTAGCAGTGAGTTTCAGCTGGCCTGACTGCTCCATGTACTCCAACTCACCACAGCTATAATCTGTATCTCAAAGGTGTTGTGTCATATGCCATTGGAAAACCAAAAACTGATCATTGATATTCTGGCATGATGTTTGTATGCATTGGCGCAGACTCTGTGGGTGCTCCAGGGGTGGAGCATGCACGGAAAAAATATAGTAGGTGCTCACCCACCAGCAGCTCCTCCCTCCCCCGGATCAGCTCCTCCTCCTCCCACCAGCGGCTCCTGTCCACCAGCGGCCCCGCCGATCAGCACCTCCCCCTCTCCTCAGCACCTCCTCCACACCAGTGATCAGCTGTTTAGCGGCATGCAGGAAGCTCTGGGGGAAAGGAGGAGGAGCGAGGGCAGAGCACGCTGGGGGAGGGAGAGGAATGGGTCAAGAAGAGGTGGGGTGGGGGCAAGGCAAGGTGGGGCCTTGGGGGGAAAGGGTGGAGTGGGGGCAGGGCAGGGGTCAAGCACCCCTCGGCACATTAGAAAGTCAACGCCTGTCTTTGTATGGTCAACCCACAAACGATTATACTGTTGTGCTGGAATTATGACTAAAATGTCTTTAAACCAGGCATGTTGGGGGAATTGATCAACAGGATTTTTCCAGACAAAGGAATGAGGTTCTACTTGCTTGAATATGTCTCCCAAGTAAATGGAGCAAGTTGTTACCAAAACCAAGAAAAGCATATTTGCATGCCAGGCAAACAAAGCCATCAGAAGAGCAAGTGGGGAAAAGTGATCACTTAACATTCTCAACAGGGGATGGAGCCAGCACCCCCAGGAAGTCTTCCTGCCTCGGGAAGCAGGGTCAAATAACTGTGAGAGAGATGCTTTTCAAAGTTTTCCTGGACTATCAAGAGAGGCGCAGCGACCCCCTGTCATAGAGTCACCGGGGTGATGCTCTGGAACTACTCCACATGAGGCCAGGCAGGACTCTGGGGAGCCTCATCTCTCTGAGCAGACTGTCACCAGGGCAAGAAGCTCACACAGCTTCGACCTTCCTGGGTCTGACCTCTGCGCATTCAGCATCCCCTTCCACACGGTGTGCTTCCCACAGCGAGTCCACCTGTGCGGGGTCCTGGGGCAGCCAGAGGGCCCTGCACCCCAACTCCGCAGTCAGACGTGACTCTCAGCGAGCATAAAACGGAAGGTTTATTAGTTGACAGGAACACAGCATAGAACAGAACTTGTTAGCACAGAAATCAGTGACTTTCAGCCAAGTCCATCTTGGGGGAACCCCGGGCCAGACGCCCTGGACTCCCCCTCTTCCAGTCCCCTACCACAGATTGCCCAGCTTCCAGCGACCCGACCTCCAACACACCCAATGCTCCTCCTCCTGGTCTTTGTCTCGCTTCCCAGGCAAAGTGTCACCTGATCGTCACCTGGTTGCATCCCCCTCCTGGGTCTCAGGTTACGAAAGGCACTGGCCATAGCATACGTGCAGGCAGATGGAGCACCCTCACCTGCTCGAGGGTCTCAGTCAAAGTCACATACCCTTATTCCCGCAACCTAGGCACTGGTACAGCACACAGGGAAACGGAGGCACACACAGTATTCTTGCAAAACAGTAAAACTCACAGAGGCTCAACAGTAAGACTCACATACAACATAACAAGGGAAAATCCCCACTTCATCACACCCCCTAAGTTACCCTTCCCCTGAGGGGAAGAGGAAAACCAGTGCCCTGTGTGATGGGTTGGATTACAGAAACCCCCTTGGGACTGCCAACTGATGTGCTGAGACTACCTCTGAGCCTGTTTTCCCTGCCAGCTTGGGACTCCAGAACCCTGCCTTGTTTGAGCCAGACATGCTTGCCTGCTACAAACCCAGACCCAGGTCTGAGTTACATCCCCTAAACGCTGCAGGCTTAACTGAAAACATCTTAAGAAGTGTTCCTGTCCCCAACACTCAGATACCAGTTCCCAATGGGGTCCAAACCCCAAATAAATCTGTTTTACCCTGTATAAAACTTATACAGGATAAACTCATAAATTGTTCGCCCTCTATAACACTGATAGAGAGAGATGCACAGCTGTTTGCTCCAGTATTAATATATACTCTGGGTTAATTAATAAGTAAAAAGTGATTTTATTAAATAAAAAAGTAGGATTTAAGTGGTTCCAAGTAATAACAGACAGAACAAAGTGAATTACCAAGCGAAATAAAATAAAACACACAAGTCTAAGCCTAATACAGTAAGAAAGTGATTACAGATGAAATCTCACCCTCAGATGTTTCAATAAGCTTCTATCACAGACTGGACACCTTCCTAGTCTGGGCACAATCCTTTCCCCTGGTACTACCCTTGTTCCAGCTCAGGTGGTAGCTAGGGGATTTCTCATGATTGCAGCCCCCTTTGTTCTGTTCCACCCCCTTATATAGCTTTGGCATAAGGTGGGAATCCTTTGTCTCTTTGGGTCCCCATGTGACGGGTTGGATCACAGAAACCCCCTTGGGAGCTGCCACCTGATGTGCCAAAACTACTTCTACCCCTGCCTTCCCTGCCAGCTCAGGACCCCAGCACCCTGTCTTGCTGAGCCAGACACTCCCGTCTGCTCCAACAAAGACCCAGGGTCTGAATCACTTGTCCCAAAGCTGCATGTTTACCTGAAAGCAGCTCACAGAAGTGTGCTTGTCTTTAGCACTCAGATGCCCAACTCCCAATGGGGTCTAAACCCAAATAAATCCATTTTACCCTGTATAAAGCTTATGTAGGGTAAACTCATAAATTGTTCATCCTCTGTAACACTGATAGAGAGACATGCACAGCTGTTTGCTCCCCCAGGTATTAATACATACTCTGGGTCAATTAATAAGTAAAAAGTGATTTTATTAAATACAGAAAGTAGGATTTAAGTGGTTCCAAGTAGTAACAGACAGAACAAAGTAAGTCACCAAGCAAAATAAAATAAAATGCACAAATCTATGTCTAATCAAACTGAATACAGATAATCTCACTGTCAGAGATGCTTCAGTAAGTTTTTTCCTCAGACTGGACACCTTCCAGGCCTGGGCACAATTCTTTCCCCTGGTACAGCTCTTGTTCCAGCTCAGGTGGTAGCTAGGGGATTCTTCGTGATGGCTCCTCTCTCTCTCCTTTGTTCTCTTCCACCCCTTTATATATCTTTTGCATAAGGCGGGAATCCTTTATCCCTCTCTGGGTTCCCACCCCCTCCTTCTCAATGGAAAGACACCAGGTTAAAGATGGATTCCAGTTCAGGTGACATGATCACATGTCACTGCAAGACTTCATTGCCCACTTGCCAGCACACATGTATACAGGAAGACTTACAGGTAAAACACAGCCATCTGCAGACAATTGTCCTGGTTAATGGGAGTCATCAAGATTCCAGACCACCATTAATGGCCCACACTTTGCATAGTTACAATAGGCCCTCAGAGTTATATTTCATATTTCTAGTTTCAGATACAAGAATGATACATTTATACAAATAGGATGACCACACTCAGGAGATAATAAGCTTTGTAATGATACCTTACAAGAGACTTTTTGCATGAAGCCTATTCCAGTTACATTATATTCACACACATTTGCATATTTTTATACAATCATATAGAGTGCAACATCACACCTTGGACTCTGTAGGGATCCTGACTAAGAGCTAGTCAGCCACTGCTAGAAAAGGAAGGTGGGGGAGGAAATTACCTTGAACAAGGATTGTAGCTTGTTACTCAATCCTAGCCATTAGAAAGCATATTTTTACTTTGATTTGTAACCCTGCACAAAGGCCCTGCTTCTCCTCCCCTTTGCACCAGCTTTACATCAGAGTCACTTCAGTGACTTGTGTGGCCTTTCTCCTGACCTGCCTGGGGTGAGAGAAGGATCTCACATCCAGACACTCCTGGACCCAAGGCTATGAAGCTGATCGTTCCTCAACAGGGAGCATACCAGTCCTGCTACCAGGCATTAATCATTCACTTCTCCATATGGACTTTGCTACTTGCAAATGGTGCCAAAACAACCAAGAGCCAGTGGGAGGGGCCTTATTAAATGAGACCCTGGGTGTGGCTAATAAGATGCTTCTCTCCACTTGCCATGGCTCACTGAGCGTTGCTATTTGTCCTGTCAGCCATAGGGTTGGAGAATGCACTCTGGTACGGTGGAGCGGGTGTGTGCAGGGAGTAGGATCTAGCCGGTTCCTGCACTGAGAGATTTTGTTAGTCTCTAAGGTGCCACAAGTACTCCTGTTCTTTTTGCGAATACAGACTAACACGGCCGCCACTCTGAAACCTAACTAAAGACATGAGCTCAGGAAGGCAGGCCATTCCCCTCACTCAGTGTCTGCTGCAGCCGCTCTTTTCTGAGGGTGCACATGAGGGAGTTAAATGCTGCACATATATTAGTAATTATTAATTAATTATAGCTCATTTAGCCTGCTGAAACACACCCTGCCCAGGCAGTACTCAGAGGAAGGTTTTGTTTGGAATCAGCTGGAGGTTTGGGGCAGGGAACGCTTTTGTGTGTATCTAAAGGTGGCTACATGGACATGGATGGCACATACCGATCCTCTGCTGCTTGCTGCCTTATTGAGACGCCTTCAGGGAGGGAACAGAACAAAGAAATACAAAAGATGAGAACTCAGAAAAAGACAATCTGCCTGTCCTCACTACAGTCTCTGCTGCTGTATGCATTTAGGGCCAGATTGTGTCCCAAGGACGCAGCCGTCCTAAGAGGTACAGAGCTGCACTGCCCCAGCTGCATCTCAGGGAGTCACAATTCCCTGATTGCTCCTATTTGCACCAGAGGGAAGTACTTACTTCAGCAGAAAATGACACTCTGCCTCGGGGTGAAAGTAGAAATAGGGATTTACCAGTACAGGGCTGGGTTGGGGCCGGCTCTGGCCCCCGGAAGGGGTGGGGCCTCAGGCAGAAGGGGCAGGTATGGGGGGCTCAGAGCCAGCCCCGGCCCGCCCTGTACTGGTAAGTGCCTTCCTCTCCCCCGCCGGGGTAGCAGCGGCAGCCGGGGGCTCCGGCAGCAGTTTAAAGGGCCCAGGGCTCGGCCGTTGCTACCGCCCCGGGCCCTTTAAACCACTGTCGGAGCCCCCAGCTGCCGCTGCTACCCCAGGGCTCAGGCAGCAGGGCTCCGGGGGCTATTTAAAGGGCCCAGGGCTCCCCTGCCTCTACCGCCCAGGCCCTTTAAATAGCCCCCGGAGCCCTGGGGTAGCGGCGGTGGGGCTCCGGCGGCTATTTAAAGGGCCCAAGGCAGTAGAGGCAGCGGGAGCCCCGGCCCTTTAAATAACCCCCAGAGCCCTGCCGCCGCTACCCCAGGGCTCCAGCAGTGGGGCTCTGGCAGCAATTGAAAGGACCTGGGGCTCCAGACGCTGCTGGGAGCCCCAGGCCCTTTAATTGCCGCCTGGGGAAACCGGGCTGCCCCGGTACGGCGCACTGGCTTACTTTCACCTCTGCTCTGCCTGCAACAAATAGGGAGCAGGGAGTGGGTTGTGGCTCTTTGAGCTGTTTCCTTTCCAGGGTGGGGCTGCAATGTGCTACCCCTTGTTGTGCAGTATGGTCGGGAGCTGTGATCTAGCCCTTTGTAAGGTATTCGTACAACTGTGAAGAGAGAGTTTTGTTTTGTATTTTTCAATAAAGATTCTAAGGGCCTTGATCTTGCAGTGGGAACATCAAGCACAGACCAGTAAGCCTGTGCTGAACCCCACTGGCGTTAATGGGCTCCACACGGCTGCAGGGGGCTGTGCTAGTGGATGCAATCGCAGGATCAGGGATTAAATCAGAACAGTAATCGCTGCTAGTTCTTGGGGGCCTAGTTAAATGGTGCCCCCCAACTGGGGCACATGCTTTGTGTTGAATGTCCTGTGCTGTCGATGTCCACTGGAGACACAGAAGAACACTGCACACAACATCATTTTTAAAAAGTGCCAGGAAAGGCACTTTGGCTAATGAGTATAGACTCAGACATGTCAATGAGGGGATCCAGACCTGTGCATTTTTCAAAGGGTGATGATAAGGGGGCTATTTGGAAAGCTGTCCATCTGCCCTGACCTATAAATATGCATGACCAATTATCCTTGGAACAAGGCATTGCTGGCAGATGTTGTGTTTCTCGAAATACTTGAAGTTTGGCAGCAGATAGCTGAAGGATGCCTGCAAGGCCCAAACTCTTTGTCATGCTTCTTAGATGGATGCAATTAGCATATACGTGAATTCTCTGCAGTGATTTACAGACTGCACTAAATAAACTGAGTTACATTCCTGCTAACTAAACCCCCAAAATGACTACATTGCCCCACCCTCCATAACATGGCAGTCTCACATTTATATCACTAAATCAGCGGTTCTCAAACGGGGTTGGGACCCCAAAGTGGGTCTCGACTCCCTTTGAATGGGTCACCAGGGCTGGCTTACGTTTACTGGGGCTCAGGGCTCTAGCCTGAGGACCGCTGCCCAGGGCCGAAACTAAAGCCCGAGGGCTTCAGCCCTAGGCAACAAGGCTCAGGTTGCAGGCCCCCTGCCTGGGGCTGAAGCCCTTGAGCTTCAGCTTTGCCCCCCTGCCCATAGCGGTGAGGCTCAGGCTTTGGCTCCCCCACCCAGGGTAGTGGGACTCAGGCAGGCTCAGGCTTTGGTCTCCCCTCCTGGGGTCATGAAGTAATTTTTGTTGTCAGAAAGGGGTCACAGTGCAGTTAAGTTTGAGAACTCCTGCACTAAATCAATCCCTCAGGCCAGAAGCTTGGTGTAGGGAAGCCTTCCCGGGCAATCCAGGGAGCAAGAGCTGCCATTCTAACAATCGCCTGGGAAAAGCAAACATTTCTAGGTGCTCATTCCAAATGGGAACCTCTGGACTGAGGCTGATGTTCAGGGGAGTGCTTTACACATGACTGTCCCCATGGCAAATGCACACTGTTGCTGTGTGAGCAGAGAGGCACAGTGGTGGGATCCCAGCACTCAAGGGATGGCAAAGTGCCCTCACCCTCTGCATGAAACTCCGGGAGGCAGCACCCATGCACACCATTGGGGTTCAACCCCGGCAGGCCAGCCCAGTGTCTGTCCAGCTCCTGACACTCGTTATGACCCCAGTGTGAGTGTCCCCAAATAAGGCAGGAGACCCTAGCTGAGGGTAGCATGTTTAAACATAGATCTTCAGCTTCAAACTCCCAGGTTATCCAGAGAAATGCAAACAATTCATTTTGCATGATGGATCATGTCAGTATTGCTTATGAACCCACAGCACAGGGTTTTCGATGAGAGGGCCGCTTCCATTGAAAGGGAAGAAATTTCATTTCGATGTTGGCATGTTTATCGTTTGGAAGCTGCCAGCTACTAATCTAGGCTTATTAGAAGGAGCACCTGGCCTTGATGCAATCCTATCATGTGCCATGAATTGCATGCTGGTTCTCATTTTGAAATGGTCTCTCTGTGAGGTTATCATCCCTAAATCTGGGTCCTGAGAAATTCTACCTGCTGTTTTTATATTAAAATTAGAGTGATGCCTTATGTTTGACTTGCAAAATTCTTCCCCACACATCTTGAAGGTTTTCTATCTGTCCATCAGTCTGTTCTCTGGCTTTGTCTGCCATGCTCACCCCCCATGGTATCTGAGCACCAAGAATGTCTCTGCATCCCAAAGCCCTATCCTCCATGAGAGCTGAAATGGCCTCATAACCTAGCCCCATGGCTCAGTTTGCCCCCTGGGCTCTGGGGCCTGTACTAGATGTCCTTCTTTTACTCCAGAACCTTGCAGGCATCATAGCAGGAATGGCTAGAGGTATGGCAGCAGTTTTGTATTCAGGTATAAGAATTCTAGGATAGAGCTTCAGCTGGGGTATATCAGCATCACTCAGTTGACTTCAATGGAGCTATGTTGATCTACACCAACTGAGGATCTGGCCTAGAATTTCTGCCAGTTGTGGGTTTCAATCCACTAAAGTAACCAGGCCAGAATGTGCATAGCTGTGCAACTTTCATTTGTGTGCCTGCTTAGCAGCTCTGTTCTTTCTCCAGACATTCCTGGGAGAATGAAGACATGCCATTGTGCATTTTGATAGCACCGTTCACCTAAGGATCTTTGAATGCTCTACAAACCCAAGTTAAACTTCCCAATACCAGTGTAATGTAGGGATGCAGGGAACTCCCCACTCAGAACCTCAAACATTTTGTATTCTCTTTAATGGTTCCTTGTCTATACAAATCTAATTTGTACTGCCTGGGAAATAAACTTGCATGCATCAGTGCTGAATAGTCAGCACACAACAGATGCATACAACAGTTAATATCAAATTCTCCGTGTTTACCTACAGGTCAACAGCGGAGTCACTGGGCTATTGAACGCGCTGTGAAATACTGCTAGCTCTGTACTAGTGCAGGGTGCATACTGCGTTCTGTGGTGACACTCCTCAGCTTTGGCTGAGCTGGCTGGGCCAGTCTATATTAAACCTGATATTCTAAGAGTTGACAAGACTGTGGGGGACTAAAAGACATGTCCCTTTGTGCCCATTCATCCCTCTCACACACAGCCAGATACTGCAATCACACCCTAGTGTCACAGCCATCTGGCCCCATCGGGCTGGACTCTGCACGCTGCCATGCCAGCTGGGCACTGCAGGGACCTAACCTGATACACCAGAGCAGAGTGGAAAGGCAGGACCATTGGCTTGGCACAAATGCCCTGGTGAATGAGAGCAGGATCAGGCCCAGCAGGGCAGCACAGACACCCTGGGCAAGTGAGAGTGGGATCATGCCCAGCACCAGGGTAGCACAGGCAAACGAGAGCAGGATCAGACCCAGCAGGGCCCCAAGGATGCCCCGAGTGAGCAAGAGCGGGATCAGGCCCAGCGGGGCCCCATGTATGTCCCAGGTGAGCAAAAGTGGGATCAGACCCAGCCAGGCTGCATGGACACCTTGGGCAAGTGAGAGCAGGCTCAGGCCCAGGCCAGCAGGGCCACATGGACGCTCCAAGCAAGCGGGAGCGGAATCAGACTCAGTGGGGTCCCACTTTCCTCCTGGATGAGCAAGAGCAGGATAGGGCCTAATGGGGCTGCACAGACCCCCCCAGGCGAGTGCAGAAGTGTCAAGTGGCACTCCGTGGGTGTGAGACTCACACCTTAGCACGCTGTCTCACTCACACACATTCCTAAGCTTGTCTCACTCGTTTGGAGTAAACAGATAAAGATTTAAAATCGTTTTACTCAGGCACTGCGAAAGACAACAATACACCGGGCCTTAGAGCTGGGAAAGCTGCTTTCCAAGCTTGTGTTCAGTGGTAACCATGGCGATGATCGGCCCTGGGCCGCAGGGTTCCCACCTGGCCCGGATTGGACCGGCCTGGCCGCTTCATTTAGGGATTTGCCACTTGCCCCCGCCCCCCAAACCAACAATTTAATCTGCTGGGTTTTTACGTGGGTCTAAAGATTTGCATTATTCTCCCACTACAGTGGGATGGCGACTGGCGGGAGTGTGTGTGTCCAGCTGGGGACGCTGCAGTGTTCCCGCTTCCGCAGCCTGAGCCACAACAGGCCAGAACTGCTGCAAACACAGCAGCTATCTGCCCCCCTCCCCCCCCCCCCGCCAGCGCGGGCCGGGAGATGATGTTATCAACCGTGTCTGCCGGGGGGGGGGGATTGCGGGCAGGACCCCCGGGGAGCGAGCCCGAGCGGGACCCAAGGGAGCGAGCCCGGCCCGAGCAGGACCGCCAGGGGAGCGAGCCCAGGCGGGGCGGGACCCAGGGGAGCGAGCCCGGGCGGGGCTGCGGGCAGGACCCCCAGGGGAGCG
>NW_020664445.1:2848774-2876480 GCF_002925995.2 Terrapene triunguis | reverse complement strand
GGGGAGCGAGCCCGGGCGGGGCTGCGGGCAGGACCCCCAGGGGAGCGAGCCCGGCCCGGCCCCCAGGGGAGGCGGGGAGCAAGCCGGGTACGGGGCCCTGCTCTCGGCAGGTGCAGCGCCCCGGTGAGCAGAGTTTGTCTCACACCCGACGGGAGCGGCGCTGCGGCCCGCCCGAGGGTGCCTAGGCGAGTAGAGACTTTGGCCAGGTGTCTGCCTGGCTCCTCCCGCCTCCTCAACACGCAATGGGCTTCCCCGCAGCGCTTCCCGGCCCCGCCCGCAGGGCTCCTCCTCGGCACACAAAGGGCCCCCACCCCTCGGTGCCTCCCCCAGCCCGGGAGCTCTGCGGCGCCCGCTCCCTGCGCGGGGCGTTTCCCCCGCTCCCCCTGCCGCCGGCGGGCCGCAGCCAGGCTGGGCTGGGTCGGGTCCTCCCCGATCTGTCGGAGCCGCAAGGAGAAAGCCTGGCTCGTAATTGCTGAATGAGCGTGACTCGGGGCTCGCCCAGCCTCTGCCAGGGACACACCAGCGGCGGGACAGAGGCAGGCACTGGCAGACTGCGCCGGAGGGGCTGGCTTGCTGCTCCGCCGGCGGGGGCAGAATTGGGGATCCTTCCTGCGGAGAGAGGCGAGCTGACTTCACGCTGCCCCTGGAGTGATTCTGCATGAGCATTGCAAAGGTAGGAGACCTTCCGCAGGGGGAATGGCACTGCACCTGCCGATGCGCATATATGCTGCCATGTATTGTGTGAGCCACTCTGTATGCACAAGCCCCACATCTCTGCAGTGCAATAGATCCGCAGATCTGCTGCAGCAAGTGACCTCCGTAAATCTTAATCTACCTGTGACATTCAAACCTTTGGAGTAATCTGAACAGTTGGCATTCATATGCTGCCTTCCTGGCCCGCTGTTGGGGTATCCAGCAGTCAATCTGCATTCCCTGGAAATGGACCTGGCATTTCCTTTCTCAGCTGTGTGGATGAATTTGGTTCTATACACTTTCCCTTTCAAGAACTCCAAGGCTGCTCTGGAGATGGGGTGAGCCCTTTGCAGCAGCCAACCCTGTTGAATATAGTTACAGAGAAGGGGTAAAACCTGATGCTGACAAACTGTTTTGCTGTGGGCTGGGGTTCAGGAAGATTTGAGTGGTTTGTCACTTGGGCTCCCATCAGAGGGAGGGAAGCTGCAAATGCTGGCTATGGAAATAGGGTGACCAGACAGCAAGTGTGAAAAATCAGGATGGGGGTGGGGTGTAATAGGAGCCTATATAAGAAAAAGACCCCAAAATGGGGACTGTCCCTATAAAATTGGGACATCTGGTCACCCTATATGGAAATGATGTGCGTTAACTGTGAAGCGCTGAGTGCAATAATATGTTTGTGTTCTGTACTGCCTGGGAGAATAGCCCTGCCTTGTATCTTTGTGCTCTGTATTAACCTGGGCAACGCAAGGTCAGCCCTCGTGAAATGGGAACAGGCCTGTGCCGAGTCCCTGCACTGGGACAAGGGTCTTTGCTGCCCCTCAGAAGAGGGGACTTTCTGGGGGATCTTGCCTAATGTCATTTGTCCTGCTTACCACTTGCTAATTATTCCGAAGGGCTAGAGCCCTGGTCCTTTGTTGACAATGCTGCAAGTAAAGGGCCTAGGAAAAGCTCAGTGACCAGTGCAAGGCCAGAGACTGATTCCAAAAGACCTTGGAAGCCAACAGCTCTGGGGGACTTTGCGGATCCTCTCCCGACAAGTGCCATTCCCTTATTAACTTTGTCGTACCAAATGCAGGGCTTGATGGGGCTGCACACATTTATGCAGCTGAAGATCTGGGCCAATGTGTTAATGGAGAACCGTGTTTGGGGAACATGTGTGAGTGTACAGGCGTATGTACGGGCGCACACAAACTGTATATAGACACGCACATTTGCGCTCTCACTCACACACACTACACGTACACACACAAGTAGGAACAGAAGACAGTATCTGGTGTATATGGGGATGGGGTGAGTGGCCTGTATTCTCTGTGATGCAGTGGCCTGATGTGAGCAATGGACTCTCCACATGCTAAATTCAGTACCAGCGTTTCACCTTCTTCTAGACTCTGGGCTTTCTCTTTTCTGAATTAATCTCCCAGAGACAAACCTGTCTGCTCTCTGCTCCTCCATGGAGGTGAATGGTGCACCTGAGTGAGGAGGTGGATAGCCACTCTTCACTTCTCTGCTGTGACTCCGGCAGCAGGCCCTTACCACGTAGGGGCTGGGTACAATATTTCTGCACAGAAAAGTCCCTGTTCCAATAGTGTAGCTGGCCCTTTACCCGGAGGCTGCTGCTTCTGGATCCTACCCTGCTTTTAGTTGGTCATCTGGGTGGGACTCCAATATCAGGTTCTCTAGGAGCTTTAGGTGGGTCTCTCAGGAAGCAGAGCCATGAGCTGCAGACACCAGTTCAAGCTGGTGGGTGGGCCGTTATCTGTCCACGGTGACAGGTCAGCCGTTACAGCTCTCCATTCGGATTCCTGGCCTAGGTTTATTATAATGTCCTTTGCACTCTTCTGGTCACTTTCCCAAGGGTCTTTATAGACATGGGAACGTTGCCTTCCAGAAGCCCCGGAGGAAGATGGGGCACAGCGAGTGAGCCACAGGCAGAGAAACTGGCTGGTCCAAGGTTGTGCAGCAGCTGTGTGGGCAGAGAGTCCCCCACGATTAGGAGCATGCAAAGCTGGTTGTGAACAACTTCACCAGCCCAGGTCCCATACTGTGTGTAGCTTGGTCCCAGAGCCCCTCACAAATTCCATCCAGTCCAGACCCCCCAGATGCTGCCTGTTGGGCTCGGCTTGCAGCTGTTTCTCATAGGCAGGACACAACTTAATGGTTATTTTAAATCCAGCTCAGAAGCTGCCTAATGACATGCAGGGAATCTTAATGTTTAATCAACAGTCACCTCTCTGGGTAAGGGCAGTCATGCCACCCATCCACCTGTTCCCAGGGTCCAGTGCAGCAGCAGCTAGTGCTGCCTTGTTACCATCAGTGCCAGGCACCAGGGAGATGACTAGCAGAGATGGGTGAGTGCAGAACACAGGTGTTTCACTAGTGCCCCTTCCTGCTCTCTGTAGTCAGTGCCAGGGCATTCCTGCCTGAAGCACAGCTTGGTGGTATGAGAAGGATGGAGGATTTACTGAACCCCCTGGGATCCCTATGCAGCAGGCCACATGCAGCTCAATGTACTGCCCCGAGAAGGATAAAGGAATGAGTTGACCCTGCCAGGATTTGAACCTATGGCTCCAGGGAATCTGTATATATGATCCCCAAGGCTTTTGAACACTAAGCAGTCCCCTCTGGCATGACAGCAGCGTGCTGGCTGAAGGACCCTGAGCTTGACCTTGCACAGTGCTGCTGAGCAGCTTTTAGAGGGTGCTCAGCACTGCAGGATGAGGCTCTTGAGGCCGTGCGGGATCGGGGATGCATAGTGTGGGTGGGGCTCTGCTCTATGTTCAGTTCCCCAGGTGATGTTTGCTCCTGGAAGACTCTAGACATCTGTGGGACGCTCTCAGCACTGGTGTCAGTGGAGATGTGTGCAGGGGAAGCAGGATTGTGTAGTAAGAATGAAGCAGCTCCTTCTGCATTTCCTGTGCCTGCAAACCGCTGAGGCAGGTGTGTCACTCTGTCTGTTTTACCATGTGATCCTCTTTTGGGATTCTTCCTCCGGTTAATTCCAAGTAACTTTGTATTGTAGCCATTACAGGCCCAAATCCAGTTACATCACTGTGACCCCATTGACTTCACTGGAGCTGCAGGAGCATAACTGTGGGCAGAATACGGCCCGTGGATTTCATAGCAGACGTACAAAGGGCTCCCTGCTGCAGATGCATTTGTAACATAAGGCAGAGTCCCTGCTCTGTCAGCCAAAGGCAATAACTACTGTGAAAACCCTCAGGAAAAGTGCAAATGGCCTAACAAAGTAGTTCTGACCAGCACTGTGCAGCCTGTGTCTTGCTCCATTCTCCACCTCCATCACACATGGTGCTGGAGACCCTCCTCACCCCCAGCATGCCTTTCCATTGATGAGCAGCAGTGGCACTCACAGCTTTGGGCTGTTGTATCTTTGTGCTGTCTCCATTGCACTGAAGTTAATGGGAGTTTTGCGACTGACTTCAGTGGAGCCAGGTTTTCATCCATAATTTTAAAAAAATCCCTAAGGAAATCAGACCTGCTGCTATGCTCACATTACAGTCACAAGGGCCTAATCTCCCTCCTCCTCGCCCAACCCTCCAGGAAAGACAAACTCGACTGGCTGATTCAAAGACTCTTTCAAATGCACTGGGATATTCTGAATTCAGAGCATTGCAGCTTTTTGTGGGCCTGGGCTAGGTCCAGCCCAGTCTGTGGGAGCTCTCGCATCAGCACCCTTGAGGCTGTATGTGGAGCACACGTGTGCCACTGACTTGTGAATCATGTGGAGCAGTGGTTCTCAACCAGGGGCGCACACATCCCTATGGGTACGCAGAGGTCTTCCAGGGGGTACATCAACTCGTTACCTAGTTTTACAACAGGCTATGTAAAAAGCACTAGCAAAGTCAGTACAAACTAACATTTCATACAGACAAATGACTTGTTTATATTGCTCTATGTACTATACTGAAATGTAAGTTCAATATTTTATATTCAAATTGATTTATTTTATAATTATACAGTCAAAATGAGAAAGTCAGCCATTTTTCAGTACTAGTGTGCTATGACACTTTTGGATTTTATGTCTGATTTTGTAAGCCAGTAGTTTTTAAGTGAGGTGAAACTTGGGGGTACACAAGGCAAATCTGACTCCTGACAGGGGTGTAGTGGTTTGGAAAGGTTGAGAGCTGCTGCTCTGGAGTATAAGGAGGATTGCTGTTCTCCAGGCCACTCTGTGAAGCACAGAGCTCAATCCGCTGCACACTCGGCCAGCACGATGCCCTCCCCTCCCCTGTGCCAGGGCCACGGTCCAGTCCATGGAACACAGGCACATTGCTGTCACGGAGTGTGGGGGGACACAAGGCCCTGCACCCCCGGCTTCCTGCGATTCACCATGACTCTCAGCCAGCCAGTAAAGCAGAAGGTTTATTTAGACGACAGGAACACAGTCCAAGACAGGTCTTGCAGGCACAGACAACAGGATCCCCCCCAGTTAGGTCCATCTTGGGGTCCCAGGGCACCACAGCCCCCTTGGGAGGTCAGAGCCCCATCTGCCTCCCAGCCATTCCACCAACCATCTCTGAAACACTCCCCCCAGTGTCTCCTCCCCCCAGCCTTTGTCCAGTTTCCCGGGCAAAGTTGTCACCTGGCCTCTAACTCCTTCCTGGGTTCTCACGTTACATGCTCAGGTATTCTCCCTCACGGCCAGTCTCCCATCCCCCCATGCAGACCATCCTAGCCACACTCCCCTGCCTTCCCAGTCAACACTCGCCACTCAGCATTCAAAGACCACATACCACATTAAGAACAGTCTCAGTTCGTCACAATGGCCATTCTACATCAGACCAGCATTCCATCCCGCCCTGAATCCCGGCTCTTGCACCAGCACCAGCTGCTTCGGAGTAGGTGCAGGTATCCCCATAATGGACCATTAGGCAATAACCTGGCAATAGGGGACGTTTCAGCCTGAGCCCAGGCAGTTTGTGTTTGGCTTCTTCCCTGAAGCACAAGGGCTTATATCTGTTCTATTTTAACCCGCTTAACGCTTGGACATGGTTGAGAGATTGTGGCAATGCGTTCCACAAACTGATTATGCATTTCTGTGTATCGGTTTGACACAAGTTCCCTTTTAGTTTCGTTGAATGTCTCCTCTTTCCTGTGTTGGAAAAAGGGTCCGTAGGAATGGCCCAATTACCTTTGCTGTCCCATTTGTTATTCTGTATACCTCAGAACATCCTCACTCATTTGTCTCCTCAACACTATACAGCCCTCCTCTTTTCAGTCTCCCTTGAGAGGGAAAACGCTCTAAGGGCGTCTGATCATTTTTGTTGCCTGTCTTTGGACCCCTTTGATTGTCTTTTGAGCTGGGGTGATCATCTCTCGCTACAGGAGGGGGTGAAGGAATCATTGTTTTATCCTTAGCCACCTGGAAGGCCCGCCAGCGATTCTTTGGATTTGGAGACAAAGGGAAGGGGACATATTTTAACCCAAATCAAGGTTATTTGCAGCAGGTTCGTTCAACGAATTAAAATGATTGCAAAACAAGCTCCAGCTCCATCAATCAAAGTAACTTCAAATTCGTTCAGTCCACTAGGATGCGCCAGCAAATCAATCCATGTCATCCTGCCTGTCCAAAGAGCTGCCATGGAACCTGGACAGAAATACCCTGGAAAGGCCCAAGCCCCCATCCATCTGTATGCACAAAGCCTCTGCTCCAACTAGCTTGTCTGTCTACACTGTGATCCCAGTTTCCCGGCAGAAGCATAGCAATCAGGTCCATTTCATCTGAATAACTGGGCTTGCAAGTGCTGTGCTTGTGGGAGCTGCAGGGTGTGCATTGGGAGAACTGCCCTCTGGAGCTGCAATGAGCTGCTCACTAGTCACTGCGGACTCTGAGATACTGCCCCAACCCCCTTAGTTGATGTGCATTTGAAGAACCCCCAAGAACTTCACAGCAGTTTATCTGTCACTGTGCAGAGGGAAGCCCTAATGGAGACATGCCAAGCCTGGCACTGAGCACAGCTGGTCAGAAACAGGGATATGCTTTTCACAGCATGTTCATGTCCAAAACTGTAGGAATTTGATATTTGTGACTAACTGTAGCTCTGAGCAGTCAGCTTGGGCTTTCAGTTGGCCTGAGGTGTGGAGCTGGCATAGGGTGAGGCTCAGGAGAGAGCCACCACGGCACCATGATCATCTTCATTCAAACGCAAAGTTCTTGCAGTGCCAGAGCCTGCAGGTGTCGGCGGCACAGGGGAAAGGGTGTTAAGAGCACTGACTGGGTTTGCTAGACTGAGCAGGAGGAGGAAGATTGCCATCAAACACTGGTCAGGATTCACAATCTGTACAACTGGAGGGCTTAGAGGGAAGGTGAGTCTGGAGAGACCTGCTCCTGCGGACCAGGAGGGCTGGCCGGGTGGCTAAGGGACCTTTGTGCTATGGGGTACCCTTCTTATGTCTGTGCTGCCTGCTTACATGATGAGCTCTCTGGGACCTGGACTTTCTCTCACTATGGTAGGTTGAGTGCCTGGCACAATATGGCATTGAGCTTGGGTGGGGCCTGTAGGTGCTATTGTGATACAAATGAATAATTATTGTTGTAACCAACTCAGCAGCTGTTGGGCTGGGAGGTGCATCTGGGGGATGCTGATGGGGGCTGCTAATAGTGGGGACAGCGGTGAGATTTGCCTCCAGCAAAGGCTGGTTGTGACATACAGTCATCAATGAGTCACGGTTGGTCAGTGGCCTGTGTGCAATGAACTCCTGGGCCTAGCCCTCCTCCTAGCAGACAAGCATCCATATTAGGCTGGTGTCTAGCTGGTACAGTGCTAGGTGCAATGGAACTGCCTACGCAGAGCTCTCAGTCACAGAGATCACTGTCACAAGTGGCAGGAAGTTGGCAGTCTTAGCAGAGGCCAGGCAGATTTCTATATCCTCCTGCCAGTAGAGGTGGTGAAGGGGCTGATGCTCAGCCATGGAGTGAGGTGGAGAGGGCAGGAATTGTCCTGCTGTCCCTAATGTTGTATGAAGAATTCATAACCCATGGAGACGCCTCCTGCACCTTGATGCTTTTGTGATGCGTTCTGGTGTATCTTCGAGCAAAGACTGGCTTGTTTTCAAGCAATGTAATCCAGTTGTCTTTGTGCCAAATATACACAACAATTACTGGCTTTGCAGAGTGTGACACAACCTCCTTCTCGAGCAAACAGTGCAAGGTGGGGCTGCGAAGCCCTGGGATGCAGAGGAAAAAACAGGATCTGCTCAAAGCTGTGTGAAAGGTGTAGTGGAATTCACTCCTACACAGCAGATTTCAGTCCCCACAGCTGTGTGAGTCCAGCGTCTTTCAGGGCCACTATATTCAGACCAAAATAAAGAGAGGGTTGGTGGGGAGGAGTTTCCTTGTGTTCTCTTTGCACCAGGCATCCTCCAACCAGCTAAGGTGCAGCACTGCACTCTGGAGACTGTGTGTTCTTGGGCGTAGTAAACTGCGGTGACCATCTCAAGGACAGGAGGGCAAGCTGGCACTCAGTGAAGTTAGTTCCAAGCCAACCCATGGAAACTTTCCTCACCTAAGGCCAGGTTCTCAAGAGAGCTCAGGGCCAGATTCTCAAGGGCACAGCACCCACAATTGGGGCCAGGTTCTCAAGATAGCTTATCTCCCATTTGGACCCCTAAAAGTGGGCGCATTGCATGCTGGGAGATGTAGTCTTGCCCATCTTTCCAAAAGAGTCAAGCAGCACCCATTGTGACCCTCATCGGCGGCCCTGACATGCTGAGCTCTTGTGAGACTCTGTCCCCCACAGGGGGTGCTGAGCCCCTTGGGAAGCTCAGGCCAAAGTGGCACTTGCCAGTCACTGGAGCAGGAAGTCAGTGAGGTAAATACTTGGCTGGATGTTCTTTCAAGATTGACCCATTGAATGCAGGATCAAGCCCTTGATGAACATCTGTAATGTATAATTCTGCAAGTTGAGATGATGCTAAGATTAATCAATTTTCATGCTTCAGGGTGTAAACTGGTCACTATAGCTGGGTCAGGAAGGAATTTCACACATCTACCTACATAACACTTCATAGGCAAATAGGCTTACTACTGGGACTGGTCAACAGCTCCTCTTTAAAACATCTGCTCTCGGGTGCTGCGTCAGGATAGCACAGGAAATGGTCTGACCCATTATGGCAGCTCCTTTTGCTCCCACGACAAGAAGAAAACTGTGTGGTGATAATGAAATGCAGGACCCTCTATTTACAGTGGTTTTGTGCTTCCTACCTTGCTCGAGCTAGTGAGTGCAGCACCCACCTTTGGCTTCACAGGGGCAGGTTAGGCAAGCAACACAACCAGTGATATGTATCTTGACTGTCTGCAGAATGTGCTAGAGATGCCTGGGAGGCTGTGTAGGCTTGGGTTGCATGGCACTGAAAAGGTTAAGTCAGTTTTGCAAATAGAAGAAAAGCAGCCCGGTCTGCACAGGGAATCCCCATGACAACAGCAGAAAGTGCCCAGCTGATTCTCTGCACTGGACATATCCCTGCAGGGCCACAGGATGTATGATAATCACATGTACCATCTCCACAGCCCTTCACAGCATTAACTAATCGCCCCTGCCAGCTGCCTTGCACGGCGGTGTTCACCCGCAGACACTGAGCTGCCTGTTGTCGCACAGCAAGCCAGTGGCACCCAGCAGCTCCGGGCTCATTTACTATGTGACACTATCTCCCCTCACATGGAAACCCTTCTCCCAGGGCAGCGGTGGTGTTTGGGTCAACAGGACAGAAATGGTTGTGTAGATTTTAGTGTGCCTGGGAATCTTTGCATTGCAGTGAATGAGCTCGGATCTGGACTTATATTTCACCCTACCCTGAAAGACAAGCAGAGACTTCCCAAGGACAGGGATTTTCAGAGAACACATCTGAAAGCTTCTTGTGTACCTGGCTGGGACAAAGTGACAGAGAAAATGATAAGGAAGAAAAATGAACCGAAACTTCCAATCTTTATTACATTGTATCAGTGAACTCGCATGCAAAGTCCATGGAAACTGATTAGATAACTGCCAGGAAGGCACTAGGGGCTGCATGCTGCCCTCATCTGTGCCCACACAGCCCCACTGAACTCTGAGGGATCAATGAGGGCAGGATTTAACTATGGGGGAGCTTCTCACTAGGTTTTATGACAGGCAAAGCAAGGCAGGCCAGATAACATTAATATCACTGAAACTCAAACAACGGGCCAGCCCTGCCACCCCCTCTCGTGCTGAATCAGTGGGGTGGATTGCAGAGATTACCATCCTCCTGCCACAGTTATCATTTACACAGCACCATTGCTGTGCCTGGCCGGGTACAGATTCAAAGACAGGCTGCTGCACCGAGGCCTTTATAGTCTGTTAGACATAACACATCTAGCGACTAGAACAGACGCAGAGCTGGGAGGGGGTTGGGAAAAGAAGGGGTACCTCAACCCCAGCAACACACCGAGAGGGTTGAATCTCTGGGTCCAGTGCTGCTGTTAATAGTCACAGGGTGCAGCTCTCTTAAAGCCCGAGGGTGCGTGGATGGAAGAATCCAGCCCATTGCTTCTAGACAGACTGGGTTGCTGAAGAGCCTGGTGAGGTTATGGAGCCTCTTAACACCCTGGCCTGGGCTCCAGTCTAGCCTAGCAACGAGCACGTGGCTGCGAGTAAATAGCATCAGCCTTTAGTTCCTGGCAGACAAGCATCCATTTCACACACACCCATCCACCCCCCATCGCCACGGGGGCTGTCTTGCTGGCAGGCAAAGCAAAGAGACCAAGGACTGAATGGGGACGGAAACTGGCGTAACCACTTGTCGAACAAGTGGCCTCCTTCCCTTCTCCTTCAACTCACTGATGCCCTTTACTGACATTACCTGAGAAAGACCTACTAGTGTCTGCCTCTGCAAAGGCACAAATTGCAGCCTGCACTATCCGTTCCCAAGTGTCCTCCCAGCCCTTTCTGGAATGGACCCAGTGCTGGGCTTTCTCCTACTATCCTGGGCAGGGTATTTTCCGGTCTGACAGATCTCGCAGCTGGGAAATTGGTCCTGTCCTTCATGTCACATGATGTCCCATCTCTGCAGGCAGTGTTGAGCTTCTAGAGCAGCAGCCCCACACGCAGGCTCGTGCTGAATTATTTGCTGGGCCGTACACGGTGCATATGTTATTGAAAGGAAGACGATCACTTCTTATTCAAACCAGCGTTTCATAGAGCTTCCCCTGAGCCAGGCTACAGATCATTTTCTAAAGCACAGATTTCTTCACTAGTTGAAACTTTGGTCCAGCTTGCTTAGGAGCTGAAGTCAGAATAGCAATCAGGAACTCTGAAATACACCCACATGATGCTAAGAGAGTTCTCCTAGGTGACGGTCAGTGACATCACAGGCCTGGCCAAAGCACATTTTATAGATTTCATTAATGATACAAATACCTAAAAAAAAGGTTCAAATTGGAAATAAGAATGCAAGGCAATCTAACCAAAGGCCAGCCTCTTCTGTAACTACATTAGCCAAATATAACGAATCAGTGTTTATCTTACTGCTTTCTCTTGAAACTTAATCAGCCCATGTCATTATTTCACTGAGGTTTCATCTAATTTGATTTTAATACAAACTAGACATGTAATCAAAGAAGAACACAAGTAACCAAACACCTTGGTCTGGGGCCCTGATCCTGTACACCCTTACGTATGGGCTTCGATTTACGCCTGGGCTTCAGTGGGGCTACTCACCTGTGCAAGAGTTTGCAGGGCAGGGTCACAGCCTTTGCTCTGAAGTGCAACACTCATGATCACCACCATACACTGTCTAGACCAGGGGTCTCAAACACGCGGCCTGCGGAGCTCTTCCCTGCGGCCCACCAAGCTCCCTGCGCCCCCCCATTACTTCCTGTTGCTGCCAAACTCCCCTCACCCTGCCCCCCCCCCGAGTTATTTTATGTGGCAGCTAAGCTCCCTGCTCGCTGCTCCCCAATGTTTGGGGCTGGGTCTCTCCCCTGGCCCCTTCTGCCACCCACACACACCTCCCCCGAGTGTCCCCCGGACTCACTTGCTGCCCCCTCACTGCCCCGGAGCCTGCAGCTCATGCTGACTCTGCTCCGCTGGCTTCCGGCTCATCCTAGTGCCCCCCTCCACCATGGCCAGGGCAGGCTGCCCTTCCCCTGCCCTTCTGCCCTTGTCCTGAGCCTCTCCAATGCCCCAAACCCCTCATCCCCAGCCCCACAGCCCTCACCCCTGCACCTCCTCCTATCCCCAAACTCCATTCCAGAGCCTGCACTCCTGCCCCAGCCCGGAGCCTGCACCCAGCACCTGATCCCAGAGCTTGCACCCCAGACCCCCTCCCCCACCCAAACTCCCTCCCAGAGCCTTAGGCAGGTGGGGGTGGAGTTTGGGGGGGACAGGTTCTGGGCACCACCAAAATTTCTACAAACCTGCCACCCCTGGAAGAGGCAGAGTAGGGGTGGAGTGGTGGTGCAGCCCAGTGTAGTGCGGGGCTTTAACAGAAGTAAATCTAACTAAGTGCGTATTTTGTCCTTTGAGTGAGGTGCATTACTGTTGGTGGCGCTTAGCACTTTCCAGGAGGGGGGCGGGGAAGAGCAGGGAGCCGCGTGCTCAGGGGAGGAGGTGGAAAAGAGACGGGGCAGGGGCGGGGCGTCATGGAAGGGGTGGACTGGGGGCGGGGCCGGGGGTAGCGAGGGGGTGTGTCAGTGATGCGGCCCTCTGGCCAATGCACTAGTCCTCATGTGGCCCTCGTGGTCATTTGAGTTTGAGACCCCTGGTCTAGGGTGATTACCTCTGTTGGATGGAAGTAAGGGAAAACCACATGAAAAATAAACACTTTATTTTAGGGGACATTTTGGGGAAACACCATTTCTCTTAGCATATCATTTTTCTCATACGTGTACATTTCTACTGTTCTTAAGTATACAGTGCAATTATCAGAAGCTTCAATTTAATGTTTAAAATGGTACTTAATAGTTTTAATACATTTCACAACATCTTTGTTGTTTGAAATCCGTTCATAAAACTCTGTGTACAACTGAAATTAACTTCAATTTGACGCTCATCCTTAAAAGACTCAATATGTTGCAGGTTTCTGCAATCTGTCCCAGTCTGTTTATGCAAGGAAAATATACCTTCTATGGCTGCATTTGAAATGAGAAAGGACATAATAAGTTCCACAAGTTTTAAGGAATTGGGAAAACTAGGATTTGAAGATCGAGCATTAGACCATTTCCTAGTACAGCCAGACTCCTGCAGCATGCGCACGCACTCTACAGAATCTCTCAGTGCATGCTATTCCTTAAACAAACAATCCATAGCCAGCCTTTTGTCGGGTTTCAACCCTTCAATAATGCTTACAATTTCCTGAAAAGTCAGCATTTTTTTTTTCAGCGAAAGTGGCTGAATCAGATTAAGGTTGTTTTGTTCATTGAATAAAAATGTGAAGTCAGGTATGTGAGAGCTATTGCACACCACTGAATGAAAACCCTTTCCATTTTGCTTTGTGATGATGTGTTTTTAGATAAGTTACAATTATGACCAAAGAATCTGTCACCACTTCGTTGTTGTTACTTTCTCTTTAATGAATCCATTATGTCATAAACTTCAGCACATACAAGATCAGATTTTTAATTTTAAAACTATATCGTAAAAAAACTTTTAGCACATCGTGGAAGAAATATAAGTAGTTTTCAGTACTGAAAGTTTTTCTCCATTATCCCCATCTTTGCCATCCTTTAAAAAAGTAAGAATTGCAGCTGCGCAATCCTCCCCTAATGTACACAAATAACTTTGAATAGCTGGAAAACATTTTAAGATCCTTTCAACTGCAGGGTGTAGAGAGAATCATCCTTGGGGATGTGCCTCAACATTTCCATGTATTCAAGGTTAACCAAATGAAATATCTCCTGTAACTCTGAAACTCGTTTGGCAGATGAGGAAAGTGATTGAAAACTTTTATTACAAGACCTTGAAGATCAAATGTTGACTTATCTATAGTGTAGTTTGCTGTATTACTGCAGTATATGAGCTGGGCAATTAGCTGGAAGCAAATAGTCATTCTTGTTTTTCATTTATAGACTGAGTGGTATCTCCCAAAGTTAACATTATCAGCTGCAAATGATGATCCATTGTCAAAGGTCAAACCATTTTTGTATGCTTTTCACATTTTCAAATAGTCCTAATGCAGTTTCATTGCTGTCTTGAAAATAATCAAGTAGACAATGTCCTTCCTGTATGGTGAAGGACAACTATCAGAAACATTTTTGATATTCCCATGGTTTGGGGCACAGGCCTCCAACCTCACTCAGCCCTTGAGGCCCCGCCCTTGCTCTGCCTCTTCCTGCTCCTGCTCCTCCCCCTCCCCCTAGCGCCTCCTACCTGCTATCAAACAGCTGATCGGCGGTGGGCGGGATGGGAGGCGCTGGGGGGAGGGGGAAGAGCTGATCAGTGGGGCCTGCCAAACAGCTGATTGGCGGGTGAACGGTGAGTGCTGAGCACCCACTATTTTTTTTTTTCCGTGGGTGCTCCAGCCCTGGAGCACCCACAGAGTCAGCACCTATGGTTTGAGGCATCAATGGCCACAGAGAAAAATATGCCCTTTTCAGCCAAGTCTTTAATTGTTTTCTCAGTTGAAAGAGGAGCTAATATATTGTTGGCAGTACACAAAGTTTCTGTCTTAGCAAGATGTATCAATATTAGCTATGGGTGATTCTTGGGGAAAAAAAACACTATTTAATTTGCTGTTACAATCAAGTGATTCATGTGAGTAACTCTGGATAATACTATGGTATGCTTCTGTTGCTTCTGCAGCAGCGACCTAGTAATTTTCTGTATTTTCACGTTTATTAACAGCTAATAATTAGGTAAGCCTAACTGTAGTACGAAGCCAATTAGTTGAAACGATAGTAAAGAACAGAATTATCAGACACACAGATGAACATGATTTGTTGGGGGAAGAGTCAACATGGTTTTAGTAAAGGGAAATCATGCCTCACCAATCTACTACAACTCTTTGAGGGGGTCAACAAGCTTGTGGACAAAGTTGATCCAGTGGATATAGTGTACTTAGATTTTCAGAAAGCCTTTGACAAGGTCCCTCACCAAAGGCTCTTAAGCAAAATAAGCAGTCATGGGATAAGAGGGAAGGTTCTTTCATGGATTGGTTACTGGTTAAAAGATAGGAAACAAAGGGTAGGAATAAATGGTCAGTTTTCAGAATGGAGAGAGGTAAATAGTGGTGTCCCCCACGGATCTGTACTGGGCTCAGTCCTATTTAACATATTCATAAACGATCTGGAAAAAGGGGTAAACAGTGAGGTGGCAACATTTGCAGATGATACAAAACTACTCAAGATAGTTACGTCCAAAGCAGACCGTGAAGAGTTACAAAGGGCTTTCACAAAACTGGGTGACTGGGCACTAAAATGGAAGAAGAAATTCAATGTTGATAAATGCAAAGTAATGCACATTGGAAAACATAATCCCAACTATACATCTAAAATGATGGTGTCCAAATTAGCTACCACCACTCAAGAAAGAGATATTGGAGTCATTGTGGATAGTTCTCTGAAAACATCCACTCAATGTGCAGAAGCAGTCAAAAAATCTAACAATGTTGGGAATAATTAAGAAAGGGATAGATAGTAAGATATAAAATATCATATTGCCTCTATATAAATCCATGGTACATCCACATCTTCAATACTGATGCAGATCTGGTTGCCCCATCTCAAAAAAGATATATTGGAATTGGAAAAGGTTCAGAGAAGGGCAACAAAAATGATTAGGCATATGGAACAGATTCTGTATCAGGAGAGAGTAATAAGACTTGGACTTTTCAGCTTGGAAGAGAGACGACTAAGGGGGGATATGATAGAGGTCTATAAAATCATGACTGGTGTGAAGAAAATAAATAAGGAAGTGTTATTTACTCCTTCTCATAACACAAGAAGTAGGGGTCACCCAATGAAATTAATTGGCAGCAGGTTTAAAGCAAACGAAAGGAAGTACTTCTTCACACAACCAAGGCCGTCCCTACCCATACACAAAGTATGCAGCTGTGTAGGGCACTGGTGCCCTACACAACTGCTTGCTGCTCCAGCCCCTGCTCCACCCCAGCCCCACCTCTTTCTGCCCCAGCCCCGCTCCCACTCCACCCCTTCCCCTGAACACACTCACCGGGCAGTGGTAAGTGGAGTGCTTTGCCGGTGAGTGGTGAGGGGCGCTTCCCCCAAGCCCCAAGGGAGCCAGGGAAGCAGAGCGGAGTGGGCCAGGTCACTCCACTCTACCGCCGCCCTGTGAGTGCGGGGTCGGGACTGCCCTGCACTTACCGGGCGGCAGGAAGTGGAGCGACCCAGCCCCACCCTGCTCCGCTCCAGCGGCTCATGCTGGGGGATGGTTCCCCCTGTCTCCCAAGCCTGCTCCTGCCCCCGACCACAGAGGCCTGGGGGCAGCCCCCCTCCCCCCCCCCCCCCCCTGGGGCCCCGCCCCCCCCCCCCCCCCCAGGGAGGGCTGCGTAGGGCACCAAAATGGCTAGGGATGGCCCTGCACACAACACACAGTCAGCCTATGGACCTTGTTGCCAGAGGATGTTGTGATGGCCAAGACTATAACAGGGTTCAAAAAAGAACTAGATAAGTTCATGGAGGATAGGTCTATCAATGGCTATTAGCCAGGATGGGCAGGGATGGTGTCCCTAGTCTCTGTTTGCCAGAAGCTGGGAATGGGCAACAGGGGATGGATCACTTGATGATTCCCTGTTCTGTTCATTCCCTCCGGGGCACCTGGCACTGGCCACTGTTGGATGACAAGATTCCGGGGTAGATGGACCTTTGGTCTGACTCCGTGCGGCTGGTTTTATGTTCTTATGAACTGTGTATAATAGCAAAGCACATCAGAAACACTGTTGACTTCAGTGAGAGCAGGATCATATACACAGTGACTCTCTGTACTGAAGTAGGAGAAAGTCTTGCACTACTGTAGTACAATGTAATGTGCAAAGTGCAATGCCAGTTACAGCAATGTTCACTCAGGAAGCTGTTCTGAGAAAAGCCTGACTTTGGTATAGGATGGTGTCACTGCAAAGAACACACAGGGCCAAAGTCTGGGCTGCTTCCCTTTTGGGGCAGACTTGGGGTCACATGGGTGGTGGTGGTGGGGGGGGGGCCTCAGCCCAGAACCTGGTTCACAGAGTTAAGCAAAGCTTTAGAGCCCAAAAAAGAGGGGTTTTTGTAGGAAGTGGAGGTGGGTGGAATGTAATATAAGGAAGTGAAAACACAATCCAATAATCTGTGTCTGGGCACATCCCTCCATGCAAAGAGACAGGATGTTTCTGTGGTGTTAAATGCACTGATGCCATTCTAGAGATCTGCTTCCTAGTCACAGTAGCTGTGGAGCTTTTGTTGATGTCCCTAAGGATTATGATGGTAATTTACAGCATAAAGATGTGTGCGGTTAGCTGGGTTGTTTCTGATTAGATCCTTTAGGAATGCTCTCAGATATGTTCAGACTAAATGAAGGCTCATTCATGAGGTTGTGTTTTAGCCGTGAGATCACCATACAGACAATCAGCAATTCCAATCTATTGGCCACTAGAACTCCAAGTAGCAAAATGTGGACTGAAAACAGCTAAACTATCAATATTCTCCCTGCTATTCTGTCATATCAAAATCGGAGACAATTCAACTGGAATAACGAAAGGCCTTGTGATCTGTGTTGTGAGCACAAAGATTGCTATGAACGCTGAAATCATCACTGACCCGAACCACAGACATTGTGAACAGGACAGCACAGCCGATCAAGTACAGGCTTTACTGAAAGCGGATGGACCCGTGGGCCAGTTTCACCCCGGCTGTAACTGCATTGGGCTAGATGCTACTCTGTTACACAGGTTAAAGCCAGAGTAATTGTTGATTTCAGGGGGGTTGGGGGAGTGCCTCTTGATTCACATTGTTGTGAATGGATGATTGAGCCCAACAGAACAATGAATTTTTTCTTCTTGTAAGGGAGAAACATTGGGTGTGATTCTCCCCTCGCTTAGACCGGTGTCAAAAGAGTAGTTCCACGGGAGTCAGTGGTGTTACACCAGTGGAAAAGTGAGTAAGTGAGAGGAGATCAGGCCTCCTGTCTCCATGTTAAATATCAAATTGATTTTCAGACTGGTGAGATGGCTGGTGAAAAAATTGCCCCTGTGTATGCGTAGCATCTGCCTGAGCCGTTGTCATGTTCTGAGCTGCTCTAGCATTGATTGGAAGAGGCACTGGAGAGCAACATTGCACTGGACTGGGCCTTTCTACAGAACCCAGTTAGGAAGATCTACATCTACACGAAGATGAAGTGGTATATGAGGGCTGTCAGAGGGCTGATCTGTCAGTCGTGCAATATGGCATTTATTAAATACAGACACTCCCTGAGTTACGTAAACCCGATGTATGCAAATCCGAGCTTACGGAAAAAGTTCCGTAAGCTAGAAATAGGAGGTTTTGTGTTTTTGTTTGCGTAATGGTCGGAGATATGTTTCTGACTTACGCAAGGCGGAACGCTTGCGTATGTCGGGGAGCGTCTGTAGACTGAAAAGGCATTAAGGAAAACTCTTGTAATCAGACAGCAAAACCCCCTGCTTTTAAAGTGCTATTAAACTCTGTTATCAGCATCTGCAACTGGGATGGATTGGGTTTTTCCAGAGACTAGGCCAATGCTGATTTTTGATTTTATCGGCAAATCTGAGTGCAAAGCATCCAATGGAATTTTAAATCAATCCCACTGGCAGTGCAGATCCACAGGAGAGAGGGCAAGCACTCTGGCAGCACACCTGTAGTTTGTGTAGGCCCATAAGTACCTCTGTGTTCAGATTCTGCTCTAAAGCAATACTACAGGCTTCAAAGAGCAGGCCCGAGGCAGAGCTGAAAGAATGCAGAAGCATATGAAGGCCCTGATTTTGCATCTGTTGGAGCTGGTTTGCAGGCTCTCTTTTACAGCTCATGGCTCGCGGTAGGGAAGCGCCGAGCAGATTCTTGGCTCGGAAGTACTAGCAGGTGCCAGGGCCCTAGCTTTGTCTGCTATTGCCATATTTACATATTGCCTCCATTTGCTTGCCATTTCAGTGCCCGGAAGGCAAAGCGCCCCAGCCAGTTCTTGCTGCTCCTTCACAATGTGCATTTTTCCTTGTTAAAGTTCAGTGATTCCTGCTGGGGTCCAGACTCTGCCCTCAGTCACACCAGTAACTCCACTGATGCAAAGGATAGCCAGATTTGGTCCTAAGATTTCCCTACATTATCACCTACAGCAACTGTACCTGCCATGGGCCTGGGAACTGAAATACTATGGGCCACATCCCCAGCTTGTGTAAATCAGTAGTACTCCGCTGGAGTCAGTGGGGCCAGACAGAGAGGCATGAACAGATACTTGAACTGGCAGGTCCATGCAATTGCCATGTTAACAGGGATGTATCACAGGGACATTGGCTCATGTTCTGGAGAAGCCAGAGAAGCAGGTTGGTGTAGTTAGCACTTCATTTAGATTCTTTGTTGCTTTACAAAGCACACAGCATGGAAAGTGATGCATTTTGCTACCTTACACATCACAGAGCAGTTGGCATCTGGCCCAATTAGAGCTTCCCCTTTGCAAACTGAACAGATGGGAACAGGGGAACCCGACATCCGTTCTTCCTATTGCACCATTGTCCCCCGCTAACTGGTATTGGTCCATTACTTGATGGAAATGGTAGCACTGTCGATCAGAAAAGGCAGAAGTGTTCAATACATTATTTCTGTTACGTATTTGGGGAAAAAAACAGATGTAGTCCTACCACATTCTTTCTATTCCACTAGTATCTCAGAAGGATGTTAAACAGCAGCAGTTAAAGTTAGACATTTTAAAATGGGTAGGTCTGGATAACTTGTATCCAAGAGTTTAAAAAGAGCTGTCTGAGAAGCTCACTGGACCATTAATATTGATTTTTTTTTCAATAAGTCTTGGAACACTGGAGAAATTTCAGAAGACTGGTAGAAAGCTAATGTTGTGCCCATATTTAAAAAGGGTAAACAGGATGACCTGGGTAATTGTAAGCTAGTCAGTCTAACATTAATCCCAGGCAAGATATTGGAGTGGCTGATAAAGGAGAGTAATACAATATAATGTAATCAATTCCAGTCAACATGGATTTATGGAAAAGAGATCCTGTCAAACTAACTTGATATCTTTTTCTATGTGATTACAAGTTTGATTGCTGTTTGGTTGATACTTAGATTCTGTAAGCCATTTGACTTGGTACCAGATGACATTTTGATTACAAAACTAGAAGGACACCAAATCAACCTGGCACACACTAAATGGATTAACAACTGGCTAACTGATAGGTCTCAAGATGTAATTGTAAACAGTGAATTATCATCAAGCGGGTGTATTTCTAAGAGAGTCCTGCATGGATTGGGTTTTGGCCCTATGCTAATTAACATTTTTATCAATAACCTGTCCCCTTTATTATTTACCACTCCCCAAAACTTTGTGTCATCTGCAGACTTCATCAGTGATGATTTTATGTTTTCTTCCAGGTTATTGATACAGAGTGATCTAGATCTTTTGGTAAACTAGGTGCAAGCAAAATTATGGGGTTTAACATGGCTAATTGTAAGTGTATGCTTCTAGGAACAAAGAGTGTCGGCTACGTTTACAGGGTGAGGGAGGGACTCTATCCTGCGAAGCAATGACTCTGAAAAAGGCTTGGGGGTTGTGGTGGATAATCAGCTGAATATGAGGTCTCAGTGCGACCCTGTGGTGTAGCCAAAAGGATTAGTGCAATCCTTGGATGTATAAACAGAGGAATCTTGCTTAAGAGTACCAAGGTTATTTTAACTCTATATTTGGCACCGGTCTGACCATTACTAGAATATTGTGTCCACAATTCAAGACGGGTGTTGATAAATTGGAGATGATTCAGAGAAGAGGCACGAGTGATTAAAGGATTAGAGAATATGCTTTGTCGTGATAAACTCAATAGATTAAGCTCCCTGAGTCTCACAAAGAGAAGGTGAAGGGATAACTTGATCACAGTCTATAAGTATTTACATGGGGAACAGAAATTTTGATAATGTTTCTTAATTCTAGCAGACAAAGGCATAGCAAGATCCAACAGCTGAACGTTGAAGCTAGACAAATTCAGACTGGAAATGAGGTATAAATTTTTAATAGTGAGGCTAATTAATGGGGCAGTGCCAGCCTCTTCCCCTGCAGTAGGCTAGACAGAAAAGTGGGAGGGTTGGGGCGCTATACATCTTGTGGGCACACATTTATTTTTTTAACAATATGCACTTAAATGTGTGTGTTATCTATGTTATCCTCAGAAGGAGGATAAATCTATATATACAGATCAGTTTTAAACTTCATCTATGGCAGCTCACTGGTGCAACATTTATTCACAGAAAATCAATAGGAAAAAACCCTAAGCCAATAAATAAATAAATAAACTAATTATACTAATAATATTAACAATAATAATAAACAAATGCAAACTTCTGGGAAAAATTACTGGTTAAATTAATACTAATAACTAATTACCGGTACTTTAAATCTGAGAATGTGCTGTATTGTATTTTAAAATTAGCCATTTGCACATGCAAAGAAAATGAAACAACAACCACACACATACAAACTACTATTTAAAGCTACCGACCAAAACTACGTACACCTTTTTCCTTAGCCAGTCAAGCCCATATTTCTATTACAGTCAAATCAAACACCAATCAAATACACACTCTGAAAATTCATATAATTTTTAACATGCTGAGCACTTTGGCATTGACCCAGGAAAGTACTCAAAACTGTGCTGAGATTTAAGAACAAGTCATCCTATTGACTATCCAGCCACATGAAGTGTTTTAATGGAACAGGGCTGGAGTGCTCAGCATCTTGCAGGACTGAGTCCTATAACATCTGTCATTAAACTATGAACTAATAAAACTGGCAGAAACTGGGCCAGCTAATAGCTAGTCTGATTTAAAAACCAAAAACCAAATAAAGAGTTATTGAAATCGATAGTCCATGACGAGTGACCCAAACAGAAGGGTGTTGTACTAATTCCTGGGACTCAGGTGGAGGCTCAGGGAATGAGTTCCACAAGTGAGGGCCTTAAAATTGTAGAATATCAGGGTTGGAAGGGACCTCAGGAGGTATCTAGTCCAACTCCCTGCTCAAAGCAGGACCAATCCCCAACTAAATCATCCCAGCCAGGGCTTTGTCAAGCCTGACCTTAAAAACCTCTAAGGATGGAGATTCCACCATCTCCTTAGGGAACCCATTCCAGTGCTTCGCCATCCTCCTAGTGAAATAGTGTTTCCTAATATCCATCTTAGACCTTCCCCACTGCAACTTGAGACCATGCCTCCTTGTTCTGTCATCTGCCACCACTGAGAACAGCCTAGCTCCATCCTCTTTGAAACCCCTCTTCAGGTAATTGAAGGCTGCTATCAAATCCCCCCTCACTCTTCTCTTCTGCGGACTAAATAACCCCAGTTTCCTCAGCCTCTCCTCGTAAGTCATGTGCCCCAGACCCCGACTAATTTTCATTGCCCTCTGCTGGACTCTCTCCAATTTGTCCACATCCCTTCTGTAGTGGGGGGACCAAAACTGGATGCAATACTCCAGATGAGGCCTCACCAATGCTGAATAGAGGGGAATAATCACTTTCCTCGATCTGCTGGCAATGCTCCTACTAATACAGCTCAATATGCCATTGGCCGCCTTGGCAACAAGGACACACTGTTGACTCATATCCAGCTTCTCGTCCACTGTAACCCCTAGGTCCTTTTCTGCAGAACTGCTGCCTAGCCACTCGGCCCCTAGTCTGTAGCAGTGCATAGGATTCATTCTTCCTTCCTAAGTGCAGGACTCTGCACTTGTCCTTGTTGAACCTCATCAGATTTCTTTTGGCCCAATCCTCCAATTTCCTCTCGGTTCTGGGAACTACCCATGAGCTGGTCCATTTGGAACCTCAGTGCCCATACTGGATAGACCAACAGTCACTTAAGTACCTGAGGCATGGATAACGATCAATTTACATCTTCTATTAAAGGGACAGGATTTGGCAAATAACTATAGGTATTTAAAGGCCTGTTATTAGGGGTCGAAGTCTGACCATGGGTGTGTTCTTGTTGCATCTATTGAACTCAAAGGGAGGAGCACATCAGTAGTCAAGGGCAGAAATTGATACTAAGATACTGTTTTAAAAAGTAATTACTCCTGTGTCCATATAATGGTCAAATGACATGAAAGCATTTAGGGACTGAGTCTCACTTCCACTAAGGGCCTTTGGCACTGCTCTGACTGTGTAACATGGACCCTTACAGCAGGCATAGACATAATTTCCTTCCAAGTCTAGGCTCCTATATGCTGATTGAGTTGTGTAACAAGGACTTAGTGTAAATGAGAATCAGGCTCTGTACTTCTAAAAAAAATAGTTGCTTTTTACATAAGAATACATTAATTTCCTTTCTTTTTGCATTTACAAAACTCTAAAACCAGATAAAGCTGTTTGTTTGTTTGTTTGTTTGAAACTATGAAAAATATCATCTGGGCTAAAATTCTTTAATCCAAAAACTCAGCCTGGAGCAATTATCTATGCCTAAAAGATAAGATCCTAATGGCTGAAATATATAAAATACAACTGTTACAGAGCCTTTAACCATAGCATCACTTATGCAATGAAGCTGAAATAATACATAGTTCCATAAATTCCCTCTTTCAAAATATGAGAAGAGAGATATATAGAATAATAGAAGATTAGGGTTGGAAGGGACCTCAGGAGGTCATCTAGTCCAACCCCCTGCTCAAAGCAGGACCAATTCCCAACTAAATCATCCCAGCCAGGGCTTTGTCAAAAATGTAAAAATAGCTATTGCATTAGTTTTAATTATGAATTAAATGGTTACAGATGTTGGAACTCTTGCAGCCTATCATGTTAACAAGCTGACTATTTAAAGTTCTTAAACATTTATGTAAGACATACCTGAAAATGTGTAAATGTGTTTACATAATTCAGTGTAATGGTTCAGCACATAACATTCTATTCTATCAATATGTGGCTTTATTCCCTAAAAAAAAATTAAAGTGAAAATAACAGATGTTTTAGACATCTTAAAACTTACAACAATCCTTAACTCTTGATTTTGCAGAGGTCTCAGGTCAATGAGTGACCATATATATCATATGTGTTGCAATAGTTAAAAATAACAGGGCAAGTTTAAGAAAAGTGAATGTTGATTTTAAATTGTGCATTTCCTTTCTAGATGTTGATTGTAATAGCAAGGTAATACTGAAAAAGAATAAAACCATTTCTTGTTCGTTAAAGTACCCTCTTCCATTAAAGTTTCTTTTCAAGTCTGATAATTACATATAACTAATATAAATTTAAGTGGAAACAAAGGAGAAGGTGTGGGAGGACACTGACTGGAGTCTTTGTGATTTGGAGTGCCTGGCTGTCGCTGGCGACTGATAAAACAGTATTTTTGCCAGTGGACTGATTTAAAACCCGCTGAAGTTAATGGGAGGCTTTATACTGAAGTCAGTTGGCTTTGGATCAGACCCTTAATGTATATATGTGCTTGAACAAACTATGGCTAATGGGTCCATTAGACACTGTTGTCGTCTGAAAATCTACT
Organism: Terrapene triunguis; assembly: GCF_002925995.2. NCBI lineage: Eukaryota > Metazoa > Chordata > Testudines > Emydidae > Terrapene > Terrapene triunguis. The sequence continues at coordinate 2,852,170 of NW_020664445.1, read as the reverse complement.
TGAGTTAAACAGTATTTTCCACAATAATCTTGGTCAGTGTAGTGGGGTCCCTGTTGGGGTCCCTGCTGGGCCCCCTGGCTTCTGCCCCCGCTGGGCTGAGAAAGTCACTCAGAGTCCTTTGTTGCAGTGCTCACCTGGTGCTTTATTTTACAAGTAGTGTTCCCACCACCTTTTCACCATAATACACACAATCCCTTTCTGCTTGTCTACCAGCAGGAGAGAGGGGACAAGCTACTCCTCCCTGCTTTCACAAGTTTAGGACAATGCACAGAGCTAAAATCATTTGGGGGAACTAACTTTGGTGCTTCTGGGCTGGCTGGATTGAGTCCTATGAAGGTGCAGATAAAGGTACACTCCGCTAAATATACTAACTGTGTTAATTTCACCAAAGCCCAAGTGTGACTCCACTGTCTGAAGCCACTGCAGTGGAGAAGAAGTGTCCTCTCCCATTACACACAAGCCCACCCGACTCTAGCACAGCCGTTCATTCTCCAGCATTGGAGACATAACACCCCTTCCCCAACAAAGAATAGGAGCAAGTACTTGCCACTCCTGAACCTGCTGAACAAAGTAGAAGCCAGTTGTTCCTGGCGAAGCCTGGCTTTCAGAGAATTGGCAGGAGTCATGGGGGGAGGGGAGAAGTTCAAAACTTCTGGACAAAGTATTAAGTAAAGTGAGGGGGAAACAGCTAGTGGCACAAGAAGGGACTTGAGGGAACTGGGGAAGCAGTGGGGGTGGAGGGTTCCCACCTGAGTGGCATTGGACTGGGGGGCTTCAGAGTGGGTTTGGCCCCCCCTTTTTTAGCTGGTCCCAGTCTCTGCTGGGGTCTCTGCTTCAGGGCTTGCTCCAATGGACCCCACCCCCAGGAGGCACCCAGTGACACCGCCCCTAGCCACCTCTGACCTTGCTGGCAGGGCACTGCTGCCAGAGGGGCCATGTTTGCAGAGCTGGGAGTTCGACTGCCCAGAGGGAAGCTGCCCTCAGAGGGGGGCGGTGGGTGAGCTGGGGGCTTCCTCCCTTCGGTCTCCTCGATTTCCCCCATGGCCTCCTGCCACACTGGTCGGTGTCTGTGAGCAGCCTGCCCCCACTTTAACCCTGTGCTGGTGCCTTGCAGGGTTGGAGCTGCTGGGGCCAAGGTGTCCCCACAAGGCAAAGGCACTGGCAAGCCACTGCCGCTCCTAGTTGTGCGTCCTGGGGTGGCAGACTTGGGAGGGGAGTGCAGGGACGGAGCTGCAGCAGGGGCTCTAAGGCATGCTCTCCCACCCTCCCTTGCTGCCCGGCCTCCAGCAGTGCTGGGGGAGGTGGCTACAGGGGGCTAGGGCAAATTTTGGGGTGGCTATAGCCCCCAGAGTGCTCCCTTCTGGCCTTGGTATCTATGAAACTGAGATTACAGGCCACTAAGGCAGCAGCAGTGCTGGCGCTGAGAGTGGGGTGACGATGGGTAACGCTGGCTAACAGAGCTCGCAGCATCGTCCAATGCAATGAAACTCTTGTGCTGAACTCATTTCCTTACCTTGTGGCTCACAGTCACAGCACTGTGATGATGATCCCATTTGTACAGCTCCTGTCACACAGCCACCATTGCTGGCATGTCCCCAATCCACTGTACACAGAACCAGGCCCCTTTCATGTCATTTCCCTGCTTCTGGATCTTATGCACCCGCTCTTATTCTGCTAAGGGCCTGAGTATCCTTCACTGATGCCAAATGCAATCCCAGAGCCTCCCAGCTGTAATTTGGGTGTCTCCCCCCTGGAGCTGGAAGGTGTCATTTCCATTGTAAGGAGACCTGCCGTGCTAGCTCTGAGCAAGCTAGCGCACTGAAAATAGAAGTGTACTCGTGGCAGCACGAGAAGCGGGAGGGGCTCTCTGCCCTGAGTACTTGCCTCTGGTCTCAGACGGGATTGTACTCAGGGTGGCTAGCCCCTCCCGTGGCAACTATACTTCTCTTTTTAGTGCCTGGGCTTGCTCGACCTAGTGGGTGCTGAGCACCCACTATTTTTTTCCGTGGGTGCTCCAGCCCCGGAGCACTCTCAGACTCAGCACCTATGCTGTTAGCTGGCATTGCTTCAGTGCACATCCAGGCAAGAAAGAGCCTTCAGGCAAGTGCAGTGTGGTGTGTGAGCAGGCTGACAGGCATGTGTCTCTGGAGAGCTGCCAGTGAGCTTCTCCTGACCAAACCATGACACACACTGGCATCTGATTGGCCCCATTCTCCTATGGCAACTTCCCCGGGGTCAGTCTGGCTCCTGGATGACCCACTCTCCTATGACACCAATGGCATTGTCACCAGGGCGTGGCTCCGAAGGGAGCTCGTGGTCCGATGTCAGCACTGCAGCAGGATCAGCAGCAAAGGTGGCTCACACAGCCAGTCACCTCTTTGTAGCTTGAACAGAGATGTGTTTCTAAGTGCACCCCAGTGCGAAGGGCTCGCAGTTGTGACCAAGGGAGGAGGGATGTGCGTGGAGGCAGCAGAAGAGGACAGGATGTCTTTATATACCTCAGGCACCAGAACCAGTCCAAGGCAGTGCCTGCTGCCCTCTACAAAGCAGACATTTTTCGGTGGCGAGGTGGGTGTCTTCTGGGATCCCTGTCTCTTCCCCCAGCTGCTAACTTCCTTGTTCCTCACTGTCCCCTATTTCAGTGACCTTTCCTGCTCCCTCCGCTGGAAAGGGCTTGATGTGGCTTCAAGCAGAGCCTGTCCATGATATTCCATGTCTCCAATAGAGGGCAGCACTGAAGAGTGCTGGCAATGTAGCTTCTCTCTTTAGCATGCTCAGGCCTTGTCCACACAGGCAAGTTACACTAAAATCTGTTTTAAACCGATTTAGTTACATTGCAGTGGAAACCCCGCCCTGGGCATGCCGGCCTCCATTTACAACTGCATTGTATTAATTTACTTTAGCCACACTGAAAATCAGTGGGAGTTGGCCACCTATCTGCCATCTGTGCCTTTGAAAATCTCTCCCAAGATTTAGACTCAAGGGCCTAAAGGCAATTGCACCAAGGCTGCTGTTGGGCCTGTGTGAATAACATTCAGAATAAAAAGAACGAGGAGTCCTTGTGGTACCTCAGAGACTAGCACATTTATTTGGGCATGGGCTACGAAGCCCACGAAAGCTTATGCCCAAATAAATTTGTTAATCTCTAAGGTGCCACAAGGACACCTCGTTCTTTTTGCTGATACAGACTAACACGGCTACCACTCTGAAACCATTCAGAATAAAGGTGCTTGATTCCTGGACCATGGCGCTTTAACAGCCTTTCTGCTTGTGTCACCGGGCTGCTCATGGAGTCAACATTGGTAGTGTAGCCAACTTTCTAATTGCACAAAACGGAACACCCTAGCCTCACCCCTTCCCTGCCCCGCTCACTACATTCCTCCTCCCTCTGTGCCT
>NW_020664445.1:2827411-2848374 GCF_002925995.2 Terrapene triunguis | reverse complement strand
GGGTTGCAGGAGGGGGCTGCTCCTGCCCTCAGACATTGCCCCCCAGCTCCCATTGACCACGGTTCCTGGCCAATGGGAGTGCAGAACCAGTGCTTGGAGTGGGGGCAGTGCATGGAGCCCTGTGCGCCCCCCCCCCCCAGGAGCTGGACCTGCTGCTGGCTGCTTCTGGGGTGCAGCATGGTGCCAGGACAGGTAGGGACTAGCCTGCCTTAGACCCACAGCACCACTGACGGGATTCTAATGGCCCGGTCGGTGATGACCTGAGCCGCCAGGATCCCTTTTCAACCAGCCGTTCCAGTCATAACCCGACGCCTGGCAACCCTAAACATCGGGAGTGAACTCCTGGCCCCACTGAAGTCAGCATCAAAGCTCCTGACTTCAGCTAGTTAAAGGCTAGTTAGTAGACACTCTTTTGCTGATTGATTTTTTTTTTTTTTTTTTTTTTCCCCCCATGAGCTCAAATCAAATTGGCAGCACGTTCCAGACCTGCTCTTTCACACAGAGGCACCTTCAAATCTCACCCCAGTCCTTCAGCATTTGCTTTTCAGTCACTGAATTGCTTGGGGAACCTAGGGTTGCCAACCCTCCCGGTTTCGCTGGGAGTCTCTCGGAATGAGGCCCTATTTCCCAGAGGCTACTGAAGCCAAACCAGGAGATATTAGGCGCTAGAAGTCCGGCAGGGCAGTGGGGCTAAATCAGGTTCCCTGCCTGCCCTGGCCCCACGCCGTTCCTGGAAGCAGCCGGCATGTCCCTGCGGCCCCTGGGGAGGTGCAGGGGGTCTCCATGCACTGCCCCCACCCCGAGCGCCGACTCCGCAGCACCCACCGGTTGCTGGCTTTTATGCTTCTCATTGTTTATTTTCCATGCTAGCTCCTGCTACGTAGTTACAGTTTATATGCCCGTTACTCTTCACTTAGCCTAAGCTTCTTCTTCGAGTGCTTGCTCATATCCATTCCAGTTAGGTGTGTGCGCGCCGCGTGCACGATCGTCGGAAGATTTTTACCCTAGCAACACCCGGTGGGTCGGCTGTGGAGCCCCCTAGAGTGGCGCCGTTATGGCGCTGGATATATACCCCAGCCGACCCAGCGCCCCCTCAGTTCCTTCTTACCGCCCCTGACGGTCGTTGGAACTGTGGAGCGCGGCTTAGCTGATCTCCACACTCCCTAGCTTCTCTTTGCTCTTGTTGTATTTAGTTATATAGATAGTTGTTCAAGTTAGTTAGTAGTTAGTTATAGTGTATATAGATATAGTTATAAGTTGTTATCGGGGGTTTAGGGGGTGTTTTTCCCCTTTTCCCCCCGGCGCGCAGCCGGGCCCATGCCCAAGGCTCCTGGCTTTAAGCCGTGCGCGTCCTGCGGGAAGCACATGCCAACGAGCGACCCGCATAGCTCCTGCTTGAAGTGCCTGGGAGAGACTCATCCAGCAGATAAGTGCCCTATCTGCAAGGCCTTCAAGCCGAGGACAAGGAAGGAGCGGGACTTTAGGCTCCGACAGCTCCTCATGGAGGCGGCGCTGAGTCCAGATCCTCCCTCGGCGCGCCCTGTCCCGGCACCGAGCGCTTCGGTGCGCAGCGCCCCGGCGGGCCCGACCGGTGCGGCAGAAAAGACTGTCCGGCACCGACCGACGTCGGCACCGCGCCCGCCCAAAGAGCCTCGGCACCGATCCATTTCGCCGGGCCATAAGAAGACCGCTAAGACACGGGACGCTGCTGCCGCGAAGATACAGGCTCCCCCGGTGCCGGGGGTAGAGCCGCGTCCGCAGCTGGACCGCCAAAGACAGGCGGCCACACCGTCGACTCCGGCACCGAGGCCGTTGAGTCCGGTGCGGACTGTTTCACCACCAAGGCTGGTGGTGGAACCTTGTCTCCCTTCCACCCCGGAGACCTTTGCCACGGCGAGAGACCTGATCGCCCTCACAGAGCCGGCGCCGTCGCAGCTCCCGGCACCGGTGGCTCCACGCGTGCTGCAGTCCAGAGGCAAGCCTGCCCTGGTGCGCCCACCGTCGCCGGCACGAGTCTCTCGGCACCGCTCCAGATCCCGAAGCAGGTCCCGACGCCGCTCGGAGTCCCGGCGCCGAGGGTCACCTCGGCACCGGTCGTACTCGCGGCCCAGATCTTCCTCGCGGCGCCGTTCAACATCCCGGCACCGCCGTGACGACCGGCACCGATCGGGGTCGAGGCGCAGCTCCCGGCACCGGTATGAGCGCCGCTCGGGCTCGAGAGGCCGCTCCCGGTACCGCGCCTCCTCCAGATCGTCGTCACGTTCCAGATCGGGATCCCGGCACCGGAGGGACTATCGGCACCGGTCCAGGTCCCGGCACCGTTCGCCGGAACAACGCAGGGACAGGTCCCCGTACGGTCGGCACCGATCGGCACCGTACCATCCGGTACCGACGGCATCGGGTTCGGCACCGCCGTGGCCGTCGAGATCGGCGTCCCGGTCATCTGAGACGGTGGAGCCCGGCCACCTGCAGGAGACCGAGGACCCGATGCAAGGGCCTGCGCATTGGTCCTTTTGGACTCCTTGGGCCTACCACCAAGCTCAGGGAGCTCCCCTGTCGGCTTCCCGCTCTGGCCGTTCGGACACCAGGGCCCCGGAGTCTACCATCTCCCGCCCTCCTCCAAGGGACGTGGAGGCTCCGGTGCCCGCACCTGCCGAGGCCCCTGACCAGGGGGCAGGAGATGCCCAACACCAGGAGCACCGGGAGCAGGACCAACCATTGGACCCCTTGCCACCGGGGGCATCTTCCTCGTCCTCTCCTGATGAGGCCGTAGCGGGCACGTCGTCCATCGGGCCGCCCCCGATAGACCTTCGCGCCCACCAGGACCTACTGCGGCGCATGGCTCGCAATCTGGACCTTCAGGTGGAGGAGGTTGCGGAGGTCCATGACCCGATAGTGCAGATCATCTCAGCGGATGCTCCATCCAGGGTGGCATTACCGCTGGTCCGCACCATCCAGGCCAACGCCACTACTATCTGGCAGACCCCGGCCTCTATTCCGCCCACGGCCAGGGGGGTTGAGAGAAAATACTTTGTCCCATCAAAGGATCATGAGTATCTGTACATTCACCCCCAACCGTGCTCACTGGTGGTTTCCTCAGTGAATGCACGGGAGCGCCATGGCCAGCAGGCCGCTGCGCCCAAATCGAAGGACGCTAAGCGCTTCGATTTGTTCGGACGCAAGGTGTATTCGGCTGGCGGACTGCAATTGCGGGCAGCGAACCAGCAGGCGCTACTGAGCCGCTACGGCTTCAATATGTGGTCCTCGATGGGGAAATTTAAAGAACTGGTTCCCCAGGACTCGAGGGACGAGTTTGGGGCCCTGGTAGAGGAGGGCAAGCGGGTGGCATGCACCTCCCTACAGGCGTCCCTCGATATAGCGGACTCGGCCGCTAGGACCCTGGCGTCGGGGATAGCAATGCGCCGAATCTCCTGGCTCCAGGTGTCGGGCTTGCCTCCGGAACTGCAGCAGACCCTGCAGGATCTACCGTTTGAGGGCCAGGGCCTCTTTTCGGAGAAAACAGACTCGAGGCTCCAGAACCTGAAGGACTCTCGCACAATGATGCGCTCCCTGGGGATGCATGTCCCAGGGCCTCAGCGCAGGCCCTTCAGGCCGCAGCCTCAGCGGTTCTACCCTCCCCCGCCTCGTCCAAGACAGGACTTTGCTAGGAGGCGGGGTCGAGGTGGTAGGAGAAGGTCGACCGGCCCTCAACCCGGTCAGAACCAAGGCCAGTCTAGGCCACCTTCAGGGCCTAGACAAGCCTTTTGAAGGTGCGGTCGAGGACGGCACCACGACCGGTACCCAGGATCCGACTCCCCCTTTCCGGGACCGCCTCTCCCGCTTCCACCGTGCTTGGTCCCGTATAACCTCGGACCGTTGGGTCCTTCGCACGGTGGAAAGGGGATACGCCCTCCAGTTTTCCTCGCCCCCCCCCTCCCACTCCCCCTCCCCGTCCCTCTTCAGGGACCCTTCTCACGAGCAACTCCTTACACAGGAGGTTTTTGGGCTCCTCGCTATGGGGGCCATAGAGGAGGTTCCATCGGAGCTAAGGGGCAGGGGGTTTTACTCCCGCTACTTCCTGATACCCAAGTCAAAAGGGGGTCTAAGGCCCATCTTAGACTTGCGCGGGCTCAACAAATTCATAGTAAAGTTGAAGTTCCGCATGGTATCATTGGGGACCATCATCCCTTCACTGGATCCTGGAGACTGGTTTGCCGCCCTCGACATGAAGGACGCTTATTTCCACATAGCGATTTATCCGCCTCACAGGCGCTTCCTGCGATTTGTAGTAAACAGGGGGCACTACCAATTCGCAGTCCTTCCCTTCGGCTTGTCCTCGGCTCCCAGGGTGTTCACAAAGTGTCTGGCAGTCGTCGCGGCCTTCCTTCGTCGACAAGGGATACAGCTGTTCCCGTACTTGGACGACTGGCTGGTACGCGGCCGCACCAGAGACCAAGTGCAGGCCCATGTCCACATAGTGACACGCACTTTCCACGAGCTGGGCATTCTACTCAACAGAGAGAAGTCCACTCTAATACCAACTCAAAGAATAGAGTTCATTGGAGCAATCCTGGACTCCAGACATGCCCGAGCCATACTGCCAGACAGCCGCTTTCATACCATTTCAAGCGCCATTCAAGGACTCAGGGCCTTTCCAACTACCACCGTAAGGTCATGCCTCGCCCTCTTGGGCCACATGGCCTCGTGCACCTACGTAACCAGGCACGCCAGGCTGCGACTTCGCCCATTGCAGACTTGGGTGTCATCGGTTTACCGTCCTCATCGAGACGACCTGAGCATGGTGGTCACGGTTCCGACCGCAGTCTTGGCCTCCCTCACATGGTGGACGGATCGCACGGCGGTCTGTGCAGGAGTACCCTTTCACGCCCCACAGCCCTCCCTCCACCTAGTTACGGACGCTTCATCTCTAGGATGGGGCGCTCACCTGGGGGAGCATCATACCCAAGGCCTGTGGTCGGCGTCCCAACTAGCCCTGCACATCAACGTCCGAGAGCTGATGGCAGTGCGCCTGGCCTGTCAGGCTTTCCTCAACTTCCTACAGGGCCGTTGCGTGCTGATTCTCACCGACAACACCACGGCCATGTTTTACATCAACAAGCAAGGCGGAGCCCGCTCATCTCCCCTATGCCAAGAGGCCATTCGCCTGTGGGACTTTTGCATCGCCCACTCGATACATCTCACGGCGTCATTCCTGCCTGGAGTCCAGAATACGCTGGCAGACCGTCTCAGCAGGTCCTTCCAAATGCACGAGTGGTCGATTCGCCCGGACATCATCTATTCCGTTTTCCAGAGGTGGGGGTTTCCCCAGATCGACCTGTTCGCATCTCGGGCCAACAGGAAGTGCCAGACATTCTGCTCCCTACACGGACGAGCCCCGGGCTCTCGGTCGGACGCCTTCCTCATGGCGTGGAAAGACCATCTGTTCTACGCCTTTCCCCCATTCCCGCTGGTCCACAGGGTGCTGCTCAAGATCCGCAGGGACCATGCACGGGTAATTCTGGTCGCTCCCGCTTGGCCGAGACAGCACTGGTACACCATACTTCTAGAGCTGTCAGTACAGAGGCCGATCACGCTCCCCTTGAGTCGGGATCTCATCTCTCAGGACCACGGCCGGCTGTGTCACCCCGACCTGCAGTCGCTCCACCTCACGGCGTGGATGCTTCATGGTTGAGTCGCTCAGAGCGCCAATGCTCGCAAGCCGTCCAACAGGTCCTGCTGGGAAGTAGAAAGCCCTCTACGCGGACCACTTATTTAGCCAAGTGGAAGAGGTTCTCCTGCTGGTGTGAGCAACGAGCTACGTCTCCCTCGCAGGCTCCTATCCCCTTGATACTGGACTACCTCCTGTCCCTCAGACAGCAAGGCTTGGCGACATCCTCAATTAGGGTTCACCTCGCCGCTATTTCCGCTTTCCACCCAGGGGAACTCACGTCCTCGGTCTTCTTGAACCCGATGGTCGTTAGATTCCTCAAGGGCTTAGACCGGCTATACCCACAGCAGCGACAGCCGGTTCCAACGTGGGACCTCAACCTCGTCCTCTCCAGGCTCACAGGGCCTCCGTTTGAACCTTTGGCTACCTGCTCGCTCCTGTACTTATCTTGGAAGACAGCCTTCCTGGTAGCCATCACCTCAGCACGACGCGTCTCGGAACTCAGGGCGCTGACATCCGAGCCCCCTTACACGGTGTTCCACAAGGACAAGGTGCAGCTTCGCCCCCATCCTGCCTTTCTGCCAAAGGTGGTGTCACCTTTCCACGTGAACCAGGACATTTTCCTCCCGGTCTTCCATCCGAAACCGCACGCTACTCGTCAAGACCAGCGTTTACACTCTTTGGACGTACGCAGGGCCCTGGCTTTCTATATTGACCGTACAAAGCCATTTAGGAAGACGACGCAACTCTTCGTTGCGGTGGCCGACCGGATGAAAGGCTCACCGGTCTCTTCTCAGTGCCTATCCACTTGGATCACGTCCTGCATTCGTGCTTGCTACGACCTGGCCGGTGTACCGACGCCACGCCTCACCGCTCATTCCACGAGGGCCCAGGCCTCCTCGACTGCCTTCCTGGCTCAAGTACCGATCCAGGACATTTGTAGAGCTGCAGTGTGGTCATCGGTCCACACATTTACTACTCACTATGCGCTGGTGCAACAATCCAGAGACGACGCTGCTTTCGGGTCAGCGGTTCTGCACACAGCAATGTCTCACTCCGACCCCGCCACCTAGGTGGGGCTTGGGAGTCACCTAACTGGAATGGATATGAGCAAGCACTCGAAGAAGAAAAGACGGTTACTCACCGTTGTAACTGTTGTTCTTCGAGATGTGTTGCTCATATCCATTCCAGTTAGGTGTGTGCGCGCCGCGTGCACGATCGTCGGAAGATTTTTACCCTAGCAACACCCGGTGGGTCGGCTGTGGAGCCCCCTAGAGTGGCGCCGTTATGGCGCTGGATATATACCCCAGCCGACCCAGCGCCCCCTCAGTTCCTTCTTGCCGGCTACTCCGACAGTGGGGAAGGGGGGCGGGTTTGGAATGGATATGAGCAACACATCTCGAAGAACAACAGTTACAACGGTGAGTAACCGTCTTTTTTAGCCTCCACATATGCAGCTGGCTGGTGGAAGGCATTGCTAACATAACTGACACTAATGAGACACAAATACAAGAGATCCGCAAAGAAAAAATGAACTCAGCGATTGCTGCAGATGCAGTGGATGGAGAAGCCATTAGTAAGAAATTAGAGCTAGACCCTACTACGCACCCAGAGTCAATAGTAAACATTGTCACTGGTATAGTGGCACCACCATCAAAGTAGATGTGACACAGAGACACCTTGGCAAAGGGTCCCCTCTTCTTGGCAAACAACTCTCATCTCAGACCTGACAAACTCACTACACCAAACACATGTTGCAGGGTTTGTATCTGTAAGGGGTATCACACGCTGGCACCCCAATATTCACCACTGTCATGTAATTAAGATATCTTTTGCACAAAGTATGCCTTGTGGGGTATCATTCTAAAATTCTTGGTCTTCTAGACATTAATATGTCGTTGGCTTGTGAGTGCTACCATTGTATGTGACGTTATGAAGTTTGGCTACGTATGTGTTACTGAAACATGTTGTGAGGTTAAAAACACCCACAAGCAGCTTTTCAGGTACAACAATAAAAAGGCCAAGCAATGTCAATGGCTTATTGAGGATATGCACACAAGCACAAGGATTACCCCAGGAACTGTGTACAATAGAAACCTCTCAGAGATAGCACTACACAATGGGAACTGTTTGACCCAGGTCACAGCAAAAGAGCTTTCCAGAAATTGGGAAGAAGATATAAAAGGGGGACAATGGGGGACACTCACTCTCCCTACTACAACAACACCTGGAAACACCTAAGGAACAAAGACTGGACTGGGGGAAGTGATGGTCCCAGGCTAAAGGGATTTATAGCCTGTGTATGAAAACCTGGGAAACCCAAGCTGCAAAGCAAAGGCAGCTTGTGCCTTAAGAATCTGCCAGCCCGTTTATCACTCGGTGAGAATTTTCTAATTCATATCCTACCTATCTAGTATGTTAAGCTCAGTTTGCATTTTTGTTTATTTACCAGGTAATCTGCTTTGATCTGTTTGCTCTCACTTATAATCACTTAAAATCTATCCTTTTGTGGTTAATAAACTTATTTTATGTTTTAATCCAAACCAGTGTGCGTTTGACTAAGGTGTCTGGGGAAAATCTCAGCTTGGTTACCACAAGTGTGCATGGCTCTCCTCTCATTGAGGAAGAGACGGAACGGGTATTAAACCCATATACTGGCCCAATTTGACCAGGGCAGGATGGTACTGCTGTGGGGTGCTAGGCTGGTGGTTAGAGAGCCTGCATGTAACTGCAGCTGGGTGTGTCCCTACCTGTGTGAATGCTGGTGAAAGTGCAAGCTTGGAGGGCTTTGCAGCTTGTCACAGCAGCACAGTGTGAGAAGGAGCCCAGGCTGGTGGGTCAGAGGGCTCAGTGGTACCCCAGCTCCAGGTGGCACCCCGGGAGGAACTCGTTACAAGGGATATCATGTAAAATATCTACAGAAAGCTTATAACATAATATGTCTTGGTAATGGCCCATTCAAGCAGGAGGGAGGTGTCACCCCTCAATGGTGAGCTGGTAATGTAATGCAAGACTCAGTTGTCCAGTCTTGCTCCATCCCAAGACTATCAACGGAAAACCACCCGAGACAACTGCAAACAAATGAAATCACTTGGAGGTTAAAAAGGAACATTGCAACAGTCAGGGAATCACCCTGTCTAGGAAGAGAGACAAAAGAGTGTTTCGGTATAACACAGAGTGGGTTCACTCTGGGTCCATTCACTGCAGAAACATCATGTGGAGAGGGGGGTGTTTTTCACGAAAATGTTGTATCCTGGCTCCTAATGAAGCCAGCCAGCTCTGCAACTGACTGAACTTTGGGGGGAAAGCCAACTTTATTAGTTAGGAAAGATAACTCTTACTCACTTTAGGCCCTAGGTCACCTTTTATGATTTTGCTTTGTATTGTAACCATTTATTTCTACCACTTTCACTTGTTTCTAAATGAAATTCTGTCCTCTCTTAAATAAACCATCTCTTATTTGATTACAAGCACCATGTGTTATAAAGGAGTGGTGTTTTAAGGTAAAACTGGTAAACTGGGGCACACTGGTCCTTGGGGGTAGAGGATCTGGAATTTCTGTGAGTAGCCAGTGTCAGAGGCTACATATCACAGAAGGGGTGCTTGGTGACTGGAGTGCACCTCTTGTTAACCTGCGAGGCAAAGATAGGGCTGGCGTAGCCCAGAGGAGAGTGCACGAATGGCTAACAGGCTGTTGTGGTTCTCAAATTTTTGTATTGGTGACCCCTTTCACACAGCAAGCCTCTGAGTGTGACCCCCCCCTTATAAATTAAAAGCACTTTATATATATATATATATATATATATATATATATAATTTAACCCTATTGTAAATGCTGGAGGTGAAGTGGTGTTTGGGGTGGAGGCTGACAGCTCGCGACTCCCAAGAAATAACCTCCTGACTCCCTGAGGGGTCACGACCCCCAGTTTGAGAACCCCTGCTGTTGGTGTTAGGTTCCCTCATTCTGAGGCAGTGAGTAACAAAGTGACTCACAGTCCATGGTATCCCAAGAACTGTCTCCGTAGACAACACACTCTCAATGGAATTAGTCAAATGCAAGAATTTTAACCTAGCTGGTCCACATGGTTCAATGGCATCTATTGGTTTTATCTATTCAAGAATGATAGGCCTACAAGCAAGAGGTGAGAGGTTGACATCAAGAATATTTTGTCATGTAAGTTGGCTCCTATACCAACGTCAATGTTCACTGACTCTGGTGACATGAGGATTCCCAAAGCTAAGTCTAATCTAAAGAAGCAGCTCCAGATGGAGGTATCAACTAGACATACCTCACAATAAGTCACCTGCACAGTCATTGACAGTTCGGCATTCTTGGGGTAGTATACTGGTGGTATCATCAAGGACTTTGTGACCAGTTTTAGAGTCTACACTGAACTCAAGCTAGCAGCAGGTGATGTAAACTTTGTCTTTGACAGGTAAAAAGACTTCAGCACAAAGAGTGCTCAAGATATAACAGAGCTATAGAAGCAAGCAAAGTCCATCAGTGGAGTACAGGTACACAGCTACTTTTGCAGAAAGTTGTCTTGATGGTTACTGAAAATAAGAAACGATTGACATCATTGGGACAGAACTCATTCAAGGCAACTCATTGGTGCAACAACAGCAGACACTAAAGCACAAGGTAGTCACCACAGGTAGAGACAACACTGTATTTGAAATAAATGAGGGAGGTGTGGTGATCAACAGCGAAGGTATGGCCACCTTGCATGAGGAAGCTGACAACATCCTTGTACAACAAATGGTGATGGCTGCAAAGGAGGAACTGGTGGGAATATCAGCATTATCAGATGGCAGTGACATATTTGTCTTACTCTTGCGCCATTACCTTGAACAGAGTGGAACATCTTTAGTGATTATGGAACCCCCAGTCCTAAAGAGGACTGTAATAGACATCTGTGCTACTGCAGAGAAACATCAGAGCATTGTACCAGGATTGTCAGCTGACCATGCACTCTCAGGCTGTGGTACAGTAACTGTTTATCTTGACCCCAGCAAAGACGGGGTGTTGAACATTCTATGAGCTGGATATTCCCTCTGTCTGCTGGGTGACAGCAATTTAGTAGTGCCTGATGTCATTGAACAGGCAGCCAAATTCATGGCTGCATGCTATGGACAGTCAAATTGTGCCACCATGACAGAAGCATGGCAGAAATCGGGGCAGAGAAAATTGGCAAAGGTACCACATCAGCACCAAACCTCTGCTCCTTACCACTGAAGGATATACAGAAACTGTAAAAATACACACATCTCCAAGCATGTGTGTGGAAGGAGTGCTTTGGATCCGGACATATCACCACTTGATCCTCTGAAGTATGGATGGATATGCGATGACAGATGATGGAAGGCTGTTTCCAAAAACTGTGCAACCATGTTGCTTCTCCAAATATTCTGAAGTTAATCAAGTGCTCTTGTGAGAGTCATGCACCTTGTAAATCTATGAGATATGTATGTAACCATGCCAAACTGCCATGTACCATATTCTGTGCATGCCAAGGAGGTGTATTGTGTTGGGTTGCAATGACCTGGCAAAGTCAGCTTTAGTATTTGCAGAGGAAAATAGTCATGACAAGTGGTGACCTGTGATCACTCCTATCTGGACACTCAACTACCGTTTGGATGAGAGAGATCACTAGTAATCATTTATAATGAGTCTAAAATGAAGTATATGGTTAAAATTATAACAACTATAATTGTATTGAATAAATTAAATATTTATAATTTGAATATTTTTCACATTAAAAAGAAGTCACTGTATCAAAAGAAAACTGAGGTCTGTGCTATGCCCCCACCCCAGTCCCCTCCTCATACCCCCATTGTTATTGATTCATATTGCAAATATTAAATACATGCATTTCATAGATTAGCCTTCTTCTGCCTTTAGTTTGAATGCCCAACTCATGCAAACTCTTATTGATCGTGGGTGGGGAGAAGGCAAAACTGGGATGAGTTGTCGATATTTCAAAATGCTCAACAGGGATCAAGTATCTTAAGACAGAGTCTTAAAATGTATGGTATTGAGATACAGAATCCACACACAAACCTTGTATGGGCCTTAAAGAAAGATTGACCAGACTGATTGCCAGACTAATCTGAATTATATAAGATAAAATATCCACCTTAAATTAAATATGAAAATCTGACAATGAACTAAAAAAGAACAAGGAAGCAGACATGAAATATTGAGATTATTGGCCTGGGGCCAGATTCTGTTCTCAGTTACATTGGTGACCATCTGACTTCACTGGGGTTATTCAAATTTAGTTCCACTCGAGGATTTGGCCCACTGTGTTGGTGTAAGTAATATGTGATTCTAGTCTCTTGAAACTACTCAGGATAAAGGTAACTGGGCTTGGCTCAGTGCCTGATGTGATGGCTATGGGAAAATATATTTTCTTAAACCCTTGTTAACCTTGAATCCTAAAGATAAACAATCTATTCACTAGTGAGAGATAGCGGAAAATGTGCACCTCAGATACATAATGATGAACAATAAGCCAGGCCAGTATAGTGTATGCAATTAACCCCGGGCAACTGCCGTACACTCCATGAGCATACCAGCCAGCTAGTGCGGAATAGCAGGGCTGATGACAAGGGTCTCTTTTCAGAGCGATGTGAGTGATATACACAGGCAAATACAGAGCCCTTTCCAAGCCAGAGTAAACTCCAGTTCAACCCGGCCTGTCCCTGCATCTAATTTGTGGTGTATAGACTGGACCAGCTCTAAGGGAGGCTTTGCTAACTTTATTGGCGCAGATCCTGATCCCAAACCCACTGGAGCTGGTGTGAGTCTTTCCATTGATTTCATTGGGCACTGGGTCAGGCCCTACAACCTGTCCAGCTCGCTACCTGGATTGGAGTCAGACTATTTGACTGGGAACCCAATCAGAACTCAGCTTGTCAGCAGCTGCTTTGTTTGTTTTATTGTCTCTTAGGATACATCTACACTTACCGGAGGGTCCGGTGGCAGGCAATCGATTTTCTGGGATCGACTTATCGCGTCTAGTGAAGACGCGATAAAATCGATCCCTGATCGCTCTGCCGTCTACTCCGGAAATCCACCGCGGCAAGAGGCGGCAGCGGAGTCGATGGCAGCGCGGCAGCGGTCGACTTTCCCCCGTCCTCACAGCCAGGTAAGTCGACCTAAAATACGCAACTTCAGCTACGGTATTCACGTAGCTGAAGTTGCGTATCTTAGGTCGGACCCCCGCTGTAGTGTAGACCTAGCCTTAGTGCACTGGCACTCCGATTCTGCAGAGCTGCCAGCAGGAACAATGGGAACATTTGCCAGGAAGTGGGCCAAATTCTACTCTTCTTTGGACAGATGCAACCCCAGTTAAATCAATGGGATTACACTGATGCCAATGAGAGGAGAATTTGGCCCAGTATAGTAGAACCTCAGAGTTACAAACACCTCGAATGGAGGTTGTTCTTAACTCTGAAATGTTTGTAACTCTGAACAAAACGTTATGGTTGTTCTTTCAAAAGTTTACAATGAACATTGGCTTAATACAGCTTTGAAACTTTACTATGCAGAAGAAAAATGGTGCTTTTAACCATCTTAATTTAAATGAAACAAACACAGTTCCCTTACCTTGTCAAATCTTTTTTTAAACTTTCCCATTATTTTTTTTAGTAGTTTGTTTAACACAGTACTGTACTGTATTTGATTTTTTGGTCTCTGCTGCTGCCTGATTGCTTACTTCCGGTTCCAAATGAGAGGTGTGTGGTTGACGGATCAGTTCATAACTCTGGTGTTCATAACTCTGAGGTTCTACTGTATCTCTGACTACATTGGTCTTGATAGACTGGTGTAAAACCAGAACAATGCAGTGGTCAAACTATTGAAGTGTTTACTCTGGCATAGGATTGGAGTCAGACAGTGGTGCCTCTGGCCCAGCGTTTGGCCAGTACCATGCACACACGTGTCACATCACTTTTATTACATGTAAGCTCTTGCGCACGGGGTCTGCCCCAGCTCCCATTGAAGGCGATGAGATCTGGATCAGGCCCGTGATGTCATCATGTGCTGAATACACACAGGACTTGGGTAGTATTATTATCAGAACCATTTTCGTAGAACATGTTTATTGCAGAGATGCTAAGTCTCCATGTAGATGTTTGCAAAGCCATTTAGGCCCTATGCTCAGCCATGGAATACACAGCCCTCCACCTGTCTGGGCTCAGAATAGCTGACGGTTCCCCTTTTCTGCCAGCCTGGTCACACTCATGGTACCTGACCTACTTTGGGTAGGATTCCATTTGTATTTTTAGCAGGCTGTTAAAATGTCCTGGGCAGTTTTTCTCTCTAAGATCTGGTCATCTCCTCTCCACTGTCACTCTACAGGCAGCCCTGGCCCTGTGGTCTCGAGCGCAGCTGCAGCGTTGAAAAGGAAGTGGGCATTGTAAGGACAGAAGGACTCCAGATGAGGAGTTCCAAGAGAAGCTCTGTATGGCAGGGGCCCTCTTTCCTGCTCTGCAGTCGGGTGGGTATAGCAGCGTGCCTGGAATGACAGTAGGTCCTTCTAACCAGACCCCTGTAGAAGCACTGCAGAGCATACCCTGCTATTGCCTAAAGACGTGGCTTTAATAAAATAATAATTCAACCTCCCTAATATTTTGTGGAATACTTCAGGCTGCTCTGCCCAAAGGCCCACCCTCCCTTGCTTCAAATAGGCTGCTTCTAATAAAATTAATCAGAACTGGGCAGTTTGCCCAGATGAGCTCAAGAACAAGAGTTTTGCTTTCATTTAATGGTGTACGCCTTTCTGGAAGGAGTTCATTACAAATCGGAGGCCATTAAGCAGGAGAGGACAGGAGAGAGGAGGAGAATTTGCCTTGATGATTCCTATCTCTGCTGTCTGCCTAATGACATCCTCATTTTACACTGGGAGCCAGAACAGTTGACTGTGTTCACCCACCTGAGAGCAAGACAGTGCTGCTGGTGAAAGATAAACTATGCTGAGGAAGAGCTGGATCAAACTAGTGCTGGGGGCTTTCTAACTGAGGAGTGGCCATAGCGGCTGGTAGGCAGCAGCAGCCTCTGCGGCCAGCAAGTTTTTGCCAGTGGGAGGCAAGGGCTCTGTGTGCATGTGACAGGGACACAGACAGCAGTGAGTGAGAGGAGCCAGGGGCTACCTCGTGGAAGGCTTTATTCTGCTCTTGTGCCAGTTTCACTCTGTGAATTCAGGGGAGTCACTCCAGATCAGGCCTTTACAACTTGAGATCTCCATTAGCTGCTAGTACTAGAAGGGCTTTTCTCCTCTGTGAGCCAGTTGGGAATGGGCTGGGGCACTCCAGCCTGCTAGCCAGTGTCTTACACGTGCAGGAATGCGTTGTGGGGGAGGATATGAGGGAAAGTAGGGAAGTGGCTGCCACAAGTGTTAATTCAGCAAGGCACTGAAGCACCTGCTTAACTTTAAGCACATGCTTAAGCCTAATTGACTTCAATGACGTGCTTAAGTGCTTTCCTGAATCGGGGCCCAAGTGCAGAATTTAGCTGGAGAAGGTAAATTATCTCTCTCATATGATTCCTCTTATAACGGGGATAGCTGGAGGGGCGTCGGGAGGGTGCACAGGGTGTAGGGAATGTAGGGTTACCATATTTTAGTTTTTAAAAAAGGAGGACACTCCACGGGGCCCCGGCCCCGCCCCAACTCCGCCCCTTCCCCGCCCCCAGCCCCGCCCCAACTCTGCCCCCTCCCCTGAACGCTCCGCCCCCTGCTCCTCCCCCTCCCCTGCTTCCTGCAAATCAAATGTTCGCGGGAAGCCTGAAACAGGGAAGCAGCAGGTAAGCTGGGGTTGGGGCTGGGTGTGGCGTGGCCCAGTCCGGCCCCCCTGGCCGAGCGGCTGCCTCTGGCGGCTGGCCGGCCCAGGCCAAGAGGCTCTGGCCCCGGCGTCTCCCGCCCGGCTCGGCTCGGGCCCTGGGGCACCGGCCCCCGGCCGAGCACCCCCGGCCCCGCACCGCCGGGCCCTCCCTCCCTATTTTCCCGGACGTGTCCGGCTTTTTGGGATTTCCTCCCGGACGGGGATTTGAGGCCCAAAAAGCCGGACATGTCCGGGAAAATCCAGACGTATGGTAACCCTAGGGAACGACAAGGCTGAAGACGTTTCTCCACCATAATTCTAACTGTAAAACGCTCTAATGGTAATATTTGAAGAGGGATTAGTGGGATAATATTTGAAGAGGGAACACACTGCGTCAAATTCTGCTCAGTTAAGCACATGCCACACCATTGACTTCATGGGGCTTCAGGGGCAGAACTGAATTTGTTCCATGGCCTGCATGAGCCCTTTCTGTGCTATCTTCCAAAAGCCCAAAGGAAAGGACTGGACAGGAAAGAAAGTATATATTCCATATATATGGGCTAACAGGAAGTTTCGCAAAGGAGTTCTCCAGGTGAAGGAGGAGCAAATACAGCACCGTTGGGGTAAGTGGCTGTCTGTAGTGTGTGTTTGTGTTTGCGGGTTACTTGCTGTGTGCTGAGCTTGTTTGTCCGTCTGTTTGTTTGGTTGTTTGTTTGAAGGACCGTGTGCTGTGGCTGGCAGTTGGAAGCTGTGAGCTTCAAAGGAAGGTTTGAAAGCTAGAAGCCTCTGTTAATTGGCTGAGCCTTAGTCAGGGGGTGGGGCTATCAAGAAGGCCAGGGCTTTATAAAGCAGTGCGCAAGCGACCAGGGGCTGCTAACAGGGATTTTCGCAAGGGAGTTTGGAAGGGGAGTGGGAAGGAGGCAAGGTTCGCTTGCTGTCCTTTTAAAACCTGTAAACTAAACTACATTCAAAACTTCTTGATTTAAACAAAACCCTTTCATTAACTAGGCAGCTGCAGGAGACAATGCAGGCAGAAGTCCAGCAGCAGAGTGGGGGCTACCCAGTTTATTGCACTGAGTGCAGCATGTATGATTACCTGCCCTGTGGGCAGGTGGCGTATGTGTGCATTTGGTGCAAGGAGCTCCTGGCCCTCAGTGACCGCGTACGGGCTTTGGAGGCCAGGGGGGTGGAACTGGAGGAGCTAAGGGAGGCAGAGAGGTATGTTAATGAGGCTTTCCGGGACACTGTAGAATTGTCCCACCTCCGGTCAGACAGCCCCTGCGCTGTTGAGGAGGATGAAAGGCCCAGGCAAGCAGAGCAGTCAACAGGAGCAGAGGGAAACCTTCCCATAGTTGGGACCCTCCTTCCAGATGGTGCTGAGATTGCCTCTCGCACTGAGGTTACCTCTCTGGGGGAGGGAATTCCAGTCACTAGGAAAAGGCAGGTATTAGTAATGGGAGATTCAATCATTAGAAACGTAGATAGCTGGGTTTGTGATGACCGAGAGAACCGTATGGTGACTTGCCTGCCTGGTGCGAAGGTTGCGGATCTCTCGAGGCAGCTGGAGAGACTTATGTGTAGTGCTGGGGAGGAGCCGGTGGTCGTGGTACATGTAGGTACCAATGACATAGGGAAGGGTAGGAGAGACGTCCTGGAGGCCAAATTTAGTCTGCTAGGGAAGAGACTGAAATCCAGGACCTCTATGGTGGCATTCTCAGAAATGCTCTCAGTTCCACACGCAGGGCCAGGTAGGCAGGCAGAGCTTCAGAGTCTCAATGCGTGGATGAGACGATGGTGTAGAGAGGAGGGGTTTACATTCGTTAGGAACTGGGGAAACTTTTGGGATGGGGGAGCCTATACAGGAGAGATGGGCTCCACTTAAACCAAAGTGGAACCAGACTGCTGGCACTTAACATTAAAAAGGTTGCAGAGCAGTTTTTAAACTAGGAGATGGCAGAAAGCCAACTGCTGTAGAGGAGCATGTGGATCGGACAGAGACTTCTCTTAGAGGAGAGTCTATTGATAGAGATTCTCTAGGTTATAGTCAGGAGCAGAGGATGGAAGAGGATAATGTAAGGGCCAGATCAGATGAGAAACATTCACATAAAGAATCGGACTCATCAGAAAAGGGCAGACAAATAAACAGTGACAAATTTTTAAAGTGCTTGTACACAAATGCTAGAAGTCTAAATAATAAGATGGGTGAACTAGAGTGCCTCGTGATAAAGGAGGATATTGATATAATAGGCATCACAGAAACCTGGTGGACTGAGAGCAATCAATGGGACACAATCATTCCGGGGTACAAAATATATCGGAAGGACAGAACAGGTGGTGTGGGGGGGAGGGGAAAGGGGGAGTGGCACTATATGTGAAAGAAAATGTAGAATCAAATGAAGTAAAAATCTTAAGTGAATCCACATGTTCCATAGAATCTCTATGGATAGTAATTTCATGCTCTAATAAGAATATAACATTAGGGATCTATAATTGACCCCCTGACCAGGACAGTGATAGTGATGATGAAATGCTAAGGGAAATTAGAGAGGCTATCAAAATTAAGAACTCAATAATAGTGGGAGATTTCAATTATCCCTATATTGACTGTGAACATGTCATCTCAGGACGAAATGCAGAGACAAAATTTCTTGATACTTTAAATTACTGCTTCTTGGAGCAGCTGGTACGGGAACCCACAAGGGGAGAGGCAACTCTCGATTTAGTCCTGAGTGGAGCGCAGGAGCTGGTCCAAGAGGTAACTATAACAGGACCGCTTGGAAATAGTGACCATAATATAATAACATTTAACATCCCTGTGGTGGGAAGAACATCTCAACAGCCCAACACTGTAGCATTTAATTTCAAAAAGGGGAACTAAGCAAAAATGAGGGGGTTAGTTAAACAGAAATTAAAAGGTACAGTGACTAGAGTGAAATCCCTGCAAGCTGCATGGATGCTTTTTAAAGACACCATAATAGAGGCCCAACTTAAATGTATACCCCAAATTAAGAAACACAGTAAAAGAACTAAAAAAGAATCACCGTGGCTTAACAACCATGTAAAAGAGGCAGTGAGAGATAAAAAGGCATCTTTTAAAAAGTGGAAGTCACATCCTAGTGAGGTAAATAGAAAGGAGCATAAACGCTGCCAAATTAAGTGTGAAAATGTAATAAGAAAAGCCAAAGAGGAGTTTGAAGAATGGCTAGCCAAAAACTCAAAAGGTAATAACAAAATGTTTTTTAAGTACATCAGAAGCGGGAAGCCTGCTAAACAACCAGTGGGGCCCCTCGATGATAGAGATAGAAAAGGAGCGCTTAAAGACGATAAAGTCATTACGGAGAAACTAAACTAATTCTTTGCTTCAGTCTTCACGGCTGAGGATGTTAGGGAGATTCCCAAACCTGAGCCGGCTTTTGTAGGTGACTAATCTGAGGAACTGTCACAGATTGAAGTGTCACTAGAGGAGGTTTTGGAATTAATTGATAAACTTAATATTAACAAGTCACTGGGACCAGATGGCATCCACCCAAGAGTTCTGAAAGAACTCAAATGTGAAATTGCGGAACTATTAACTAGGGTTAACTGTTAACCTGTCCTTTAAATCGGCTTCTGTATCCAATGACTGGAAGATAGCTAATGTAACGCCAATATTTAAAAAGGGCTCTAGAGGTGATCCCGGCAATTACAGACTGGTAAGTCTAACGTTGGTACCGGGCAAATTAGTTGAAACAATAGCAAAGAATAAAATTGTCAGACACCTAGAAGAACATAAATCGTTGGGCAAAAGTCAACATGGTTTCTGTAAAGGGAAATCATGTCTTACTAATCTAGTAGGCCTGGTCTACACTAGGCTTTTATGTCGAATTTAGCGCCGTTACATCGAATTAACCCTGCACCCGTCCACACCACGAAGCTATTTAGTTCGACATAGAGCTCTCTTAAATTCGACTTCTGTACTCCTCCCCAACGAGAGGAGTAGCGCTAAATTCGAAATGGCCATATCGAATTAGGCTAGGTGTGGATGGAAATCGACGCTAATAGCTCCGGGAGCTATCCCACAGTGCACCACTCTGTTGACGCTCTGGACAGCAGTCCGAGCTCGGATGCTCTGACCAGCCACACAGGAAAAGCCCCGGGAAAATTTGAATTCCCTTTCCTGTCTGGGCAGTTTGAATTTCATTTCCTGTTTGGACATCGTGGCGAGCTCAGCAGCACTGGCAACGATGCAGAGCTCTCCAGCAGAGGTGACCGTGCAATCCCAGAATAGAAAGAGGGCCCCAGCATGGACTGATCGGGAAGTCTTGGATCTCATCGCTGTGTGGGGCGATGAGTCCGTGCTTTCAGAGCTGCGCTCCAAAAGAAGGAATGCTAAGATCTACGAGAAGATCTCAAAAGCCATGGCAGAGAGAGGATACAGCCGAGATGCAACGCAGTGCCGCGTGAAAATCAAGGAGCTGAGACAAGGCTACCAAAAAACCAAAGAGGCAAACGGATGATCCGGATCCCAGCCCCACACATCCCGTTTCTACGAGGCACTGCATTCCATCCTAGGTGCGGCCGCCACCACTACCCCACCACTGACCGTGGACTCTGAGGATGGGATATTGTCTGCGGCCGGTTCCTCGTCGGACATGTTAGCGGACGGGGAAGATGAAGAAGGAGATGAGGAGGACGAGGCAGTCGACAGCGCTGGCACCGCTGATTTCCCCGACAGCCAGGAGCTCTTCATCACCCTTACCGAGATCCCCTACCAACCGTCCCCAGCCGTTAGCCCGGACACAGATTCAGGGGAAGGATCAAGCAGTAAGTGCTCTAAACATGTAAACATTTATTTTTAACAGAACGGGAATATTTATAATATTAACAATGGGTTTTTCCTAAAGTGCTTTAAACATGTCAAACAATTATCTGCAACAAAACTGGAATATTTACAATAGTAACAAAGGGTTTCTCATGATTTGTCTGCCTTAGGCTCTTCACTATTTAGTCCCAAGTATTTAAAAAATTTTTTACAATGTCCGGTAATTCATGATTCTGCCGCCCAAGACGCTCCACTCTTTAGTCCCAGTGCACCTACGCGAAAATCCGGTCAATATGGCCGGGGATAGACGCGAAATCCTCATAGGAGAACTCCTCGTAGGTCTCATGGAGGTACATTTCCAGCCTGTTCATCAGGTTCCTGGGTAGGGCGATCTTATTGGGCCCTCTGTGGTAGGACACGTTTCCCTGCCACGACACAATCAAGTATTCTGGGATCATTGCACGGCAGAGCATGGCAGCATACGGCCCTGGTTTTTGCATGCTTTCCCTAAGCATGCGTTCCTTCTCGCTGTCCGAGATCCTCATGAGGGTGATGTCGCTCATGATGCCCTGCTTTGAATTAGGGAGGGGAATGTTAGTATTGGGACTGCTTTACAGCCACGCGGTGGAGGGAGAGGGGCAGCATACAGGGATCTTTCCCTGGGACAGC
>NW_020664445.1:2805174-2827011 GCF_002925995.2 Terrapene triunguis | reverse complement strand
CCGCATGCGAAAGTTTCGCAGCCACTGGGATTCATCCCAGACCTGCAGCACTATGCGGTCCCACCAGTCCGTGCTTGTTTCCCGGGCCCAGAATCGCCGTTCCACAATATCCACATGACCCATTGCCACCGTGATGTCCTGGGCGCTGGGGCTCGTGGTTTCTGACAGCTCTGTGCTACCCTCCGACTTCAGGCCCTCACGGCAGTGCCGTAGCCTCCTCGCCTGATTTCTCTGCATCTGCCTCAGGGAAAGGTGTATGATAAGCTGCGAGGCGTTGAGAACGGCCACAACTGCAGCGATGGTCGCAGCGGGATCCATGCTCGCAGTGCTGTGGCGTCCGCGCTGTCACTGATCAGAAAAGTGCGCGAACCGATTTCCCGCCGGCGCTTTCATGAAGGGAGGGAGGGCATTAGTGACGGACGGATGACGACAGTTACCCAAAAGCACCCTCGACACATTTTTTTACCCAGAAGGCATTGGGGGCTCGACCCATAATTCCAATGGGCAGTGGGGACTGCGGGAACTGTGGGATAGCTGCCCACAGTGCACCGCTTCCAATGTCGACGCTTGCCCCATTAGTGTGGACTCACAAAGTTGAATGACTGTCCTTAGTGTGGACACACACGTTCGACTTTGCAATATCGATTCCACATATTCGATTTAAATGAAATCGAACTACCCTCGTAGTGTAGACATACCCTTAGAGTTCTTTGAAGGGGTCAACAAACATGTGGACAAGGGGGATCCAGTGGACATAGTGTACTTAGATTTCCAGAAAGCCTTTGACAAGGTCCATCACCAAAGGCTCTTACGTAAATTAAGTTGTCATGGGATAAAACGGAAGGTCCTTTCATGGATTGAGAACTGGTTAAAAGACAGGGAACAAAGGGTAGGAATAAATGGTAAATTCTCAGAATGGAGAGGGGTAACTAGTGGTGTTCTCCAAGCGTTTGTCCTAGGACCAATCCTATTCAACTTATTCATAAATGATCTGGAGAAAGGGATAAAAAGTGAGGTGGCAAAGTTTGCAGATGATACTAAACTGCTCAAGATAGTTAGGACCAAAGCAGACTGTGAAGAACTTCAAAAAGATCTCACAAAACTAAGTGATTGGGCAACAAAATGGCAAATGAAATTTTATGTGGCTAAATGTAAAGTAATGCACATTGGAAAAAATAACCCCAACTATACATACAATATGATGGGGGCTAATTTAGCTACAACAAATCAGGAAAAAGATCTTGGAGTCATCGTGGATAGTTCTCTGAAGATGTCCACGCAGTGTGCAGAGGCGGTCAAAAAAGCAAACAGGACGTTAGAAATCATTAAAAAGGGGATAGAGAATAAGACGAAGAATATATTATTGCCCTTATATAAATCGATGGTACGCCCACATCTTGAATACTGCGTACAGATGTGGTCTCCTCATCTCAAAAAAGATGTACTGGCACTAGAAAAGGTTCAGAGAAGGGCAACTAAAATGGTTAGGGGTTTGGAACGGGTACCATATGAGGAGAGATTAAAGAGGCTAGGACTTTTCAGCTTGGAAAAGAGGAGACTAAGGGGGGATATGATAGAGATATATAAAATCATGAGTGATGTGGAGAAAGTAGATAGTTATTTACTTATTTCCATAATACTAGGGGCCACCAAATGAAATTAATGGGCTGCAGGTTTAAAACAAATAAAAGGAAGTTCTTCTTCACACTCCTGTGGAATTCCTTGCCTGAGGAGGTTGTGAATGCTAGGACTATAACAGCATTTAAAAGAGAACTGGATAAATTCATGGAGGTTAAGTCCATTAATGGCTATTAGCTAGGATGGGTAAGGAATGGTGTTCCTAGCCTCTGTTTGTCAGAGGGTAGAAATGGATGGCAGGAGAGAGATCACTTGATCATTACCTGTTAAGTTCACTCCCTCTGGGGCACCTGGCATTGGCCACTGTCGGTAGACAGGATACTGGGCTAGATGGACCTTTGGTCTGACCCAGTAGGACTGTTCTTATGTTCTATTGATAACCTTTCTTGATTGTCTATTTGGTTTATGTATTGGAAAGTATTTGCCCAAGGTAAATTGGCTTTGCTAGTTGAGTGCTATTCATTTTCATGAGAACTGATGCCAATCAAGGGCAGATGGGATCGACAAATAAAAAAACAGCATTGATTACTTTTAACTAGAAGGCATTGCAAGGCAGCTGCCGACCAGCATAACAAGATAATCCTCTCTCGCTGCTTACTGTACTACTGCCATGTTTATATCATTGTCCTGATTGAGTGAATGATGTGCTCTGCATACATCTGAGCCTCGGTTCTGTGTTATATGGACCAGAATCTGTGATGAAAAGTTCATAAAATAGTCTAGGTTTGAGATTTACAAACGAGTGTGGGGAGTAAGATATAGCTCTTCCATGCATTTCTATGAAAGATGCATGACTATCTCCTCTAAACTGCCTTGAAAATCCCTCTCTTAATCCCAGGGTCCATACTTACCCCACTGTGTACCACACGTTGCCAGGTATCTTGGGAAAACTGTAGCCCTAAGGGGGCTGGCCCTTAAGCTTTGCCCTTGTGGGAGAAAAGACATTTCAGAAGAAATTTAAAAAGATTTTTAGAAGTTATTTTTATTGCAGAAATTTCCTGCTTCAGCTGAGTAAGACTTTAAATCAAAGTCATTATAATCAGGAAGCCTGTGCTCACCTTTCTTAATATCCTGGCCAAGTTGTGCCCTCACACCCATCTTATTAGTGGGCTGTGTTGGTGTCGTGAAGTACAGAGCTTGCCCACTCTTTGCCTCCCGGTCCTTTTGTTGGGCAACTGTTATGCATGACCTAGAGCTTGCAGAGACTTTTCTCACGCCTGGATATTTCTGGCCACGTCTGCATGGGCCCGGGAAGTGATGCTAGTGGAAGCCATATGCTTATAGTAGTGCCTTTCAGGTGAAGTTTGCTTGAACATGATTTTTGCTAGCAAAGTGCTAACACGCTTTCCCTACCAGTATAGAGAAGGGGTTTGCCCCAGTGACCTGTTGTCAGTGCTACACGTGACCATGAAGAGCTAAAGCCATCCTTTGGTCCTAGTTCAGTAGGACAGGGAGCAGAGCCCTGGAGAAGGTGAGGAAGTGCCCCACACTGCTTTGTATCGATCCCTCTGGCCGTTTCAGCAGCCACACTGTTTAATGCTGCAGTGAGCTAGTCACATGCAGTTCTCCTTGACAGGAGGGAGTGTCCATCCACAGCTTCTTTACAATGGAGACACTGAAATCAAGAGTTGGGACATGCACAAAGGGTCAACCCTCTGTGCCAACTGACAGCTATCAGACTCCCCGGACATGCTCCTTCTTGCTCCAGAAGGAAACTGACTGTAGGGAACAGAAGAGAAATAGTGGAGAGATAACAATTTGAGATGAGTGTTTCAGGCCAGGAGGGTGACTACTCACAGATTCACATATGTCATGAGACTTCTGGCATGTGTGGCTAGCTCGCAGGCAGAAAACCATCCACCAGGGACTTTTAATGATACTTTAATTAAAAAAAAAAAAGTCCTTTCTGTTTTCCTGCATCTCCGGTAGTGTTTGGCACAGCAATCCACTCCCTTATCCCTTTCTCTGCAGTGCTCAAGCCGGCATGTCGGTGAGGCATGGCTGGCTGGGGCTCAAGAGTCCCGTGATTTTTTTTTTTTTTTTTAAAGAAAACCTATGCAAAAGCATTTGTTTGGCAAGGAGAACTGTGCATTATTCTGGAGGGTTGTATCGCAGGAGCACCTGGGCCTTGCACATACACAGAAAGAGACAGTCCCCGTCCCAAAGAGCTCACACGCTACACAGACAAAACATTGGATCGTTGGCCCCAGTTCAGAGTTGGGGAGCTGAGGCCCAGAAAGATGACAACCCCCGTTCAGAAGAGCTGATAAGCCTGAAAAGGCAACTAAGCCTGTTAGCTAGGGTTACCATTCGTCCGGATTCCCCCGGACATGTCCGGATTTTAGAGCTAAAAATAGCGTCCGGGGGGAATTTCTAAATGTCCGGACTTCCCCCCCCGGACTCCGACAGCCAGAGACAGCCCCTCCTTCCCCCTGCAGCAGAGATCGCTCCCTCCCTGCATTTGCAGATCACCAGCCGGCCGTTCGCACCGGCAGTCTGGAGCTCCTCCCCCTGCTCCTTCTCCCCGGCACGCTGGTCTGAGCGGCAGAGTAAGGAGGCCAGGGAGTCAGAGAAGGGGCAGGGAGGTTCTGGAGGGAGCAGTCAAGAGACGGGGGAGGGGTCGGGCGTTCGAGGGGGGGGCTTTCTGGGGGTGGGGGGGTGGATAAGGTTTTGGGCAGTCAGGGTACAGGTAGGGGGTAGGATCCTGGGGGGGGGCAGTTAGGGTGGGGGGTCTCAGGAGGGGGCAGTTAGGGGACAAGGAACAGGGAGGCTTAGGTAGGGGGTGGGGTTCTGGAGGGCAGTTAGGAGCAGGGGTCCCAGGAGGGATAGTCAGGGGACAAGGAGCGGGGGGGGTGTTTGGGAGTTCTGGGGGGGCTGTCAGGGGGCAGGGAGCAGAGGGGTTTAGATGGGTCGGGAGTTCTGGGGGGGGGCTGTCAGGGGGTGGGGAGTGGTTGGATGGGGCGTGGGAGCCCCGGGGGTCTGTCTGGGGGTGGGGGTGTGGATAAGGGTTGGGGCAGTCAGGGGACAGGTAGGGGGTAGAGTCCTAGGGGGCAAATTAGGATGGGGGGAGGGTCTCAGGAGGGGGCAATCAGGGAACAAGGAGCAGGGAGGCTTAGGTAGGGGGTGGAGTCCTGGGGGGCAGTTAGGGGCAGGGGTCCCAGGAGGGGGCAGTCAGGGAACAAGGAGCAGGGGGAGGGTTGGGGTTCTGAGGGGGGCGGGGAGTGGAAGGGGCGGGGCTAGGGCAGAACAGGGGCGGGGCTCCTCCCGTCCTCTTTTTTCCGTGCTGAAATATGGTAACCCTACTGTTAGCGAAGCCTAAAGCTGTAATGGTCCCTTCTGGGCATTAGAGAATTAATGAAATCTTCCCCTTCTGCTAATTCTGGTAGGTGTGTTAGTTGTACTGGTGCTGCAGCCTCCTCTGGTAGGTTTTTAGGACAGGGGAAAGATTCAAGCAGAAGCCTGCTTGGCACAGAGGGAATACAGTGCATTGTGAACAGCTGGGCTAAATGGTTTGCTCTTGGCATTTAATGCATAAAAACATCATCTGATTTATTCAGACTCTGGGGAAAAGGCTGGGTCAAGTGCTGCTTCTGCAGTTCCTGGTTCTCTGCTCAGCTGATTCCATTAGCAGGGGAGCACCCCACTCTGCCATACTCCTGTAATGGAAAGCAAATGCTGCCCTGAGGTCAGACCCTGGATTTTATTTAAGATGGGTTGTTCTGCACATGGTGACCTTTCCCCTTGGGCAGAACCTGGCTTTGAATGAAGCATGTAGGAAAGGCTTGAAATGATTGAGGTCTAATAGTCCTTGAAATAGGGATCATGCAGATTTCTCTTGGTTTGTAGCACTTGTGCGAGCACACATGCTGCTGCAGGTTCAGATCAGTAAGGCTCTAGTGCGTGTTGTCACAGAAAAGCAAAGAGGCAGATGCTCACTTCAGAGCCCCAACCTAACGTGGGGAGTTACACAAAGCACTCGTTCCCCTGGCCGAGAGCTGCCCATTTCCTGTGCAAGACCCGCTGCCAGCAAAAGGACACATCACACCACTGAGAACAGGCTCACACAGGCAGTGCCTTTCACTACGTCAGCCACTGATGGGTTGCCATGCTGTCCTTTCCTTTCAGTCAGCCACAACACCCGGTTATAATGTGGGCTGAGGAGACTCTCTGGGCATGTGGGGAGGCGGGGACAGAGGATCTGACTGTCCTGGGACAGATGGATGCACAATTGGAAATGTCTGTGAGGTGTTTATCAATTAAAAACCCCCCTTTCTTGCATTTGAACAGCTATCTGACAGTGTTCCTGAGCAGAGAAGCAAGGCTTAAAGGCAGTGTGTGAGATACAGGCTAATGAAGATACAGGCTTCTTTCTTTTGCTATTGTTTTGTACTCTCTTAGGCCTGGTCTACACTAGGACTTTAATTCGGATTTAGCTGCCTTAATCCGAATTAACCCTTCACCCGTCCACACTACAGAGCCAGTTAATTCGAATTAAAGGGCCCTTTAAATCGATTTCTGTACTCCACCTCGACGAACGGAGTAGAGCCTAAATCGATTTTGTTAATTCGAATTAGGGTTAGTGTGGACGCACACCACCGAATTACTGTGTTTAAGTTAATGGGGTAGTGTGGCCGCACACCACCGAATTAATGTGGTTTAAAACCGAATTCAGGTGCTTAGTGTGGCCGCGCACAATCGAATTTATACAACCTGTTTCCCAAATTCGAATTATCTAAATTCGGATTAATCCTGTAGTGTAGACATACCCTCACACTCTGGAACCTTTATTTCTGTTTGGCTGCAGAGGCCTGTAGCTTCAAAAGGTCTGATTATTCCATAATCTTTTAGTCAACAGCAAATCCTGGATGTGCAGGGCTTGTCTATGTGGAGACTTAATGTGTGGCAAGGCAGGATGTGAATCTAGAGCGCCCCAGCCGGCTGAGCACTACATGGCTGTGTGAACCCTGCTACCTCGCACTAGAAGTTCCTGAGTGCACTTTGACAGGCTACGAAACAGTAAGAAGTCAAAGTGCACAAGGGAACTTTTAATGCATGACAGCCTGGTCCAGCCAGGAGAGAGCTCTCCTGCGGACAAAAAACTTCCACCCCCAACGAGCGGCGGTAGCTTTGTTGGCAGGAGAGCTCTCCTGCCGACAAAGCGCTGTTCACATCGGCGCTTTTCGTCGGCAAAACTTTTGTCATTCCAGGTGTGTGTGTGCGTGTTTTTCACGCCTCTGAACGACAAAAGTTTTACTGACAGAAGTCCAGTGTAGACAAAGCCTTAGTGCACAGCAGGATGGGGCCCCGTAGAGTCACAGCCCTGTTTGCCACACACTAAGGGTATGTCTACACTATGAGAGTAGTTCGATTTTACTTAAATCGAATATGTGGAATTGATATTACAAAGTCGAACGTGTGTGTCCACACTAAGGACAGTAATTCGACTTTGTGAGTCCACACTAACGGGGCAAGCGTCAACATTGGAAGTGGTGCACTGTGGGCAGCTATCCCACAGTTCCCGCAGTCCCCGCTGCCCATTGGAATTCTGGGTCGAGCCCCCAATGCCTTCTGGGGAAAAAAATGTGTCAAGGGTGGTTTTGGGTAACTGTCGTCATCCAACCGTCACTCCCGCCCTCCCTCCCTGAAAGCGCCGGCGGGAAATCAGTTCGCGCACTTTTCTGGTCAGTGACAGCGTGGACGCCACAGCACTGTGAGCATGGAGCCTGCTGCGACCATCGCTGCAGTTATGGCCGTTGTCAACACCTCGCACCTTATCATCCACCTTTCCCAGAGGCAGATGCTGAGAAATCGGGCGAGGAGGCTACGGCAGCGCGGTGAGGACCTGAACTCTGAGAGTGGCACAGACCTGTCACAAAGCACAGGACCCCGCGCCGAGGACATCATGGTGGCAATGGGTCATGTTGATGTTGTGGAACGGCGATTCTGGGCCCGGGAAACAAGCACGGACTGGTGGGACCGCATAGTGCTGCAGGTCTGGGATGAATCACAGTGGCTGCGAAACTTTCGCATGCGGAAGGGAACTTTCCTGGAACTTTGTGAGCTGCTGTCCCCTGCCCTGAAGCGCAAGGACACCCGGATGCGAGCAGCCCTGACTGTCCAGAAGCGAGTGGCCATAGCCCTCTGGAAGCTTGCAAAGCCAGACAGCTACCGGTCAGTCGCGAACCACTTTGGCGTGGGCAAATCTACCGTGGGGGTTGTTGTGATGCAAGTAGCCAACGCAATCGTTGAGCTACTGCTCTCAAAGGTGTAGTGACCCTCGGAAACGTGGAGGTCATCATAGATGGCTTCGCCGCGATGGGATTCCCAAACTGCGGTGGGGCTATAGATGGAACTCACATCCCTATCCTGGGACCGGACCACCAGGCCAGCCAGTACATTAACAGAAAGGGCTACTTTTCAATGGTGCTGCAAGCACTGGTGGACCATAGGGGACGTTTTACCAACATCAACGTCGGATGGCCGGGCAAGGTTCATGATGCTCGTGTTTTCAGGAACTCTGGTCTGTTTAGACAGCTGCAGGAACGTATTTACTTCCCGGACCACAAAATAACTGTTGGGGATGTGGAGATGCCTATAGTGATCCTCGGGGACCCAGCCTACCCGCTAATGCCCTGGCTCATGAAGCCCTATACAGGCGCCCTGGACAGTGAAAAAGAACTCTTCAACTACCGGCTGAGCAAATGCAGAATGGTGGTGGAGTGTGCTTTTGGACGTCTCAAGGGGAGATGGAGAAGCTTACTGACTCGCTCTGATCTCAGCGAAACCAATATCCCCATTGTTATTGCAGCTTGTTGTGTGCTCCACAATCTCTGTGAGAGCAAGGGGGAGACCTTTATGGCGGGGTGGGAGGTTGAGGCAAATAGCCTGGCTGCTGATTACGCCCAGCCAGACAGCCGTGCGATTAGAAGAGCCCAGCGGGACGCGCTGTGCATCCGGGAGGCTTTGAAAGCTAGGTTCCTGAGTGAGCAGGGTAACCTGTGACTATTAAGTTTGTTTACAGAGAAGCTGAACCTGCCCCCATTTCTTTACCCGGTTAATGTTCACTATCTTCTCCAGTTACATACCCCGTTCACCCCCTTCCAACACACGTTTAAAAATAAAATCACTTGAAATTTGTTAATGAACACCGTTTTCTTTATTACTGTTTTCGCAGTAAAGTGTTGAACCTGGGACGCAGACTGTGGTGGGGAGCGGGTGTAGTGTAGTGATGCAAAGGACGCTTCTAAACTCGAGGAATGACAGGCTCCGCACTGGTGGACTGGTTGTTTCAACGGAGCCTGACACCCCTCCTGTTCGGGACTCTGTGTGTGGGGCCTATGTGACTTTGTGGCAGGGGGAGGATGGTTACAGATCCCCTGCTGCGTGGCTCTGTGATCCAGGATAAGGACCGCTGCATAAGATCTCTAACCGCCCTCCCCCGCCACAAAGTCACATAGCCCCTCCCCCCCCCCGCCCAGAACATGAAAACCACCTCCCAGACTGACCAGGGTAACTAGTGACTGCAATGTGTGTGTGCCCTGCTGCTGGACCTGCCCCTGCGTCTGTACCCTGGTAAAGGTGACTTTCCTGTCCAATTACCAACCCCCTTCCCCCCCCTTCAAACAGACTCTCCTCTAAAAGAACATGATGGAAACAGTAATTAACAGAAACATATTTTTTATTAGCAACTACACATGAAACTGGGGGATGAAACTGGGACGGGGGCTTGGGTGAGGCGGGAAGGAAAGGACTTATCAAATTTTGGGGAATGACAGCCTTCTGATACTTGAGCAGTCTGCAGGGGTGGAGTGAGAGTTTTCACAGACTCTGCCGCCCCTCCTTCTTGGGACTTTGGGTGAGGGGGGTATGGGACTTTGTGGCGGGGGAGGGCGGTTAGAGATAGACTGCAGCGGGGCTCTGTCCTCCTGCCTCCGGTCCTGCAGAACATCCACAAGGCGCCGGAGCGTGTCCGTTTGCTCCCTCATTAGTCCAAGCAGCGTTTGAGTCGCCTGCTGGTCTTCCTGCCGCCACCTCTCCTCCCGTTCAATGTGTGATCGGTGGATTTGGGACAAGTTCTCCCTCCACTGGGTCTGTTGGGCTGCCTGGGCTCGGGAGCAGACCATAAGTTCCGAGAACATGTCCTCCCATGTCCTCTTCTTCCTACGCCTAATCTGCGCTAGCCTCTGGGAGTGTGATGCCAGGGTAGGTCAGGAGACAGTCGCAGCTGTGGGATGGGAAAAAGGGAGTGAATTCCTCAGAAAGATAAATTTAGTTGTGAACAAAGAACATAGTCTTTCTCTGTGAACAAGACCATGCACAGCACCTATCACATGCGCACTCAGGACAAGGTCGAATTTTCGGCCTTCGCATTCAGTGCCTGGGGTCTTGCAGTGCAGATCAGACAAGCTGGGCAGGACAGCGGAATTTGTGTAGCAGGCCGACATGGTAAGCCGTAGACTTGTGGCTGCTTAAAACTTTAATAATAGCACTGGCCTCCTTTCATGTTCAAAGCAATGCCAGTCCCTGCTGCCAGCAATCCGGCAAGCATGAACTCTGCCCCTGTCCCACCCCCTCGCGGCTGTCCCAGGGAAAGATCCCTGTATGATGACCCTCTCCCGCCTCCACCACGTGGCTGTAAACCGCCGGTTACAGTTCTGTAAAGGAACAGGCAAGCAGTCCCAATACTAACATTCCCCTACCTAATTCAAAGCAGGTCACCATGAGCGACATCACTCTGATGAGGATATAAGAGATGGAGAAAGAAAGGATGCTTCGGGAAAGCATGCAAAGACCAGGGCCGTATGCCGCCATGCTCTGCAAGGCAATGATCCCGGAGTACTTGCTTGTCTCCTGGCGCGGAAACGTTTCGTACCACGGAGGACCCAATAAGGCCGCTCTCCCCAGGAACCTGATGCAAAGGCTTTCCAATTACCTCCAGGAGAGCTTCGTGGAGATGTCCCAGGAGGATTTCTGCTCTATCCCCGGACATATAGACCGGATTTTACTGTAGCTGCACTGGCAGGGACTAAACAGTAGAGCGCCTAGGGCAAACCAATCATGCTAAAGCGGACATTGTTAGATTTTTTTTCAGTAGTTGCACTGCCAAGGACTGAAACGTGAAGCGCCTAGGGCAAAGTAATCATGCAAAACCCATTGTTAATATTGTTAATATTCCTGTTCTGTTAAAAATAAATGTTTACATGTTTAAAACACTTACCAACTGATCCTTCCCCTGATTCTGTGTCCGGGTTAATGCCTGGGGACGGTTGGTAGGGGATCTCTGTAAGGGTGATGAAGAGATCCTGGCTGTCGGGGAAATCAGCGTTGTAAGCGCTGTCGACTGCCTCGTCCTCCTCATCTCCTTCCTCATCTTCCCCGTCCGCTAACATGTCCGAGGAACCGGCCGTCGACAATATCCCATCCTCAGAGTCCACGGTCACTGGTGGGGTAGTGGTGGCGGCCGCACCTAGGGTCTTCTGATAGCCTTGTCTCAGCTCCTTGATTTTCACGCGGCACTGCGTTGCATCCCGGCTGTATCCTCTCTCTGCCATGGCTTTTGAGATCTTCTCGTAGATCTTTGCATTCTGTTTTTTCGATCGCAGCTCGGAAAGCACGGACTCATCGCCCCACACAGCGATCAGATCCAAGACTTCCCAATCAGTCCATGCTGGGGCCCTCTTTCTATTCTGAGATTGCATGGCCATCTCTGCTGGAGAGCTCTGCATCGTTGCCAGTGCTGCTGAGCTCGCCACGATGTCCAAACAGGAAATGAGATTCAAACTGCCCAGACAGGAAAAGGAATTCAAATTTTCCCGGGGCTTTTCCTGTGTGGCTGGTCAGAATATCCGAGCTCGGACTGCTGTCCAGAGCGTCAACAGAGTGGTGCACTGTGGGATAGCTCCTGGAGCTATTACCGTCGATTTCCATCCACACCTCGCCTAATTCGACATGGCAATGTCGAATTTAGCGCTACTCCCCTCGTTGGGGAGGAGTACAGAAGTCGAATTTAAGAGACCTCTATGTCGAACTAAATAGCTTCGTTGTGTGGACGGGTGCAGAGTTAATTCGATATAACGCTGCTAAATTCGACATAAACTCCTAGTGTAGACCAGGCCTAAGTCTCCACATAGACAAGCCCTGAAGTTCTCCCCACCTCTCAGAAGCCCTTGTTCAGCCCTTACAGGGAGCCTAGGAGGCGAGTGGAAACAAGAATTCCATTGTGTGAGCATTTTTGAAGTTTTGACATTTGTTTTGCATTGGAACAAAACCAAGAGCTGTTAAGCAAGACCTCTCCTGTAACAGCCAAGTGGCTTAGGTGCTTACCGGGGGTACCTGAATCTGGCAGTGCAGGGACTTGAACCAGAGTCACAGCCAAGTGCCCTAGCCACTGGGCTATCATGGCAGTGTTCCTCAAGTTCTCCTGCTGTATAAATAGTTATTGAGCCAGAGAGACTGACTCTAGCTTGGGGGTAGGGCACTCACCCGGGATACGGGCGAACCAGATTCAAGACTGTCTGATCAGAGCAGGGACTTGAATCTGGGTTTTGCGCATTCCAGCTGAGTGTCCTAACGACCAGGGTATTCTCAGGTGGGGGTGTCTCCTTTGTTTTGACAAGAAATTCCATCCTGGACCTGAGAAATCTTCCTGACAACTTGGGATTTTAAATTCCCAACTGTTCTCCTAAACATGATCAAAGAGACGTAAGCTAGATTGTCCAGCATATGCTGCACATATCTATGATTAGCAGTATTAACAGGCACTATTGAACAATTTGGCTTGTAATCCTAGTTAATAGGTTTTAGGGTCTGTCCATATGGGGAAGGGCACTGGAATTACTCTCAGTTGCAATTCACCCCCTCAGTTATTTCAGCTTAGGTTGGTATGTGGACTCTCTTATTTCAGTATGAAAATGCCTACTCCATTGTAATATAACTGAAGTCAACTCCTCACTGACTTAAGTAATTCAGTATAAAGGCACTGTTATCCCAAAACAAGAGCATCCACATTCAGACCTAAACCAAAATAGCGGAGAAGGTGAATCACAACAGATAGTGATTCTGGTGTCCATCACATAGACAAGTCCCAGAATTTCCTGGCTGAAGAGGGGAAGTGGAAGTTTACTCCACTAAAGCTCCTAAATGATCCATGGTCCCATTTTCTCTTGGCTGCCTAGTTATATTTCA
This sequence comes from Terrapene triunguis, assembly GCF_002925995.2. Lineage (NCBI taxonomy): Eukaryota > Metazoa > Chordata > Testudines > Emydidae > Terrapene > Terrapene triunguis. The sequence goes on along the minus strand of NW_020664445.1, from coordinate 2,814,189 downwards.
GCAGATAAGTCTCCTTTAACAGAGTCCTACCAGGAAATGCTGTCTCGTGGCCGTTAACAATGGTTCCAGTCAGGTACACTCAGTTTACAAAACGTATGGAGTTGCATGCGTCTTTTCCTTTGGAAAATTAAGTATGGTTTTCTTTCTTTCTTTCTTAACAGATCCAATCTGCAGCTCTCTAGGGTGTAACATTTTTAAAAGATTGCCACCATCTGCCTTTTTCCAGCCTTGTGCCTTCTCCTGAAGGCACAGCAGAGAGCAGGAAGTGTACATTAAAATTACTCAGCTGAAACTGACAAACCCTCCCACCTTTTTCTTTCCAGTTAATCCGTTAGGCTATTCTGACAGGTACAATGGAACGCCCTGTAGTGCTGAAGAGGAAGTGCTTTGTCCCACCACTGCTAACACATGTGAGTCACTGGAACTACTCACCTGCAGGCAGTGAGTTACCTGTTTGCAGCAGTCTTTGCTTGGTCAGGGCCTTAGCCTAGTAAGTTGGATATTGCTGCAATGTGCAAAGGTCAGACTAGATGATCATGGTGGTCCCTTCTGGCCGGAAAGTCTCTGAGTCTATGCTGCACTATCCAGTTTACAGGAGGAGACGTGAAAGGGAAACTCACATACCTTCCTAATGAGGCCAGCAACTGTTTGCACCAAGGCTGTTGATCCACGTACCCTACGGCTATTGCAGCTGTTCTCATCACAATAGGTTTCCGCTCTGAGGTATCATCCTATGCAATATGACATGATATGCATGGAGGGGGAGCAGATGACAAGGGTTTGTCAATTTGTTAGATGATGTAGTCCTTCCGGATGGGTAAATAGCAGGAGACTGCTGCTCTAGGCAACATGTGTAATAGTGATCCTGGAGAAGTGTGATCCCCTTCAAATCATGGTCCGGTTACACACCCATCTAGCTGAATGCCCTTGTAGGGTGAGGGCCTCCCTGGTATAGTTCCGTGGCAGCCAATGAAGTTCTCCTAGGGAGGAATTGGACCCTTTGCCTCCTATTCTCCCACTGGGTTCGTAACATTCTTCTAGCAGGTAAACTTGCAGAGGTGCAGTTTGGGTCCTGACAAGCCTCTCCAATGGTGGGTGCTACCTCAGTTCTAGCTTCATCTGCTGAGTCTGCAGAGTGGGGTTGGAATTCGCAGGAAAGCTTGAAGCCAGCCCCTTCTTGGTCTAGCTGGAAATACAATGAGAAAGCATTTCCTCCTGGCATTTTGGCACTCCTGTTTCTGTAGCGCACCTACCCAGCACGCTGCCCCAATTCCACTCCTGTGGCAACTAATGCAGCCCTTTAACTCACTGAACATGGAGGGGAAGAAAGATCTCATTATTACTGCCTGAGCCAGTACATTGCTGGCTTCCCTGCCACGAATCCTCCCCGAGCCCTTGAACAGGCAGCTCCCACATGCTGGATGGATCTCTCTGAGCCCTGGGCCACATACAGGCTGTCAGCTAGTTTTCACTGTAAAAGAACCTTGATGGAAAATCTGCAAGGCTGGTGATAGGGTCCTACCAGCCATTCTGACTTGCTTTCCTCCTGAGAGCCCTAGGGACAAGGGAAAATCACTCTTGCCCTCGAGCTGCTAATTCCCAGTGAGAGTTCTGTTTGCATGCAATAAGTGCCTTCTAGCAGAACTTGCTGCTCCGTGCTCATTCCAGGACACCGTCAGGGTCATTGTCTGGCTCACTATACCCGGGAGCCAGTTACCCTTGGAAAGTAAATCTCAGCTATGCAGGTCTGAGTGGGACTGGAGCCTGCATATCTCAGCTAAGTAAATTCCCTTGGGGAGGGGAAGGTTGGGACCAGGGGTGAAAGTAACTTATAGGACTTACCGGTACTGCTGGAGTCCTAAGGGGGGTGTGGCCTCATCCGGAAGGGGCATGGCCTCAACCGGAAGAGGTGGGGCCTCTCAAGATTTAAAGGCCTGGGGCACCGGCTGTGGCTGGGAGCCCCAGGGCCTTTAAATCAACCCAGGGCTCCCAGCTGCAGAGATGGCTGGGAGCCCCCGGGGCTCAGGGGCAAATTAAAGGGCTCGGGGCTCCGGCCACCGCGGAGCTCCGGGCCCTTTAACTCCCCACCGCAGCTGTGGTCGCCGGAGCTGCGGGCGGGATTTAAAGGGCTCTGGGCTCCCTGCAGCTGCGGGAGCTCCGAGCCCTTTAAATCCCGGCCCCAGCCCGGCCACTGGAGCTGCGGTGGGGAGTTAAAGGGCTGACCCCAGAGCCCTTTAAATCCCCGCCACGGAAGCTGGTGTGGTCCGGCACAGCATACTGGCTCTTGACGGTACGCCGGACTGGACCGGACCGGCTTACTTTCACCTCTGGTTGGGACCCCCAGAGGACTAATTTATAAAGCTTTGGACTCCCAGGGCACCAGTTTAACTTCATGTTAAGTTCATGTTAAGTCGTGCCCTCTGGTGGAGGAGTTGTGAAATGAGTGAGTTTGTGGGTGGTCTCAGCCCAGCTTCTAGCAGAGAGGTGTCCTCACCGCAAAAAGCACCTTTCCAGCTGTAGCTAACTATTGATTTTGGGGGCCTGCCTCTTCTCCCCCACCAGGGCAGGAGGAATGTGCTTTCCTGCTTTACCTGAGGGCAACAGGGTCCCCACCAATAGCTTTGAAGGATAAAAGTATTTTACGAGTATGTGACTAAGGTGATCCAGTCCCTTGCTCTGCAGACTGCCCTGCTGTTGTTTTACTCCTGGATCTCCTGGCAGGGTACTTTATTGTATGTGGGATGTAGCTGAAACTTTGGATTTGGACTAAAGCATTCAAAAGTCATGAGTCAGGCCACCAAAATCGCGAGATTGGCCTAAAAACCGTAAGATTTTTTAAAGGAAGATTGGATTTGGGGTTCTTTTTTTCTCTTTTGATTTCTAAGCCATTAGGTTGCACTTACATCATCTTTTCAAGTTTTCACCACAAACACAATGGCTAGAAATGGACTTTTCTTTAATGGAAGCCTAGAGTCTCATTATATCACTTGACTCCATGAGCTGGGGCTTTAAGGGAAATCCCAAATATCTCAAGAGCTGGCAACACTGGGTTTTGCTATGCTGTATTTTTTTACCTACCCAAGTTTTTTGTATCCTAGTTCTCCTGACTGGTTCCAGTGTATTGTTTCGGAGCCCCCTCCCTTGCGAGCCCCATTTCACAGGCTGACTGGAAAGCCATGTTACAGCTTCTCTTGGGTGACTTGCTTTACAACTCATTAAGGACTCTGCCTTGGGGAGCATGTCATGTAAAATGTTCCAAACTTGCACTGTGCAAAGAGTTGCTTTGAAGCCGTAAAAAATAGCACCCCCCCCAACACCGTTTCTTTCTGATGATGTCGCTGTATTCTGCGGGACAACTGAGTCAATCACAGGGATGTTGCCCTGAATGATGTTGATATTAGTAAAGTGCTTTGTGGATGAGAAGTAGAGTCTGTGTGCTAACCCTTATTTAATAAGGACAAACAAGGAAAGACTTCCTCAGTAACAGGCATTTACCTAGCTTCCATTGAAATATAGGCACTCCTATTCGCTAGCTGATGCTTTGGCCAAGTCCTGGTTGAATAACCAGATGTTGAATAACCAGGTGCTAAGATGGTGGGCCCCAAAGGTGCCTGAAGCCCTTGAGATAGGCAGGGCCGGCTCTAGGATTTTTGCTGCCCCAAGCAAAAAAAATTTTTGGCCGCCCCCCCTTTTTTTCGTGCACCCCTTCCGAACCCCTTCCCCAAATCCCCAGCCCCACCTCCTCCCCTGGGCGTGCCGCATTTCCCCCCCCCCATTGCTTCCTGTGGGCCCCCTGCAACCTCCCGCCCTAGCTCACCTCCGCTCCGCCTGCTCCCCCGGGCGCGCCGCCGCTCCGCTTCTTCCCCCTCCCTCTCAGGCGAGGGAGGGGGAAGAAGCAGAGCAGCGGTGCATTCAGGGGAGCAGGCAGAGCGGAGATGAGCTAGTGTGGGGGGCGCAGGAAGTAACGGGGGGTAGAGGAACTGCTCCCCGCTGCAGCTCACCTCCGCTCCACCACCGCCGCCTCCCCCAAGTGCCCGCCTCTCGGCTTCTCCCTCCCTCCCTCCTTCCCAGCCTTGCTGTGTGAAACAGCTGTTTCCCGCGCGGCAAGCCTGGGAGGGAGGGGGGGGGAGAAGCGGAGCGGCGGCGGCGCGCTCAGGGGAGCGGGCGGAGGCGGAGGCAAGCTGGGGCAGTGAGCTGGGGCGGCGGGGGCACTTTTTCTCCATGCCCCGGAGCCGGCGCCGATGATGGCCGGCGCCAGAATGCCGCCCCTAGAAATGTGCCGCCCCAAGCACCTGCTTGTTTTGCTGGTGCCTGCAGCCGGCCCTGGAGACAGGACAGCAGGGTGCAGCTTGCGCAGCAGCAACACTTCACAGGCTTGTGTATGATGACTCCTTTCACCATAATCCGCCATGTGTTCCCCCTCCAACAGAGAGATGGGGGGGAAACTTTTCCATGCCCGCATGCAAATGAAAGGAGTGTGGGGGGGGGAATATCCCCTCTTGAAGCTTCTGTTGCATTACTCGTGTGCCATGCACTGCAAAGGAAATAGGCTTATTCTGCTCTAGGGAACCACCAGTGTAAATCTTTAGCAGCAGTCTGTGGGAGTAGCAACCCCCGACACTATACGTGATCAACTGCTGTGAGGCTGGTTAGTCACAGTAGGAGCCGGCAGCCGATCCCTGAGGCCAGAGGGAAACAGGCCAGGGCTGACAGCACAGCCTGGTTACCTGACTGGCAGGGAGGGAAGGCGCTAGGCCACGCCCTCCCAGCCAGCATGTCAGGTTCCCCTTTCGCTCTTGGCTTGCGCACAGACACACACACACATGCAGGCTGGTACACACCACAGACACACAAGCAGTGCGCTGTCAGGATGGCTCACTAAGCTCTTTGCTTTTAGATTGTGTTTTTTTATTTTAGCCCATTATATTATTGCCTTCCAGAGGTGGACAGAAGGTAAAAGCCAGTAAGATCCATAAACACTTCCTCCTTGTCCTTCCAGCCGGTCACACCTCAAAGGAGATGGTAAGTGGTTGCATGCTAAACAGGCTGTGTTGTAACATGTGCAGTACAGCCCTTGGTTGATTGGTTTTTGCCAGAAGCGTGTGAGAGCAGCCTGTAGGGAATGGTTTCCATTCCCAAGCAGAAGCGAACCGGTAGGGAAAGACTGCTCCACGCACCCACCCGGGGAGACGTGTGCCTGGGCTGTGTGCGACAAGCCCTGGCAGCCCACTCTGGAAGGCAGTAGTGTGTTTGAAGTGTCTGGGACTGCACTGGACTGAGGTACTGGTCCGGATTGTGCCTGGCCTGGAGCAATTGACTCCCTTATCTCAGTGCTTATTGCAGGAGGGGGAGCAGGTGTGTAGCTCTTAAATTGGCAGAACTGGAGGCATTTCTGGTGTGGTTTCATTCTCTCTCTTTCTGGGACGCTGAGTTTCAGTTGGCATCACAACTAAGAGGGATTGTTTTCTTGGTTGCTTCACTATCTTGGAAAGGACTTGCTGCCAGAATCTGATTACACCCATTTCAGAAATCCCCTCCACAGCGGATCCTCACTGATTCACACCCTAGTTTATCTACAAGTGTGTTTTTACACAGATTTTGTTAAACTGGTGTGAACCCCCATATGGATTCTCTCAAATGGGTTTAACCCTGGCTAATTACAGGGTCACTGTTACAGATTCATTCCCAGTCACACTGGTGTAAGATACGAAATACATGAAGCTAAACCCAGTAAGCAGACTGTAATGTATTTGCATGTCCGCACAGCAGTCTGCACCATTTTAATGAATTGCTTTAAAACCTGGTTTAAGTTTTTTTTAAAACCAGTGCCACTTCTGTATGGAGCCTAACGCTAGGCATGGTCATTGCTCCTGGTTTCGTCTCCTTGCTCTGCCTGCCAGCTGCTCTCAATGAACTCCGCCCACTAGCAGAGCTCACTCTCCCATGGCTTGCTGTGTGCATGTAACAAACAGGAGACTAAAATAGGGTTGTCAACTTTCTAATTGCACAAAACCAACACTCTAGCCCTGCCCCTTCCCCGAGGCCCCGCCCCCACTCACTATCTTCCCCCTGCCTCCATGGCTCGCTCTTCCCCACCCTCACTCACTTTCCCTGGGCTAGGGCAGGGAGTTGGGGTGCCGGAGGGGGTGAGGGCTCTGGCTGGGGATGCGGGCTCTGGGTTGGGGCTAGGGATGAGGGGTTTGGAGTGCAATAGGGAGCTAAAGGCTGGGGAGTGGGGCCGAGGGATTTGGAAGGTAGGAGGGGGCTGCAGGTTGAGGCAGGAGGTTGGGGTGTGGGAGGGGGTATAGGCTCTGGGCTGGGGGTGCAGGCTCTGGGGTGGGGCCGGGGATGAGGGCTTTGGGGTACAAGAGGGGGCTCCAGGTTGGGGGGGGGGCTCAGGGCTGGGGCAGGGGGTTGGGGCTCAGGGTTGGGGTGCAGGCTTACCTCGGGTGGCTCCCGGTCAGCAGCGCAGTGGGGCTAAGGCAGGCTCCCTGCCAGTCCTGACACTGCGTTGCACGTGCCCTGGAAGCGGCCAGAAGGTCCAGTGCTAGTAGGCAGGGGGTGGGGGCAGGAGTGCAGTGCGGAGCCAGTGCTTTGGGCGGGGGCAGCGCACGGAGACCCGTAGCTCCCTCCTCTCCCCTCCCCCTGACCCCTCTGCTGGCTGCTTCCGGGGCTCAGTGCAGTGCCAGGACAGGTAGGGAATAGCCTGCCTTAGCGCCGCCGCACCGCCGACCGGACCTTTAATGGCCCAGTTGGTGGTGCTGACCGGAACCGTCAGGGCATAGGCGTCGACTTCCCCTCTGCCTGGTGGGTGCTCGACCCGCCCCCCCCCGGCCCCGCCCCTGCACTGCCCCCATTCCATCCCTTCCCCCACGTCCTCACCCCTGCCCCACCTCTTCTCCTCCTCCTCCTCCCCCCTCCCGGAAAGTCCTAAGCACTGCCAAACAGCTGTTAAGGGGTGGCGCGGGGGAGGGAAGCGCTGGGAGGGAGGGGGAGGAGCAGGGACACGGCACGCTCCACGGGGGAGAAGGAGGTGAGGAGGGGGGAGCTTGGCTTCCGGTGGGTGTGGAGCACCCGTTAATTTTTCCTCGTAGGTGCTCCAGCCCCGGAGCACACACTGAGTCGGCGCCTATGTGCCAGGGTCCCCTTTTGACCGGGTGTTCTGGTCGAAAACCAGACACCTGGTCATTCTAGACTAAAACCAGGTAATCTCTGGCCGGAGGGCAGTTGCATTGCCAGGGGAGCAGAAGGGCAGCCAATCTCATGCACTGACCCTTTGGGAGCTGGATTCGGCTTTATTGAGCTGAAGACCCATAATTGGGATTATTGGCGACGCTCTGGCAGTATATGCAGCACTGAACAAGGTGCAGGAAAAGTCAGGCCTGACTATGTTTTTAATCAGCAAAACTCCCAGTGAGCTAGCGTTTGCCTGGATAAGGACTCAGCAAAAAACTGACCAGTATTCTCAGGATGTAGCCCATAGTCCCTCTTCTGAGAGATTTGAAATGCAAGGGGCAGATGCTCAGCTGATGTAAATTGTCATAACTCCATGGAAGTCAACATTGTATAATTACATTAATATCAGATTACACCCAACATTGCTTGTCCAGCTTTTCCTTGTTTGCTTATGCCTTCCAATAACTTAACAAGCTCAGTTTGTTGTCAGGAAAACCTTGACAAGCATCGAAAAGAGAATGTTCCAGGAAACGTGAAAACAAGCCAAGACTTCTGGGAAAGCAGAGGAAGTAAAAGCATTGCACAAAGCAGTGAAGAAATCCCAAAGATAGGACAAGCCAAAGCTCTGAAAAGAAGAGGCTCAACAACTCCAGGAGGTGTCAAGAAAACAAGATCTGAAAACAATATACAAAAACATTAAGTTGTATGGAAACACAATCAGGCCAACGATGCAAGCAGCAAGAAAGGTACAAGTGAACTGACTACAAATGTCGACGAGGTGCTGGAAGTATGGAAGGAGCATTTTGACAAAGTGCTGACTCCTGTAGTTCATCCAGATGCAAGCATTCGAGACATGCTAGATGAACAGGGCAGCTTGCAAGACAGAATGGATATCAGCACTGAAGCATCCTCAGAAGAAGAAATAGAAAGAGCAGTGAAACAGATAAAAATGGGAAAGCTGCAGGAACAGACAGTATAACAGCTGAGCTGCTAAAAGCTGGTGGGACCAGTGCTCTCAAAGCATTAGGAAAAATAAATAAGATGGTATGGGTGCAAGCGAAGGTACTGGATGACTGGCTAAAGACAATAGTTGTATCAAGTCTGAAGAAAGGAGTTCCTGTCGATCTGAATAACTGTAGAGGTATAGGCTGCTGCCGCTTCTTCACATGCTTGCACACGTCCATTCCAATGCAGGTGTGTGCACGCCCCAACCACAGTTACTGGAATTTTTTCCCTTAGTGGTATCCATAGGGTTGGCTCCAGCGCCCTCTAGTGCCACATGCCCATAGCACCAGTATAAGGGGCCCTGCTGACCCCACGCCCCTTTAGTTCCTTCTTACCGCCCATGATGGTTGCTGGAACTCCTCTCATTGCTCAGGCAGTTCTTCCCAGTGGTTTCCTTCTCTTCCCTAGTTCACATAGTTATTGTAGTGTCATTAGCTTGATAGTTAGTAGTTAGTGTGTTTGGACACCTTCGCACTTGGTTGGAGAGGCTTGTCTGCTCCCCAGTGCTGGGGCATGCCTCGGTCACTGGGCTTCAAGCCCTGCGCTTCCTGCAGCAGGTCGATGCATCCGACGAAGTGGGCATTCACCCACGAAAGCTTATGCTCCAATACATCTGTTAGTCTTAAAGGTGCCACAGGACTCTCTGTTGCTTTTTACAGATCCAGACTAACACAGCTACCCCTCTGATACTTAACTGACAATGGACTTTCGGAGACACCAATTTTGGTAAGCTCAGAGAGCTGATAGGTAAGGTCCCATGGAAATTAAGACTGAGGGGGAAAAACATCTGAGGAGAGTTGGCAGTTTTTCAAAGGGACACTATTAAGGGCCCAA
>NW_020664445.1:2789188-2804774 GCF_002925995.2 Terrapene triunguis | reverse complement strand
GACTCGATGACCTCTCGAGGTCCCTTCCAGTCCTAGAATCTATGAATTTATGAATCAATCCACATCTGAGCTTTCCTGGGAACGTGATTTTGCACAGAACCACCAAAGGGGTTTCTGCCCACGAGAGAGAGTATAAAAGGCCCCGGAAGCCTCTCCATTTTGTCTTCAGCTGGCTCAAGAGATGACCTCTCCACCCCGAAGAGATGCCTGAAAGAAACTGGAACAAAGAACTGTAACTATGGGGGTGTGAGTGATTGCTGGACCCAGGCCATAAACCACAACATTGGTCTGAAAAGGATTGGGCCCAGACTAGGAAGGAGTCTAGTCTGTGAAAGAAGCTAATTGGAACATCTCTGAGGCTGAGGTTTCATCTGTAATCAGTTTCTTACTGTATTAGGCTTAGACTTGCATGTTTTTGTTTTATTTTGCTTGGTAACTTACTTTGTTCTGTCTGTTATTCCTTTGGGGTTTAGGCTCCCGGAAAGACTGAATACTGGGTGCTGGGAAAGTCTCCGTTAACTCAGAAGCTCCTGGGCTGAGTGAATCTTAGTTTCTGTGAACTGCAGGGGGCATGGCCCAACCTCTTGGTCTGTGCTGTAGCCAACTGGTGTGTCTAGCTCAGCAAGAGGGGAGTGGAGGGAAGCCTTCTCTGGCAGGGGGATTTGTTCTCAGAGGTATCCCAGCACATCTAGTGACAGTCTTGAGGGAGTTTCTGTGACCCAACCCGTCACAGATATGTCTCTCTTATTATTGTCCATCACATCTGCTGTGGGCACATGAGCATGTGTGATTGTTGGAGTGCTTGGCCTGCTGTTTGACATGTCAGTAGTGAGCGTCACGAAGCTTAGAGGCTGAGGAGGGCTCCCCAGGTGGCACTGGGCACACACATGAGGTTTCAGAAGATTTGTAGACACCTCCCTTCAAACAGTGGCTGTGAACTTCTGTGCTGTTACACCTTCCTCTCTCAACATTCATTTCCCACTATCATGTGGCACCGCAGGTGAAAGGGGTCGACAGCTCTGGAGACACTGGAGAGCCTGGCCATTGGGTACCTTCCTGAAAGGCCTGTTGTAGTCGACTGTAGCTTTAGAAGCACTTTCCTGCTGTTTGCTGTGTGGCAGGAATAAAAGCGCTAGTGCTGATGCAGCAGGTTTCCTGTGATGGGGGCTTCTGAGAAGGGCTACTAGGAAAGTCTGTGAAGGAGCCAGGCCTGGGATGGTCAATTCCAAGACCAGAAGAACCACTGTGATCATCTAGTCTGACCTCCTGTAGCACACAGGCCAAAGACCTGCCCCCAAATAATTCCTAGAGCAGAGCTCTTAGAAAAATAGCCAGACTTGATTTAAAAATTGCCAATGATAGAGAATCTCCCATGACCCTTGGTAGATTGTTCCAGTGGTTAATTACCTTCACTGTCAGAAATGTATTCCTTATTTCCAGTCTGAATTGGTCTAGCTTCAACTTCCAACCATTGGTTCATGATATATGGTGGGAGAGAGGCCGAGGGACTCACTGCCTAGCCTGGCACACGGGTTTGCTTAGCCAGGTATTTATGTGGAATATTGTCTAGTGAGGGATTATTCCTGGTGAAAGTCCTGGGGGCTGGTGTCAAACTGGAGCAAGGAGATGGTGGCTTGAGTCCTGGGTTACTAATAACATTCTGGCGGTTTAAAACTGAATGCACCTTAAAAACCAGCCCTATTGAAGCCAATGGCAGAACTCCACTGGACTTCCGGGGGCCAGGCTTCACCCTGAATTTACTTGTACACTTATGCTGATTGCATTCCACCCACCTTGTGCAGGAAAGCTAGAGTGCCACTTTCACTTGGTGTTTGTTTTGTGCCACTTTCACCCTCTGGCCCTCATGCATGAGAAAATGCCTTTGTGCGGCAGGAGGATCTTCACACTGGATGTAGTCTGTACTATTATCACACTTCCATGGGAAGAATAGCTTTGATGGGGGTGTCTAGTGCCTCTGAGCAGAGTTGGGTGTTACCATTCTTGGGTTGTATTCGCTACCTGAGATTTACTTGACTGCCTATTTTCAATTGAACAGGTCAGTCCCATGGTGTCTCACTATCCATGCACAAACTGGGCCAATATCAATGAGCTATGGACTCTTATGCATCTTACTTGGTCACTGTTTGAAGTACTGTGCAATCCTCTAACAAACCGGTGCAGAATAGCTGCTGGCCTTACAAAGGAATGAATGTCTCTGTTCCTATTGGGTTTATTAATCTCTCTTTTCCCTTTTAGTGGTAAAACCCAACTTTCAGGCCTCCGTGAATGGAGGGTTCCCCAGCCTCTGATCTAGGTGCTTGGGATCAGAGGGAGGGAGACATTGCTGTGACGTTGCACTCCATATGATTTTATGAAAATATGCCAATGAGTGTGAATATAATGTAACTGGAATATGCTTCATGCAAAAGGTCTCTTGTAAGGTATCATTACAAAGCTTATAATCTACTGAGTGTATTCATCCTATTTGTATAAATGTACCACTCTTGTATCTGAAACTAGAAATATTAAATATAACTCTGAGGTTCTATTGTAATTATGCAAAATGTGGGCCATTAATGGTGGTTTGGAATCTTGATGGCTCCCATTAGGCAGGACAATTGACTGTAGATGGCTCTGTTTACTTGCAAGCCTTCCTGTGAGTCAGGCCAGGAAGAGTGAAGGCTTGGGGTCTCACAGGACATGTGACCATGTCACCTGGTACTGGAATCCATCTGAAACCTGGTGTTTTTCCATTTAGAAGGAGGGATGGGGACCCAGAGAGACAAAAGATTCCCGCCTTGTGCCAAAGCTATAAAAGGGGACGGAACAAAACAAAGGGGGCTGCAGTCATGAGAAATCCCCTAGTTACCACCTGAGCTGGAACAAGGACTGTATCAGGGGAAAGTATTGGGCCCAGACTAGAAAGGAGTCTAGTCTGTGAAAGAAGCTTACTGGAACATCTCTGAGGGTGAGATTTACCTGCATTTAGTTTTCTACTGTATTAGGCTTAGACTTGCATGTGTTGTTTTATTTTGCTCGGTAACCTCCTTTTTCTGTCTGTTATTACTTGGAACCACTTAAATCCTACCTTTTATATTTAATAAAATCACTTTTTGCTTATTACAGAACCCAGAGTTAGTGACTAATACCTGGGGGATCAAACAGCTGTGCATATCTGTCTATCCGTGTTATAGAGGGCAGACAATTTGAGTTTACCCTGTATAAGCTTTATATAGAGTAAAACGGGTTTATTTGGGGTTTGAACCCATTGGTAACTGGGTATCTGGATGCTAGAGACAGGAGCACTTTCTAAGCTGTTTTCTGTTAAGTCTGCAGCTTTTGGGGGATGTGGTTCAGACCTGGGTCTGGCTCAACAAGACAGGGTACTGAAGTCCTAAGCTGGCAGGGAAAACGGCTCAGAGGTAGTCTCAGCACATCAGGTGGCAGTCCCAAGGGGGGGTCTCTGTGACTCACCCCGTCACAATTGCTTTCCCAGCATTACAGCAGGGAGATGTGCTGTGTAGTTCCAGGTGGTGCTGAGGTCAACCTGAGAACATCCTGTGGCCTGGGTGGGTGCCATTTGGATCCACCCATTGCAGGCCTCATGTATGGCTGGCAGCAGGGAGAGAGGCGGTAGGCAAGTCACTCCTAATCATAGAATCTCAGGGTTGGAAGGGACCTCAGGAGGTATCTAGTCCAACCACCTGCTCAAAGCAGGACCAATTCCCAACTAAATCATCCCAGCCAGGGCTTTGTCAAGCCTGACCTTAAAAACCTCTAAGGACGGAGATTCCACCACCTCCCCTAGGTAACCCATTCCAGTGCTTCACCACCCTCCTAGTGAAAACGTTTTTCCTAATATCCAACCTAAACCTCCCGCACTGCAACTTGAGACTATTACACCTTGTTCTGTCATCTGGTACCACTGAGAACAGTCTAGATCCATCCTCTTTGGAACCCCCTTTCAGGTTGTTGAAAGCAGCTATCAAATCACCCTCATTCTTCTCTTCTGCAGACTAAACAATCCCAGTTCCCTCAGCCTCTCCTCATAAGTCATGTGCTCCAGACCCCTAATCATTTTTGTTGCCCTCCGCTGGACTCTTTCCAATTTTTCCACATCCTTCTTGTAGTGTGGGGCCCAAAACTGGACACAGTACTCCAGATGAGGCCTCACCAATGTCGAATAAAGGGGAACGATCACGTTCCTCGATCTGCTGGCAATGCCCCTACTTATACAGCCCAAAATGCCGTTAGCCTTCTTGGCAACAAGAGCACACTGTTGACTCATATCCAGTTTCTCGTCCACTGTGACCCCTAGGTCCTTTTCTGCAGAACTGCTGCCTAGCCATTTGGTCCCTAGTCTGTACCAGAGCCTGGGATTCTTCCATCCTAAGTGCAGGACTTTGCACTTGTCCTTGTTGAACCTCATCAGATTTCTTTTGGCCCAATCCTCTAATTTGTCTAGGTCCCTCTGTATCCTGTCCCTACCCTCCAGCATATCTACCAGTCCTCCCAGTTTAGTGTCATCTGCAAACTTGCTGAGGGTGCAGTCCACGCCATCCTCCAGATCATTAATGAAGATATTGAACAAAACCGGCCCCAGGACTGACCCTTGGGGCATTCCGCTTGATACCAGCTGCCAACTAGACATGGAGCCATTGATCACTACCCGTTGAGCCCGACGATTTAGCCAGCTTTCTATCCACCTTATAGTCCATTCATCCAGCCCATACTTCTTTAACTTGCTGGTAAGAATACTGTGGGAGACCGTATCAAAAGCTTTGCTAAAGTCAAGGAATAACACGTCCACTGCTTTTCCCTCATCCACAGAGCCAATTATCTCATCATAACTAAGAAAGGAGTTGGCAGCGCGTGGGTCCAGGATGGCCAGTTCATGCACTTTCTCAAGCCTGGGCTATACTTACAACTTAAACTGGCATTGCTCTGTCAGTCAGGAGTGTGAAAACCCCACACTTCCTGGTGATCGCCATGCCGACAGCCCCCCCCAGTGTAGAGACAGCTATTCCGACAGAAGAGGGCTTCTGTTGACAGAGCTACTGTTGTTTGGGGAAGTGGTGTTCCTACACTGGCAGAACTCCTTCTGCAGGTGTACGCTACCTGGCTAACCTGGCAGAGGCAGTTTAGAGAGTGTGTGTGTGTGTGTGTGTGTGTGTGTGTGTGTTAGGAGGAACACAACACCTGGCATCTCTTGCCACTGCAAGGGCTCTCAGGTGGCCAGTCCCATCACAGGTGAGTATTGGAGTGATCTGGCTTCTTTCCAGAAGGAGAGCACAATGCTGTGTCTGCTGAGCTGCTGGCAGTTTGATTTAGGGTGTGGCTGCACGGCTGGGCTTGGCTGACTGCGCTGGTGGCCTTGGGAAGGGCTTGGGGGTGGGGCGAGATAAGATAAAGGGAGAAGGGCCCATGAGTGGTCTGAAAGGGGAAGTGTGTGTGTGTGTGTGTGTGTGTGTGTGTGTGTGTGTGTGGAGGGGGGGAGGTGAAGTCACAAAATAGAGGAGAGGGAAATAGCTCCAGGGGCATGTGTGCATTGCCCCCAGGGCAGGACCTGGCGTTCTGGAGACAGATGTGTACTGGGGCTGATTGCGCTGCAGATGTAAGCAGGCATGAGTCAATGGGAGGCGCAGGGCTGAATTTCAAACCCACGCCAATGTCCGATAGCAAGGGGATGGTCCCTGCCTCACCCTCTGTCTTGTGTTTTGACTGCTGCAGATGTCATGGCACCCTCAGTACCGGAGTTCCAAGTTCCGCCATGTGTACGGCAAGCCTGCTAGCAAGGAGAAGTGCTACGACTGCGTCCCCATCACCTGCAGTGTGCACGACAACCACTTCTGTGCTGTCAACCCCCACTTCATTGCTGTCGTGACAGAGTGTGCAGGTGGCGGGGCTTTCCTCGTGATACCCATCCATCAGGTGAGCACGGCCAGCAGCACCCAGGGAGCCTGGGCTGCCCCTTTTCCTGATCGCCCCTGCTGGAGTGCGAAGGTGGAGCAGCAGGGATCCCAGATGGTCGTGATGGCAATGGGAAGGCTTGGTTATTGCAGCTGCCTGTTTTTCAAAATGCATGGTAGGGCCAGAGGCTCTTTGGGACAGGGACCATCTATTACATGTTTGTACAGCACCTAGCACAGTAAGGGTCTGCATTTTTATCCTGATGCTCATCACCATGGCGTCTGGGTGCCTTCCATGCCTCTGGGAGCAACTGCAAAACAATAATAAATAATAACCATCTTTCGTAGAATGGGAGAGAGCAAATAGCTCTGTAATTACATGGTTCTAGCTTGTCTTCACAGACAAGGAGCCTTTTCGGCCTCTGAACTAATCCCTGATTAAAGAATAGAGGAGATTCCATGGTCATGCAGAGCACTATAGGCCCCTGATCCTCCAAAGCACTGAAGCACATGCTTAGCTTTAAGCACATGATTTTAGTGGGACTATTCATGTTCTTAAAGCTAAACTCTTGCTTCCTAGTTTGCTGAATCAGGGTCTAGAGCATGACAACAGAAAGGAGAGGATTATTTGACATTTATTTATTTAGATCCCACTTCAGGAGAGTTAAGCACATGCTTAAGAGCTGTCCTGTATTCAACTTGCTTTAGACTTTAGCATGAGAAGAGAGGGCTCTTGGTGCCTGGACAGCACATCACAGAGCCTGTGCAGGGGTGCCGGAACAGAGGGAGCCAAGGGGCCATGGCCCTCCGACTTTTGAAAATGGATGGGCCTAGACTGTCCACTTTTCGCCACAGGCACAGCCCCCGCCCCTCCTCTTCCCCTCAAGGCCCCACCCACCAGCCAGGCTGGAAGCTGGAGCCCAGTCCAGGTAAGAGCAGCCCAAGAAGCCAGGGCAGCTCTGGGGAGCCGTTCACCCTCCACATGGCTCCCCATGGCTGCCTGCTGATCTTTTACCCTGACCTAGCTCCGGCTTCCAGCCTGGCCAGGGGGTGGGGTCTTGGGGGCCGAAGAGCCGCAGCCGGGCCATGGTAAGAGCTGGTCGGGCAGCTGTGGGAAGCTGTAGACCCTCCACCTGCCCAGGGTGGGGAGCCTAAGGGGCAGGGACACGGGCCGGGGGCTGCTCTCGGGGCCTCCCCCATCCTGAACAGCAGTTTTAAAATAAATATAAGGAAGCACTTCGTGTCACAACACACAGTCAAGCTGTGGAACTCATTGCCAGGGGATGTTGTGAAGGCCAAAAGTATAACTTGGTTCAAACAAGAACTAGATCAGTTCATGGAGGATAGGTCCATCAATGGCTATTAGCCAAGATGGTCTGGGATGCAAAACTATGCTCTGGGTGTCCCTAAACCTCTGACTGCCAGAAGCTGGAACTGGACAACTGGGGATGAATGACTTGATAAGTGCCCTGTTCTGTTCATTCCCTCTGCCATATTCCAGGGTGCAATCCAGACCAGCGAGGGGTTGTCACCACCTGCCCTGCAACCTTGGATGCCTCACAGTGCTTTGCTGCTGTAGTTCCCAACCTGGGAAATGCACAAACTGCCAAACAGCATGCAGGTCACCCCCTGAGTCTCAGTGTATAGCTGCAGTCCCTGGTCCAGCAATTCTGACCTGAGCAGCTGGTCAGCAACACCCCAGCCATACTCTGGCTTCCAGCAGCCTTGGTTACCCACTTGCAGGGTGACTCCACCACACTCCTAGTCCCAGATTTTCCCCAAAACGTGTGTTCTGCAGTGTCCAGCCCTTTGCTGGACAGTGCAGATATTAGAGGGCCATAGCTCCTGTAAGGGGTCAATATCCAACAGTTTGCGACTTTAACTGGAGTTACCCAAACAGCTCTGTTTAAACGCAGCACTGGATTAGTTTAGATTTAAAAAAATAAAACAAGTTTATTTAACTACAAAGAACTAGATCTTAACTGAATACAAGTATAAGGCATTAAAGTCAGGTTACAAGAGAAATAAAGATAAAATGCTTCCTAGTTACTAAAACTTAACAAACTAGACTTGGTTCAAGGTAAAATCCTTACCACAGGTTCCCAGTAGCATTGCTGACCAAATTTTCAGGCCAGGCTCACTCCCGAAGTCCAAGGGCTGGTTCCTTTGTCGTGTTAGGTGAAAGAGAGAGAGGGGTAGAGAGGGATACGTTGGGGTGTTCTTGCCCCTCACTTTTACAGTCCAGTCCTCCTTTGAAGTGGGTTCTCCCGAGGATTACCCTCAAAGCAAAGTTTAGTCAAGAAGCAAGGAAGGCAATGTGGAGTCTGGGAGTGAAGGTGGCTCCCTGTGTATGGTGAAAAGCAGATTTGCTTTGGATCCTGCCACTTCCCCCTCTTGCTGTCTCAAGGACTCTGCTTACTACTTATATGTAAACTGAGGTAAATACACACTCCTTTGTTTAGGAGAGACGTGTGCTTTTACCTAGTCAGGGCTGTGTGGGTTTGAACATGTGCTAACATCATCATACAGAGGGAATTCATAACTTTACATATAATGTTGCTACATAAATGTACCATCCAATAATTGACGCACGGTGTTTTCAAATACCACCTCATGAGGCATATTTTATACAAAGATTTTTACAGTGGTGTGTATGGTGTGCGTACAGGAGTGCATTCGGTCATGCTCTCTGAAGATTCTGGCACTGGCCACTGTTGGAAGACAAGCCACTGGGCTAGATGGACCAGTGTTGTGACCCAGTATGGCCGTTCTTCTGTTCACTACTGACTCACTTTCCTGTTTTCCATTAGCAAGGGTTGGCACTGAACTGTAGAGTCTTCCTGATGCCCTTTGTCTGCAGTCAAATCCATTCCAGTCAATTACAGCCCCCTTGTGATGGGAGCTAGGAATCGGGCTGCTCCTTACTCATTATTACCATCTGGGGCGTGGTCAGTGGCTTCAGGATGCTGCCCTATTCCTTGGCAGGACTCAGTCATCACAAGGCTTTTCTCCTGTAGGTGCTCAGGGGGAGTGTGGCAAGGCAAAGACGAACAGCAGGTCTGTACTGATGCAGCTGTGCCGCTGTAGTACTTCTGGTGAAGATGCTCTAAGTTCTCCCATCGGCTTAATAACTCCACCTCCGCGAGGGGCAGTAGCTATGTCAGCAGGAAAAGCTCTCCCGTCAACATAGCGCTGCCTACATGGGGGGGGGTTAAGGTCGGTATAACTACGTCACTCAGGAGTGTGGATTTTTCACATCCCTGAGCGAAGTAGTTATACTGCAGTAAGTAGGTCGTGTAGGCGTGGCCTGAGCTAAGGAGGACATGGCTTTAAGGGCGAGCATGGACCCATTTCCAGTAAACTGAGCACTGTGGATCTTGCTATGTGGGGTGCCAAAGAGCTTAGCTCAGGTCTTGTGGGGCCAGCCTGCATGGAGACCTCCTGCTGTTCTGTGGCCAAATGTAGCCTTTCTGCGCTAACAGAGACTTGCTGTTCTTTTCAGACAGGCAAGCTTGATCCTCACTACCCCAGGGTGTGCGGGCACAGAGGAAATGTCCTGGACATCAAGTGGAGCCCTTTTGATGACTTTGTAATCGCTTCCTGTTCTGAAGATGCCACTGTAAGTTTCCCGGCTCGCTCTGTCACTAATTCGCTAATGCTCTTAGTTGGGAAAGAAATACGAAGTACCGTGCAAGAGCCTCCGTGAGAGGGTTTCCTCTAACTGAACAGGGCTAACAAGTGTTGTTCTTCCACAAAGTCGCTCCTCATTACACTCAAGCCCCTCGGTTTCAGTGGGGTTCCGCCTGAGCAAGCGCTAATGATCCAATTGTGAGACATTGAACATATTTACATCTGAAAACAAGCGAGGGGGGGGAATCAGCTCCATGTCTGTGCAGAGCTCAGAACCTTGTGTTCCCACACAGATGTGGCCACACACATTCTGTGGCAGGAGGATGCTCTGCTGTAGATGCATTTGTGGTGTGGTCAACTCTTGAGGATTATTCCTTCTCTCAGCTACTCTGTGGAATCACTCTGGATTAATACAAGTAGAAGGGAGGTCAGAATCTGGCCCAAGCAAACACACAGGACTAGAGTCTGCCCCCCGCTTATTCCTGTTGATTTGCACAGTATTCCACGAGGAGCCCTTTTTCTTTTTCACACAACACGTAATTAGCCTGTGGAACTCACTGTCCCAGGAAGATGTTGAGGCCAAGAATTTAGCAAGATTCAAAAGGGACTGGATGCTTATATGGAGAACAAGAATAGTCAAAGTTACAAGAGTTAATGCTAACACATATTTTGGAAGAGATATTAAACCTGCAGCTTCGGGGTTTAAACCACACTCTAACCATTAGGGATTAGGACTCCTCCTTCATGGTGGGGGTGCAGGTGGTGATGTGGGGCGGTGGCACTTGTCTCTGAAATATCTGGGACTGACCACTGTCTGAGACAGGATACTAGGTGAGGTGGGCCTTGGGCTGGATTTACCCAGGCAATTCCTGTGCTTCTTAAACTAAACCCCTTTCAGAAGTGATATTTGGTCCATGTTTTCAAATTGATGTGTTGTTTTCTTTGAGCAATTAACATAACACACTCATTAAGGTTTTCTATATCCAGTGAACAATCCTGCACTTTCAATACAAATGACTTTTATTTTAGGAGGAAAACAAAACAAGAAGGAACAAAAGTAAAGCTTCCACAAGATGGCGCACGTGGGTGTAACAGGCAGCAGATGCATTGACACACTACTGCCCCGGCCTCTGTGCATGGGCAGAGTTCTCAGATATGTAGAAGTAATTGTCCTGCTCTAGTCAGCACTGGTGAGGCCCCAGCAAGAGGAGAGCAACAAAAATGATAAAATGTTTACAAAAACCTGGCATACGAGGAAAGGTTGAAAAATGTATATGTAGTCTTGAGAAAAGACGACTGAGGGGGGACCTGATAATATTCTTCCAATATGTTAAGGGCTGTTATAAAGAAGACTGATCAATTGTTCTCCATGTCCACTGAAGATAGGACAAGAAGTAACAGGCTTAATTTGCAGCAAATGGAGATTTAGGTTAGCTATTAGGAAAAACTTTGTAATTCTAAGGGTAGTTAAGCTTTGGAACAGACTTCCAATGGAGGTTATGGAGTCCCCATCATTGGAAGCGTTTAAAAACAATTTGGACAGGGATGGTCTAGCTTTACTAGGTCCTGCCACAGCACAGGGGGTGGGACTAGATGATGTCTTGAGGTCCCATCAGCCCTACATTTCTATGATTGTGTGTGTTTTACACACACAACCAAGACATAACAGCTCCATTGCTGCATGCACTACAGGTCTGTGGAAACTAAAATAATTTCTCAGTCTGGCTGAAATTGACTGAAGGACCAGGGAGAAGAGAGGCGTGAGAGAGAGAGATCCATGAACCTCATTTGTCCTGCCAAATACCACCCCCAAGACACAGAGCCAATGTTGCAGGTTGTGACATTCCCCTCTGGTGTTATCTGGACTGGTGATCTGCTAGGTCACTCCAATCCTTGACTCTGGGAGCCAGCCTGACCCTGCTCTGCTGTGAGAACCCCACTCCTGGGCTGGTCACGCACAGCCTCTGGCATGTAAGCTGCTCCTTGGATTGTGCAACCGAATGACACCAGCCAATATCTCCAGTCCCAGACACAACCCTAGGAACCTCTGTCTTGCAGTTTCCAGTTATGCCCACTGGACACTGCAAGCTTATATGAGTTCGTCAATTTAACAAAGAAATTGATATGTACCAGGCTTGTTATCCCAAGGGGAGTCTTGGGACTCTGACACGCTTCAAACCAAACACACTGCTTCAGGTAGAATAAACAAACAAATTTATTAACTATAAAGAGATTTTAAGTGATTATAACTCAAAGCCTAACAAGTTGGATTTGGTCAAATGAAATAAAAGCAAAACACATTCTAAGCTGATCATAACACTTTCAATGCCCTTACAAACTTAGATGCTTCTCACCACAGGCTGCCTGGCTGCTCTTCAGCCAGGAGATCCCCTTTGATCAGCTCTTCAGTCGCTTGGTGGTGACGTCTGTAGATGGAGGTGGAAGAGCATGGCAAACGTCTCTCCCTTTTATCGTGTTCTTTCTTCCCTCTTGGCTTTGCCCCCCCCCCCAACCCCCTTCAGAGTCAGGTGAGCATTACCTCATTGCAGTCCCAAACTGACCAAAGGAAAGAGGGTGACTCTCTCAAGAGTCCAACAGATCCTTTTGTTGCTGCCTAGGCCAGCGTCCTTTGCTCCTATGAGACTCAGCTGGATTTGTCCCATACCTGCCCTGATGAGGTGTGAACTGCCTCTCTGCTCTGGGAGAGTTTTTGCTTGAGCTTATTTTAAGCCATGAGGATACATTTTCAGCCTCATAACTCTATACATGAAATTATAACCTATAACCTTACTCAGGGCATCATGAGCCTTCTGAAGACACCCAACATGACAAACTTTGCATTGGATAGCACACCATCATTTTATAAAGATGAACATGAGTGTAGGGTGTTCCCCGAGGTACACAATGTCACACTTCCCCCCCTTCGTTTACTGCAAGAGGGTTAGTCACGGACTAGCTCGAAGGCAGTGCGCCTGGGGTCCTCTTTCCTGGACAGGGCGTCTGCTACCAGATTTTCCTTTCCCTTTATGTGTATAATTTCCATGTCAAGGTCCTGCAGGATCAGGCTCCAGCACAGAAGTTTGGAGTTTGTGCCTTTGGTTCTGTTTAGCCATACCAAGGGCGAATGGTCTGTCAGGATCCTAAATTTTCTATTAAAGAGTTAGGGCCTCAATTGGTTAACTGCCCACACCATAGCATAACATTCCTTTTCAATGACAGTATTTTTGTTCCATTGGTGACAGCTTTTTACTCAAGAAGGCAATTGGGTGTTTTGTTACCTTCCCCTGTCTGCACCAGCACAGCACCCACCCCGCTGTCAGAGACATCTGTACGTAGCTCAAACGTTTCTTCAAAGTCAGGACTGGCTAGTACGGGTTTTCCAGACAAGATTGTCTTTATCTTATCAAAACCCTTTTGGCATGCTTCTGACCAAACCACCTTATTGGGTTGGTGCTTTTTACACAAGTTTGTGATTGGGGATACAATGTCGTCGAACCCCCACACAAACCTTCTGTACTAGTTTGCCAGACCGATGAATGATTGGACCTGTCTTTTAGTTTGGGGCACAGGCCAATTTATAATGGCTTCCAGTTGAAGGGGATCATGGGATATCTGTCCCTCTCCAACCCAATGTCCCAAATAAGCGACTCTGGCTGCTCCTATTTTGCACTTAGGGGGTTTTACGGTTAGACCAGCCTCCTTGAGTTTCGACAGCACAATTCCCAGGTGTTTTTTATGATCGTCACTGAACACCGCTAGGTCATCTATATATGTCCTTGCAAAATTTTATAAACCATTTAACACTTTGCTGACCAGCCTCTGGAAGGTCACACCAGCACTGACTAAACCAAAAGGTAACATAGTGAATTCATAGAGGCCTATGTCAGTGATAAAAGCAGATTTTTGCTGTGCATCCTCATCCAGAGGGATTTGCCAGTAACCCCGAGTTAGATCAAAGGTGGTGAGGTATTTGGCTTTGCTCAGTATATTCAGCATGCCATCAGTCCTAGGCATAGGGTATGCATCTGGTACTGTAACAGCATTACGCTTTCTATAGTCAACACAAAATCTTACAGTGTTGTCCTTTTTAGAGACCAAGATCACAGGGGATGCCCAAGAGCTGTCAGACTCCTTAATCACTCCCAGGTCCAACATATAGTGTATCTCCGTATGAATTTGTTCTTGTACCTTGCCAGTGGCCCTGTAAGGCCTGGAAGGGGGGTGGTTGTGGCCCTACTGTAAGGATTTTGTGGGTTAGCATGTGTGTTTTTCCTGGCTTGTTGGAAAACCCCTCACTGTATCCTTGCAGCACTGATAACACCTCCCTCCTTTCAGCTGGTGTCAACTCATTGCAGATCTCAACGCTTTCCATAGTTAAACCATCTTGGTGTTCAGTCATCAAATCAATGAGTGGATGTGCCTCAGTTTCCCCTTCCATACAAGTAATCATGTTTACTGTGGCCTCTCTGTTGTGATAGGCTTTCAGCCTGTTCACATGCACAAGCTGTGGGACAGCATCATCAAGGGGCTTTTTAACTGGATACGTGTCCTCATTTGCCACTTCTATTACCTCGAAGGGTCCCTCCCAAGAGTTTTGCATTTTATCCTTTTTTGCAGGGCTTAATACCATTACCAAATCCCCTATTTCAAAAGTCCGCTTACAAAATATTTTTATTGTACCACGCCTTTTGCCTGGATTGACTGTCTTGGAGATTGGTTTGAACGATTTCCATCATGTCTTTTAACTCTTTTCTAAACCTCTGACCATATTTAGTTACCGGTTCTTCTTTTACCTCAGTATTTCCCTCCCAGGAATCTTTAATGAGATCGAGGGTTCCCCTCACTTTTCTTCCATACAAAGATCAAATGGGGAAAAAGCTGTGGATTCTTGGGGTACCTCCCTGTACACATACAACAGAAATGGTAATAACTCATCCCAATTTTTGCCACTCTTCTTAGTGTACATCCCTAGCATGGATTTTAGAGTCCCATTGAATCTTTCCATTAAACCATTGGCCTGTAGGTGAAATGGGGCAGTTTTAAGTTGTTTTGTCCCACACAACTTCCACAGTTTGTTGAAAATTTGTTACATGAAATTTGACTCTCGATCAGATAAAATTTCTTTAGGGAAACCCACTCTGCTGAATATAGTGAGAAGGGCCCTCGCCACAGTTTCGGCTTGAATATTAGACAGAGCAACTGCCTCAGGATACCTGGTGGCAAAATGCACTACCACTAAGATATACTTGTTTCCTCTCTGGGTGGGACGCTGCATAGGGCCCACAATGTCCATCGCTACCCTTAGGAATGCCTCCTGTATCACAGGCAAGGGACGTAGAGGAACTTTCTGGGGTCCTACAGGCCTTTTCCTTGCCTGTCACAATACACAAGACCTACAATAATCTTTTACCTCATTTTGTATACCTGGCCAGTAGAAATTCTTCTTCAGCCTGTCATAGGTTCTTTGTACCCCCAAGTGACCAGCAAAGGGACTATGTAATAGTCCGGTGCGGGAGCTGGGCCCTCTCAGGGGCCGTCGGGAGCCAGGCCGAGTCACTAGGTGGCCCCAAAAAGATCCTCGGGATCCGAAAGTCTTGGGGCTCCGCCCCTCAGGCAGGGGCTAAACACAAGCACAAGGTTAAACAGGCCCCAAGCGCTAGCTCAGTGCGGGGCCACACACAAGGGTCCGAGGGGCTCAGAGCCTCCCTGCAGGCTGAGCCAACGCCGCGACTAGCTAAGCCCCGGCCCTCAGTCAGGGCGGGGCACCTGACACGTAGGGTTAGGGGTTTTTGGGCGCCAGTCCTTGCCTCAGGGTTGGGCAAGAACACAATCTTAGGGCTCAGTCCTTCCCTCAGGAGCTGAGCAATCACAGCTAGGTGGCCCAGGCCCTTAGTCAGGGCGGGCAGCAAAAACCAAAGTCAGTAGCCCAGGCCCTTAGTCAGGGCGGGGCAGCAACCAAGAGTCAAGTAGCCCAGGCCCTGGGTCAGGGCGGGGCAGCACACAGAGTCAGTTAGCCCAGGCCCTGGGTCAGGGCGGGGCAGCACACA
>NW_020664445.1:2785057-2789178 GCF_002925995.2 Terrapene triunguis | reverse complement strand
GGCTCCTCCCCCTCAGGGGCCGTCGGGAGCCAGGCCGAGTCACTACAGACTATCATACACTAGCTGCATTAAGTCCCCACGGCATTGGCTGGGTACAACAAACTGTTTAAAGGGCTGCCCGGGGCTTTTGTTTTTTCCCCCCACAGGAGCCTCTCTATATAACTTCCCACTCTCTTCAAAAAACTTCACATTCTCCCTCCCTGGGATTAGCTCTAGAACATACTTTGTAGAGTGGAGTCAGTCATAGAATATCAGGGTTGGAAGAGACCTCAGGAGGTCATCTAGTCCAACCCCCTGCTCAAAGCAGGACCAATCCCCAACTAAATCATCCCAGCCAGGGCTTTGTCAAGCCGGGCCTTAAAAACCTCCAAGGAAGGAGATTTGTTCAGTCTTTTGTTCAGCTGCAAAATCCTGGCAGCTAGCAACTAGGACAGCATCCTCAGTCACAGACATTTCCCCCACCCTTGGCCCTGAGGGCATGCTGTCCTCCTTGGGCATGGGGGAGCACGTCCCAGCCCCTCCCCTATCTGAAAGCAGGATGCTGCTTTCTGCTGCAAGGGAATCAAGGAGACTTTCCCCATTCCCCTCAGCAGTTTCTGCGTCTTCAACCCTTCCTTCCGGGGACCCAATACAATATTCCTTCTTGCTACGGGTCACCACACTAATGGTCTTAGCCTTGTGGAAGAAATCATTACTCATTAACATGTCAGCCGGAATGCCTTTCATTACCCCCACAATCAGATTGTTTTCCAAACCTTCTCATGGCACATGTATATTAGCTAGTGGTACGGGGAACCTGGTTTCACCCACCCCCACAATTTCTGCCACTTGGCCAGGTAATATACTAGCCTTTGGGACCACACTCTACTTAATCAGATAGATCTGGGCCCCTGTATCCTTCCACCCCAACTATTCCCTGCCATTAATTTTGACAGCTTTAATGTGCTCCATATCTGGTTCACTGGGGCCAGTCCCCACAAAACTTGCTAGGTAAGTTGTGAGAGTTCCTGCCTGGTTCCCCTCTGGTGCCTCTGTACCAAGGACAACCGCACTAATATGAGTTATTGGTTGCCTGCTTCCTTCTAGCATGGGGCATTTATTCCTCAGGTGATCAGTGGAATTACACTGATAGCACCTTTTGGGCTCTTCTGCTTTTACAGGAGATTTGGGATGAGGGTTAGAGGAATGTTTTGGGAAGAGAATGTTTAGGCTCCCAGCCCCTCTCTCTTCCCAGGGGCAAAATGGGATCCTCCCTATCAGTTTTAAACCCCTCTTTCTGTGGCCTGCCCTCAATAGACGCCTGATTCTGTTCGAAGGCATCTACTAAAAAAAAAAAGCCATCTCCTCCACAGACTTTACATCTTTGTCCCATAGACACTGCTTTACTCATGCTTAGGAAATGCTCTTGAGCAACAAGAGCCAACATTCCCTCAAAACTTGCCACCTGTTTATCCCGCACCCATTTTCCCAACTAATCTTTCATTTTGTTTACATATCCCCCATTACTCGTACCAATATCCCTCTTAAGATTCCTAAATTAAACTCTCTCTGTTTCAGGGATAATATGAAAACTTTGCAAAACAGTATCTTTAAATTTACAATCGTCTAAAGCATCGTCAATAGGCATTCCATTGAATACATTTCAAGCTTTACCAGTTCATTTCACAATCAGGGTAGGAACTCTCTTATCATACACAGCCTTCGAAGGTAGTCAGATATTCAGCAATATCTTCTTCACTGTATGCAGGACATAAGCGTTCCATTGGTGGATTTTTGGAGTGATGGGAGTCATTGGGGCTGGGGGGTTCTGGTTCTGCTTCTCTAGCAGGTCCAGTTGGTGTTTTCGCTCTGTTTCTTCCTGCTCTCTCCTCCCTCCCCCCCCGCTCTTTTTCTTCCATGGCCCTTCTGTGTGCAGCCTCCTCTTCTTTGAGCCTCATTTCTGCCTGTCACATTTGAAACTCAGTCCTTTTCCTTCGCTGCAGCTTCCAGTCTGGCCAGCTCTAGTTATGTGGCTGCCTCATTGGTAGCCATTTTTCTGCTTTCTTGTGCTTATTTCCCTCACCCAAAATAAACAAACAGAAAATAACAAAACTGTGACCTCCTCCTGACTGTTCTTAGCCACTGCACTTAAGCCTCACTTAAAATCACAAATATCAGTGCTTAAAGTGTGAACTTCACTTGGAGTAACAAGCTGCACCTACACCCTGCCTGCTGCGCCACTGTGACGTTCCCCTCTGGTGTTATCTGGACTGGTGATCTGCTAGGCGACTCCAATCCTTGACTCTGGGAGCCAGCCTGACCCTGCTCTGCTGTGAGAACCCCCACTCCTGGTCTGGTCACGCACAGCCTCTGGCATGTAAGCTGCTCCTTGGATTGGGCAACCGAATGACACTAGCTGATCTCTTCAGTTGCAGACACAACCCTAGGAACCTCCGTCTTGCAGTGTCCAGTTATGCCCACTGGATGCTGCAAGCTTATATGAGTTCATCAATTTACCAAAGAAATTGATATTTACCAGGCTTGTTATCCCAAGGGGAGTCTGACACGCTTCAAACCAAATGCACTGCTTCAGGTAGAACAAACAAACAGATTTAGTAACTATAAAGATAGATGTTAAGTGATTATAAGTCAAAACATAAGTCACATTTGGTCAAATTAAATAAAAGCAAATCGCATTATAAGCTGATCTTAACACTTTCAATGCCCTTACAAACTTAGATGCTTCTCACCACAGGCTGGCTGGTTGCCCTTCAGCCAGGCTCTCCCCTTTGATCAGCGCTTCAGTCGCTTGGTGGTGGTGTCTGTAGATGGAGGTGAGAGAGAGAGAGAGAGCATGGCAAACATCTCTCCTTTTTATCATGTTCTTTCCTCCCTCTTGGCTTTGCCGCTGGTCCCGTCGTTCCCCCCCCCCCCCCCCCCCCCGCCGCCCCTCCCCCAAAGGAAGAGGTGTGATTCACTCAAGAGTTCAACAGATCCTTTTGTTGCTGCCTAGGCCAGCATCCTTTGTTCCTATGAGACTCAGCTGGGTTTGTCCCGTGCCTGCCCTGATGAGGTGTGAGCTGCCTCTCTGCTCTGGGAGAGTTTTTGCCTGGGTTTATTTTAAGCCATGAGGACACATTTTCAGCCTCATAACTATATACATGAAATTATAACCTATAACAGTACTGTAATAACAATTACTATAACAACAATGCTCAGTGCATCATGAGTCTTCCGAAGACACCCAACATGACAAACTTTGCATTGGATACCACACCATCATTTTATAAAGATAAACATGGGGGTGTAAGGTGTTCCCTCGAGATACAGAACGTCACACAGTGCTTGGGGGCAATGCCCTTGGTTGTGGTGTATTTGTGCCAGGTTGTTTTTTTACTGAGAGTTTCAGCAGTGACAATGTTCAGATATCCAGCTCTCCCACATAACAAAGAGGTATGAAGTAATTAGAAATGCATTCGAATGGTATCTCTCTCACATCGGAGTTCAGGATTCCATAGTGTTTTCCTTCCTATCCCGCACTACCCAGTCCATGTTGCGATGGGTCTCTCCCTTCCAGCATTCCAAGTGCTCAGCTTCCACTGCCACGGATGGCAGCTTTGCACAAAACCCAAAAGCTGGATCTGAGCCTGAATGAATAACCAGGGAATGTTAAATCCCTCCTCAGACATTTCAGCTTATGTCAAATCTTCTATTTCATGGTTTTTCTAAAAGCTGTCTGGGAGGCCAATTCGAATGCATACAGCTCCAATTCATACTCCTGGGGGAATTCTGTGCCAAAATATTAAATTCTGCACACAACATTTTAAAATTCTGCATATTTTATTTGCCAAAATAACACTATATAATCACACCAGTTTCAATTATTTTGTATTTATTTCAAAATACTGATCAGCAACTATGTCTGTAACAATATAGACAAAAAAATCCTCCAGGAGTAGGGTGTTAAGGAAACCCCTATGACAACCCAGTTCCTATTTCTCCGCCCCCTCCCCACCAGAGCCCAGCAGGGGGACCAGACACCCCCTTCCCCCAGAGCCCAGCTGTGCCCCCCCAGGCCAGACACCCAACCCCCCTGCCCCCCAGAGCCCAGCTGCAGGCCCCCCTCAGCCCAGACACCTGCA
>NW_020664445.1:2732340-2785047 GCF_002925995.2 Terrapene triunguis | reverse complement strand
CCCTACCCCCCAGAGCCCAGCTGCGGGGCACCCCCCAGCCCAGACACTCACACCTGCTCCCCACCAGAGCCCAGGATCCAGGAGAAACAGTCGGATGTTGGGTCCCAGGCTTGTACAGAGTCTCCTGCACACCCCCTACCTCCTTCAGGGCATGCTGGGCACTGCAGCTGCCAGGAACCCTCCAGCTCCCTCCCCCACTCTCCCCCAGCAGTGTCATCTATTTGGAAGTCGGGATCTGTGGGTCCTGCAGCCCCCTAGTGGCAGCCAGCAGCTCTGCAGCCCATTTCTGTGGGAGGAAATGGAAATTCTGTGCACATAATAATTAATTTCTGCACAAGTTCTGCATTGTGCAATGGCACAGAATCCCCCCAGGAATAAATTCAGTGTCCACTGAAATAAATGGAATTAATTGGTTATTGGATCATCTCTGCAATGAATAGGCAATTTCTGTCAGTGTGGCCTGCCTCTGTACTGCTGGTGAAGAGCAGAACCATAAGAGTTCGTGGTCATTGAAAGGGGGTCAATTTTACAAATTTGCTGAGGTGCCAGTTAAAAGATTTTAAACCTGAAATCTAAGAAGCTAGATTTGCCAATTGGATAAACATTATAGCCAATATTAGAATGGAACCGAATATGATAACGCCTTTTTATTGAGTCCAGGGATCATTAGCTTACCAATTTAATGCTAGGTTCTTTTCAGGTCAACTTTTAACTTGAACAATTTTTAAAATCGGGACACTTGCTTATTCTTAACCAATCAACAATTTATAATTCAACCAGAACCACATCAATATACAATCAACAGTTCACCAATCAAGTGTAGACAAAACCAATATTCTAGTTATGTACAGCATGCAGCAATACAGTCTAACACAGTGGTTTTCAAACTTCTTTTCTGGCGACCCAGTTGAAGAAAATTATTGATGCCCTGCGACCCAATGGAGCTGGGGATGAGGAGTTTTGGGTGTGGGAGGGACTCAGGGCTGGGGCAGAGGGTTTTGGTGCGAGGGCTGTGGGGTGGGGACAGGGATGAGGGGTTGGGGGGCTCAGGGGTGGGGCAGGGGGGTGTCAGGACTCTGGGCTGGAGGTGCAGGCTCTGGGGTGGGGCTGGGGGTGGGGGGGTTGGGGGACAGGGAGGGGGCTCCGGGTTGGGGGGGGCTCAGGGCTGGGAATAGGGGTGCAGGGTTGGGGCACAGGCTTACCTCGGGCAGCTCCCGATCAGCAGTGCAGCGGGGGTGCTAAGGCAGACTAGTCTCTATCAGTTCTGACACCGCGCTGCGCCCCGGAAGCGGCCAGCAGCAGGTCCGGATTCTAGGTGGTGCACAAGCGGCTTTCTGCGGCTCGCGCTCGCAGGCAGAGGGGGTGCTTGGGGAGGGGGCAGCACATGGAGCCCTGTTGCCCTCCCCGCCTAGGAGCCGGACCTGCTGCTGGCTGCTTCC
Organism: Terrapene triunguis; assembly: GCF_002925995.2. NCBI lineage: Eukaryota > Metazoa > Chordata > Testudines > Emydidae > Terrapene > Terrapene triunguis. Next base: position 2,783,608 of record NW_020664445.1, on the reverse strand, counting down.
AGGGCACAGCGCGATGTCAGAACAAGTAAGGACTAGCCTGCCTTAGCCGGGCAGCACCGTCGACGAGACTTTTAACGGCCCAGTCAGCGGTGCTGACGAGAGTCCCCGTGACCCAGTACTAGGTCGCGACCCGCAGTTTGAAAACCACTGGTCTAACAAGCAGCTGTCAAAGACTGAAGTTGAGGCTCAGTGGCTACACTAAGGAACAATGGAAATCACCAGGCTTTCTTATTATGTTTACTTATGATAATCAGTTCTTTAGTACCCAACACATTTATCACCTTCCAGTGTTTCTCCAAGCAATAAGGATATACTTGTCTTAAAGACACTTTTAAGAATGTGGTTACCTGCTATTGGAATGGATTGGTCCATAAGGGAATCTCTGATTATGCATCCAAAGATCGCATTAGCACTTTTGGCCACAGCATCTCATGCGATCTCATGTTCAGCTGATCATCCACCACCCTCCCCTCACATATTTTGTCAGAGTCATTGCCTTAAACAAGCTGGCTGAGGAGCTTGCTGGACCATTAATGTTGATTATCAATAATTCTTGGAGCATTGGGGAAATTCCAGAAGACTGGAAGAAAAGTAATATTTGCCAGTGTGATGGGGTTGGGACTCACCACTGCAGCACCTCCTGCTGGCACGCCTGGGAATTAGCTCTGTCCTCTGCGGGGCGCACTCTGCCAGTGGTGTCCCATCCATCGTCTGCTCCCTTGTTGGTGTCCGGACCCATGTTGCTCCCCGCTCGACAGTGTCCTCTTCAGGACACTGCCCTCCAGCAGTGCCCACCGCTCTGGTCGCACCCCCTTCCAGGGGTCTGGTGTTATCAGCAGTCCTCCGTCTGCACCTGTTCTAGTGGTTGGCTGCAGCCTCACAGTCTAGCCCCTTTGTCACAAGGGCCAGCCACAGTCTGTATCAGGCCATGCTCCTCCTCAGCCAGGTGTAGTACAAGGGGTGGGGGGGGACCCAGGCCCACCTGCTACTCTGGGTCCCGACCCAGGGACCCTCTAGCGGCAGCCTCCCTGCCCTCCTTCTCTCTCTTGTCAGACTTTGTCCCTGGGCCGCTTCGCCTTTGGCCCTGTGCCCCCGCTAGGCCCTTTGTAGGGAGGCCTGCGGTTTTCCTTGGCTGGAGCTCCCCAGCTCCTTCTGCCCTTCCCCAGCACTGCTCTGTCCAAGGTGCTACCTTTCAGCCCAGGAGCCAGTCCTCCTCCCTTGGCAGTCAGGGAGAGACTCCCTTTCCTCCCGCTAGGCAGCCTTTATATAGGGTCTAACCCGGCCCTGATTGGCTGCCTCTGCCCTGCCCTGATTGGCTCCTAACAGGCCTCTCTTGATTGGCTGCCGGCCTGCGCAGCCTCAAAGGCCTGTTCCAGCTATTTTCTCAGGGGGTGGGGCACCGCCCCACCACAGCCTGTTTTTTAAAATGGTAAATGGGGTGACCTGGATGTGACACTTTGTACCTCAAAGTAGCACCCTGGAACCCCAATATTTACCACTGTGGAATAATTATGATATGCTTGGTATAACGTATACCTTGTGAGGTATCATTTTAAAAGTCTTGATCTGTTGAATATTATTAACATTCTGTTGGATTGTATGTACTATCATTGTTATGAAGTGTTGCTATATGTGTTACTGAAATATGCTGTGTGGTTGGGAATGCTCACAGCGAGTCAATCAGTTGCAAGAAAGGAGGGCCAGACAGTGGTGATGGCCCATCAAGAAAAGAATACACTATCCCAGAGGCTCTATGGGGAAGGCACATACACAATGGAGACTGCTTGACCAATGTGGATTTCCTGACCCCCACGTACCAGCAGGATCTTTCTAGCATCTGGAAGAAGGTATAAAAAGAGAGACCGAGACAGGTTTTCATCACATGACCTTGTAGAGTCATAGCAGCCATTACTTGGAGGCTGTTTGTAGCATTTTCAGGAAGGCTCCCCGGGTGGGAGATAAGCTTCTCCTAAGGCCTGTCATTTTATCCTAATGTCCCATTGCCCTGAATAGCCCTTCCCCACCCAGCTAGCTAGACTAAAAGCATCTTGTCTAGTGGGCGTTACCCAGGTGTAACTACATTTGAAATACAGATACCTAGTCAATATTCATAACTTCAGATACAAAAATGATACATGCATACAAATAGGATAATAATATTCAGCAAATCATATCTTTTCCAATGACACCTCACATGACTTAGCATGCATAAAATGCATCATAATTATGCTATTACCATATCATAATAATATCACTATGAAGAATATGAGATGCAGTGTCACATGAGTAATGGAGAATATGTAAACAGGATGAAAAATCTGATGGGAAGATGGGTGAGGGGGGAAAAAGGGCTGCAAGCTTTGAAGAAATGTTTGACTTTGTTGCTCTGTAGCATTTCCTAAGCATATATAAAGATGATGTGAAACAGTGTCTATTGGACAAAAGTGTGAAAACTATGGATGAGATGCCATCTCTAGCTGATGCCTTTGAGCAGAACTAGGCATCTACTGGAGAGCAAACCACAGAAAGAGAAGCTTAAATCTGGTGGGAAGCCAAAACTATTCCTCTAATCCCCATCCCAAATCTCTTGTGAAAACAGAAGAACCCAGAAGGTGCTACCACTGTAATTCCATTGATCACCTGTGCTCGGAGGAAGCTGATAATACTCGTTAAAAAAATAATGTGTTCATTAAATTTGTGATTGAACTCCTTGGGGGAGAATTGTACGTCTCCTGCTCCATGGTTTTACCCACATTCTGCCATATATTTCATGTTCTAGCAGTCTCGGATGACAACCCAGCACATGTTGTTCAATTTAAGAACACTTTTTCACTGCAGATTTGACAAAATGCAAAGAAGTACGAATATGGCATTCCTAAAGATAGCTACAGCTGTCGACCTAAGATTTAACAGTCTGAAGTGCCTTTCAAAATCTGAGAGGGATGAGGGTGGAACATGCTGTCAGAAGTCTTAACAGAGCAACGCTCTGATGTGGAAACTACAGAACCCAAACCACCAAAAAAGAAAATCAGTTCTGTTGGTGGCATCTGACTTAGAAGATGAAAATGTACATGCGTCGGTCCGCACTGCTTTGGACTATTATTGAGCAGAACTCATCATCAGCATGTACGCATGTCCTCCGGAACGGTGGTTGAAGCATGAAGGTGCATATGAATGTTTAGCATATCTGACACATAAATACTTTGCAACGTCGACTACAACAGTGCCATGCAAACTCCTGGTTTCACTTTCAGGTGACATTGTAAATAAGAAGCAGGCAGCATTATTGTCCATAAATGTAAACAAACTTCTTTGTCTGAGTGATTAGCTGAACAAGAAGTAGGACTGAGTGGACTTGTAGGCACTAAAGTTTTACATTGTTTTATTTTTGAGTGCAGTTATGTAAAAAAAATTCTACATTTGTAAGTTGCACTTTCATGATAGATTGCACTACAGTGCTTGTATGAGGTGAATTGCAAAATATGTTTTTTTCTTTTTTTACAGTGCAAATATTTGTAGTAAAAATAATATAAAGTGAGCACTGTACACTTTGTATTCTGTTGTATTTGAAAATGTAGAAAACAGCCAAAAATATTTTAAAAAATGGTATTCTATTATTGTTTAACCATGCAATTAAAACTGCTATTAATTATGACTATTTTTTAATCTTGCGATTAATTGTGATTAATTTTTTTGTTTGATAGCCCTATTTAAAATCTGTATTTCTCCAGTTAATAAATCTTTTTTATATTTTACCTATAAGAGTATGTTTTGGCTGACTTGGGGCTGGTGCATGCCCACTTTCCTATGAAGAAGTGGCAAACTAGGTAATTTGAGCTTACACTGGCCAGGCTTCTGGATAATTACAGGCCTGTCAGCCTGACATCGGTTCCTGTCAAGATAATGGAGCAACTGATACGGGACTTGATTAATAAAGAATTAAAGGAGGGTAATGTAATTAATGAAAATCAACATGGGTTTATAGAAAATAGATTCCGTCAAACTAACTTGATATCTTGTTTTGATGAATGTACAGGTTTGATTGATAACGGTAATAGTTTTGACCTAGTATACTTAGACTTCTGTAAGGCATTTGACTTGCATGCTTTTTGCCACACAACATTTTGATGAAAAAACTACAATGATGTACAACTAACAAGGCCACACATTAAATGAATTACAAATTGGCTAACTGGTAGATCACAAAATGTAACTGGGGAATTGTCATTGAGTGGGCATGTTTCCAGTGGGGTCCCATGGGGATCAGTTCTTGGCCCTATGTTATTTAAGATTTTTGTCAATGACCTGGAGGAAAAAATAAAATCATCACTGATAAAGTTTGCAGGTGACACAGAAATTGGGGGTGTGGTGAATAATGAAGAAGACAGGTCACTGATACAAAGCAATCTGGCTCACTTGGTAACGGGGCGTAAGCAGATAATATGAATTTTAATAAGGCTAAATGTAAATGTATGCATCTAGGAACAAAGAATGCAGGCCATACTTACAGGATGGGGGACTCTATCCTGGGAAGCAGTGACTCTGAAAAAGATTTGGGGGTTATAGCTGATAATCAGCCAAACATGAGCTCCCAGCATGATGCTGTGGCAAAAAGAGCTAATGCAATCTTGGGAGGAAAAAAAGGGCAATCTTGAGTAGGAGTAGATTCAAGAAGGATGTTGATAAATTGAAGAGGGTTCAGAGAAGAGTGATAAGAATGATTAAAAGATTAGAAAGAGACAAGGTGGGTGAGGTAATATTTTTTATTGAACCATCTTCTGTTGGTGAGAGAGAGAACTTTCGAGCTACACAGAGCCCTTCTTCAGGTCTGTTTAAGCTTGAAAGCTTGTCCCTGTCACCAACAGAAGACAGTCCAATAAAAGGTATTACCTGACTTACCTTATCTCGCTAATATCCTGGAACCAGCACAGCTACCATAACACTGCCTTATAACGAGAGAGTCAAGAAGCTCAATCTATTTAGCTTAACAAAGAGAAGGTTAAAGGATGACTTGTTTACCATCTGTAAGTACCTACATGGAGAACATCTATTTAATAACAGGTTCTTCAAACTAGCAGAGAAAGGTCTAACACAATCCAATGGCTAGAACTTGAAACTAGACAAATTCAGACCAGAAAGAAGCATGCATTTTTAACAGTGAGCATAATTGACCACTGGAACAATGGTCAGTGGTGAATTCTCCATCAATGACAATTTTTAAAATCAAGATTGGATGTTTTTCTTTCTGCTTTAGGAATTATTTTGGGGAAGTTCCCTGGCCTGTACTGTAGTCAGACTAGATGATCACAATGATCCCTTCTGGCCTTGGAATCGATGACTAAGAGAGATGGAAGGCTCATCCATGAGTAATTATAGGAGTCTTTGGTTTGAGAAACTAACAATAGTTGGAAAATTCTTTATCAAGCAGCAGAGAGCTTTCCTTTCCTGGGAATTGTGTGTCTTAAGCTTTAGTTTAATTATGCTCCCCAGACAAATGTCTCACCTTTGGAATCAAGCTATGGACTCTCATTGCTTTTAGCTCTGAGAGGAAGCAAAGGTTTGGAATATGCATAAAGGTCATAGAAGAGTCATATAATTTAGTTTATGTTCTCCCCAGATAGATAAAAGGGCAGAAAGAGAGAGAAGCTGTTAAGAACATATTTTCAAGGCATATTTTAATGTCTGCACATCTTACAGTGGCAATATCATTATGTGCCTGCAAGTCAATAGGCTGCTCCTCGTTTCTATCCTTTGAGACTAATCCACAGCTGGCTGCACTGACAGTGTACTTGGACTGGATCTTAGTGATAGGATGTCTCAATGCAGAATAAGACAGGTCCTGCCATGCGGGCAGGGGACTGGACTCGATGACCTCTCGAGGTCCCTTCCAGTTCTAGAATCTATGAATCTATGAATAAAGACTCTGCTGCTATTTGCTGTTTAGGTGAAAATCTGGGACATCCCCAAACATTTACTAACCAGGAACATTACCAGTGCAAGGAAGGAGCTTCTGGGTCATGCTCGAAGGGTGGGACTCATTGAATGGCATCCTACGGCCAGCAACATTCTCTTCAGTACTGGTTATGATTATAAGGTGAGTCAGCTTTGCCCTTCTCTCCAACCTGCTGCAGATGCTGTGGGGCGGAATGTGCGGCCCAGGCCCAGGGGAGGGACTCAGAGGGTGCATCTGCAGGGAGAGGTTGCCCATACTTGCTTTGTTTCTTCACAATCAGTTTTGTTTGTACTCCTACATGTAGTTGCTTTCTGTAACAACAGAAACTCCACCATTTAAGTTGTATGAGGAGAACCCTCCTGGAGCCAGCACTGTGTGGGTCACCCCCACCTGGGGCAGAGGACGTAGAGACTGGGTTTGTACAGACACCTATGCTGCTGGTCCTGGTTACAGGGGCAAAAGCTGGGGTTCCCCAAGCAGAGTGGGCTCACCCCAGCCCTCTCGGGGTGAGGGAGTAGTCTGGCTCTTGGGCATTCCAGTCAGTCTCTCTAGAGAGAGCAGGGCAGGCAGGGAAATGTTTTCCTCAGGACAGCCATGTTGTAGTTGTAAGGTGGGGCAAAGCATGCTGGGAAATAAGGGGTGTATATAAACACTAGCTTTTCAAGCGATGGAGAGACCGGGAGGCAGGCAGACTGCATAGAAGGTCTGGTGTAGGGCAGAGAATGGAAATTCCAAGTCATGGCAGATTTCAAGTTTTTGAAATTTGTTTTCATTTCGATTAAGAACAAAACCTGGAAGATTTTAAATTTTTCACAAAAGAAAATTCAGAAAAAAATGTTTTCAGATTTATAAAAACATTTTGTGTCAATTTTAACTTTTTTATTTATATTCTAATATAACACAATATAATTATCACATCATTATATGTCAGCGTGGTAGTCGTGTTAGTCTGTATCAGCAAAAACAACAAGGAGTTCTTGTGGCACCTTAGAGACTAACAAATTTATTTGGGCATAAGCTTTCGTGGGCTAGAACCCACTTCATCGGATGCATGGAGTGGAAAATACAGTAGGAAGATGAAGTAGGTTTTAGCCCACAAAAGCCTATGCCCAAATAAATTTGTTAGTCTGTAAGGTGCCACAAGGACTCCTCGTTGTTTTCACCGTTATATTGTTGAGAAAGGAAAATGGAAATGTTTCATTCTGAAGATGTCAAAACAGGACATTGCAATATCATCTGAACTTTTCCTCTTTTTTTTCTCCAAACCAAAACTTTTGGCTAAATCAACCCAGTTTTGCAAAGTGTTTTGATATCGATAGAACACAGTCCTGTCCAAGTTCCTCTGGCAGCCCTAAAGTGAACCCACTTTTTGTGTTCTGGCTGCTACTCTGTGTGCCTTTGAGTAGAGGTGGCTTTGACGTGGTTTGTGTAACCTGTGGGACTGCAGGACCTGGCTGGGGTTTTAATTAGCTACCCTGGGCAAAGGGACATGGGTACAAACGCCAAAAAGGAGCCTTTTGAACATTCCCGACTTTCAGTGACCCTCTCTTTCCTCTAAGGTCTGTCCACACTTCAGTCAGAGAGTTGACATATCCCCATGGGCGACAGGCACGTGGCTTCCGCATTTGGGGAGGCTGGCCTGAGCGCCGGAAGCTCACCAGTGCCTGGACCGTGGCCCCCCCCTTGCTCCACTTGAGGCCCCTCCCCCACTCGGCCTCCTCCCCTGAGGCCCCGCTCCACCCCAGGCCCTGCTCCCACTCAGTCCCCTCCCCCAAGGCCCTCCTGCCTGCCGCTCGCCTAGTCCCTCTTCTTCACCCCGTTCCCTGAGGCCCCTGCCAAGTCCATCCCCCCTCCCGAGATTCCACCCCCCATCAAGTCCATCCCCCCGAGACCCCACTGCTTGCTGAGTCCCTCCACTCCCCCATTCACTCCACCCCACCACCTGCTGAGTTCCTCCACCCACCCCCCATGGCCTCCTCGTCTGCCGCTCGCCTAGTTCCTTCTCTTCTCCACCCCCTGTCACCTGAGGCCTCCACTGCCCGCCAATTCCATCCACACACCCCCGAGACCCCACTGCCCGCTCAGTACCCCCCTTCCCCCAGAGACCCCACCACCATCCACTGCCCATTGAGTCCCTCCAACCCCCTCCTCCAAGACCCCACCACCTGCCAAGTCCCTCCACCCCCTCCGCCGTGGCCCCACTGCTCGCCTAGTCCCTCCACCCCCCGCCCCCCGAGACTCCACCGCAAGCTGCTCGGGGGAGGAGAGGAGGGACTCAGCAAGCAGTGGGTGGGGGAGGGAGGGTGGAGGAGAGGAGGGAGTTGGGACTTGACAAGTGGGGGGGCCATATGGGGGGTGGAGGAGGGGAGAGAGCAAGTGGCAGGGGTCTCTTGGGGGAGGAGAGGAGGGACTCAGCGAGAAGCTGCAAGCGACGGGGGCCGTGGGGGAGGGACGGAGCAGGGACAGGAAGAGGTGGAACATGGGTGGGGCCACAGGAGGAAACTGGGGGGGGCCACCACAGCCCAGGCATCCGTGCACTCAAAGGTGGCAGGTTGGCAGCTGCGCTGCAGGGGAGGCTTACCCTCCCCTGGCCTACTATACCTGCCGCTAGGCATACCCAAGCTAGTGTTGATCTAGGGCAGTGGTTCCCAAACTTTAACAACCTGTGAACCCCTTTCACTAAAATGTCAAGTCTCACGAACCCCCTCCTAAAAATGAATATTTCCAGGGATTTTCTCCTTTACCTGAGTATAAATTATAAGAGCAGTGATCTTGGAAATATAAAATTTGTTTTTATGACATGCTTATTACACACTCTTTATTATTAATTATTATTTATCATTACAGTATTTTTATTACATTATGAAAATGGCAACACTCTTCCAAGATCTCACTTTCATAGTTTGTATCACTTTGAATAAGTCTGTTATAAGACAAGGCTCCTATGTTTCATCAAAGAGTATCAGATGTGAAACAGCATGAAGGTATTTAAGAAGCCAACTCAAAGAGTTCCTCCTACACAAGCATTCAGGTCTTGAGCAGTCCAGGCAAACAACGCACATTACAACAAAGCTTAAACTTGTTCTTCATAATAATTTTAAAAACAATACAAGCTGCCTATTTAATTTTAAAACCAGCAAAAAATATCCACCATCCTTTCCATTTCTTATAAGGAGTCTTGAAGTTTAAATCTCCTCAGTGTGATAGATATGCTTGCTTTGATCTGCTTAGCTCTTGGAAGTCCAGGGGCTCCGGGCTGCTGGGACAATTCTGTCCGCCATTAGGGAATTTTTTCCTGAGAACCCCCTGTAACATTTTGCGAACCCCCAGGGGTTCCCGAACCCCAGTTTGGGAACCACTGATCTAGGGAATGTGAGCACCAGTAGGTGTGACGCCACAGCGGCGTGGACTTCAGCATGGGCTAGCTGCTCAAGTACAAGTCCTGGGCGGGCTTGTTCAGCCTGCATTGCTATGGCATTGCAGCCGTAGGTACTCGCACTAGCTCCATCAAAACTAGTGGGGGGCATGTCTACAGGAGCTGCAGTCACCCCTCTGATTGCAGTGCAGGGGACCCTAACGGAGTCACAACCCGCATAACATTCACTTCCCCATCGTCTAGTTGTAGGTTTAGTTTAGTTAATGTTAATGTAAATGGCTGCTGTTCATTCTACCTGTTTTCCCCTGAAACAATTTCCCCATGCAATAAAAAGTCCCCTGGGAATGAGAATGTCAGCTCTTTGACACAGACTGCTGTAAGGCACTAAGCAGGCCATAGACAAACAATTTGTGATCATGATAATTATATGGGTAAAGAGGGTGTGAGTTCAGTGGGGCACATTGTTCCAGAACTTCACTCCCATCTCTCCAGGGGAGCAGCCATTTCATAGAATATCAGGATTGGAAGGGACCTCAGGAGGTCATTTAATCCAACCCTCTGCTCAAAGCAGGACCAATCCCCAGACAGATTTTTGCCCCAGATCCCTAAATGGCCCCCTCAAGGATTGAACTCATAACCCTGGGTTTAGCAGGCCAATGCTCAAACCACTGAGCTATCGCTCCCCCCATTTGGTGTGCAGTGTTGTACTTGCTGACTGTCAAATAGGCTGGTTTGAGGGAAAGGTGCTGAAAATTTGTTTCTTTGCCTCAGATAATGATCTGGAACCTCGACACAAAGGAGCCCGTAATTCAAAATCCGGTGAAGACAATCAGCTGTCACAGGGACGTGATCCTCTCCATGTCATTCAACACAGATGGCAGCCTGCTAGCCACTGCCTGCCGGGACAGGAAAATACGACTCGTTGACCCACGGTCAGGAGCAGTCCTACAGGTATACAGGGTTAAATTGCTTGATCCACAGTGCGTCTGACTGTAAGAGCTCTTTCTTCTTCGAGTGTTTGTTCATGTCGATTCCAATCAGGTGTGCGCACGCACACGATGGCCGGAAGATTTTTCCCATAGTACCATTGGTCAGGTCAGTCCGGGTGCCCCCTGGAGTCGCGCCTTCATGGCGCTCAATTTAGAGCCCAGCCGACCCGCCACCCCTTCAGTTCCTTCTTACTACCAGTGACGGTACGCTGGAACTTCCTGTAGCCCTGGCTTTAGCAAGCGTGTTTAACTCCAGTTGTTTGTACATAGTTAGTTTATCTTAGTAGTTAGTGATTAGAGTTATTGTGGGGTCCCCATCCCCCTTCTGACTCCCCGGAGCTGTGGTATGCCGCAGTCCCTGGGGTTTAAAAACAGTGTGGTCTGCGTGAAGCTCATGCCAAAGAGCGATCCACACTCCTCGTGTTTACGGTGCCTAGGGGAGGGTCACCAAAAGGATCGCTGTAAGATCTGCCGCGAGTTCCGCCCTAGAACTCTTAAAGAAAGGGAGCAGCGGCTAAAAGTGATCCTCATGGAGGCAGCTCTACACCCCCATTCGGACCCGGGCTCCTAACACTTCCTTGTCGATATGGAGCGCTCCGGCACCATCGAGTTCGGTGCCGAGAAAGGACTGGTCCCTGGACGCTCGGCACCAGCACGGCACTTCCCGAGGTCCAGCAGAGAGCAGGCACCGGTCTCACTCGCCGGTGTCTCAGAAGAAAAAGAAGCCAGACAGTCGGTCACCCCCTGCTAAATCTAAGAAAGTGAGACCCCAGGCGGGCCACAGCTCGAGATCCCCCGTTAGGGCCGCGTCATCTCCTGCCCAGCTGAGGCAGTTGAGTCCAGGCCCCCTACGTTCACCGGTCCCTATGGGCCAGCAGCTGCCACTTCCTTCAATGCTGGAAGCTTTCAAAGCTGCTTGGGAACTGCTGCACCTTACGGCGCCGTTCTCACCCCCTAGGAGGGAGGAACCTGCGATGCTGGCGGTCCCACCTCGCACCCAGGTGCAGTCAAGAGGGAAGCCGGCAATGATGTCCAGGCATTCCCCATCTCCATGTCCTTCAACATCGGCCCACTTGGACAGAAAGCCTAGTCGCACCCAAGCTCTCAACACTCGATGCACTGAAGCTCGGCTCCTCTGTGGTCTTCAGTCTTGGAGACCTCGGAGTCAGAGTCTGACTCCTACCGTTCTCAGAGGAGCAGGAGCCGACGATTGAGGTCAAGGCAAGAGAGGCGAGAGCTCCAGGCATGGCCACCTCAGTGGCAGAATCCACTGGGCCATTCTGGACCCCCTGGGCCTTTCACCAGAGCCAGGGAGGGATCCAAGGGCACTGCTCCGCAGCGTCTTCGGTGGCCTCAGCCACATTTGTCCCGCCATCAACCGCGCAGCTCGCCTCGGTGTCTACCCACATGTTGATGCCTTCGGCTGCGACATCATCACTGGCCTCGGCACTGGCAACTCTTTGGACCTCAGCGACGACTGCTGCTCCGGTGACGACAGCATTTTTGGCATCGATGATGACCTCGGCACGAACAGCAGCACAGACAACGGCCCCGCCACCTTCTTTGGCTCAGGCAGCTGGTTCAGCACCGGTTTCACTGGTGGCACCATCAGTGTCTCCGGTTCCCGTACCAATGCTGAGTTCGGTGTTGACTGCTCCGGCGCTGACAAGTGCTCCATTGCACTGACGTTCCCCTGAGAGTCACGGGACCCCTTGGGAGCTGATGGCAGGGAGCATCTGCTGCTTATAGGGGTTTCCTCTTCATCGTCTCCGGACGAGGCATTGGCAGGCACAGCCATAGCCCCGGCGCTTGAGGACAACAGGGTGCTACAACAGTTGCTGCGAAGGCTGCTCGGTCTGGGCATTAAGGCTGAAGAAGTGGTCGAGGAGGCTGATCCCATGGTGGATACCCTTGCCCCCTCAGGTCCTTCTCCTATTGCCCTACCACTTATTAAAACTATTGTGGACACCACCAAGACCCTGTGGCAGACTCCAGCTTCCTTGCCGCCCACTGCCAAGTGCAACGAGAGGCGTTGTTTCCTGCCCTCCAAGGGGTACGAACATTTGTACTCCCACCCACCTCCCGGCTCTCTTGTCGTGGCTGCTGCTAATTAGCATGAGCAGCAGGGTTTCCAGGGGCCCTCCCCTAAAAACAGGGAGGCTAAGCAACTCGACCTTTTCGGGAGAAAGTTCTACTCTCCAGGGGGTCTGAAGCTCTGTATCTTGAACCAACAGGCGATCGTCAGCAGGTACTCTTATAACAGCTGTGCAGCGATGACCAAATTTGAGGAGCTCCTCCCTTCAGACTCCTGAGTTGAGTTCTCGGCCGTGGTGGAGGAGGGAAAGCCAGTCTCCTGGGTTCCTGCCAGGTGTGATGCCGCCACTAGGGTCATGGCTACTGGGGTGGCCATGAGAAGGGGCTCCTGGCTCCAAGTCTCAGGGCTCCCTTATGAAGTCCAACAGACCATTCAGGACTTCCCATTTGAGGGTGTGACTCTTTTCTCTGAAACGACAGACAAGAGGCTGCACAGCCTGAAAGACTCACGAGCCACCCTCAGGGCCTGCACACTCCCGCCACACTTTAGGTCGCAACCTCCTCCGAGGTTCTATCAGCAGAACTGCCAGGATGGTTCTTGGAGGAGGAACAGGAGTGGCAGGAAAAGACAACACCCATCCTTAGGCCAGGGCTCTGGCCAATCCAAACCACCTTTTGGCCCGAAACCAGCCTTTTGAAGGTGCGGTCAAGGACGGCGCACCAGATCCCCAACTGGATCCACCCCGCCTTACCTTCTTGTCCTGACTGTCCCCTTTCTACTGTGCATGGTCCTGTATCACCTCGGACTGTTGGGTGCTTTGCCCAGTAGAGAGGGGATACGCCATCCAATTCTGTGCCCTTCCACCCTCCTTCCCTGACCCTCTTCAGGGACCCTTCTCACAAGCAGCTCCTATCCAGGAGGTGCAGTCGCTCCTATCTCTAGGGGCAGTGGAGGAGGTTCCTCAGGAGCACAGGGGCGAGGGCTTTTATTCCAGGTATTTCCTAATACCGAAAGCCAAAGGCAGCCTCAAGCCTATCTTGGACCTGCGAGAACTCAACAAGTTTGTGAAGAAACTCAAGTTCCACATGGTCTCTTTGGCCTCCATCATCCCCTCACTGGTATGTCACCCTCGACTTGAAGGACGCATATTTTGATATCGCAATCACTCAGCCCCACAGGAAGTACCTCAGGTTTGCGGTCAACAGTACCCACTACCAATTTACTGTCCGTCCATTCGGCCTGTCAGCAGCACCTTGAGTCTTCACATGCATGGCAGTCGTCGTCACGTTCTTGCGCAGGCACCAGGTACAGGTGTTGGCATACCTCAACGACTGGCTGATCAGGGGCCCTCTGGGACCCAAGTGGAAGCTCAGGTCAGATTCATCAGAGCCAGCTTCAACATCCTGGGTCTCCATCTAAACGAAGCAAAATTGACTCTGTCCCCCATCCAGAGGATAGAGTTTATAGGGGACTTGACCCAAGCCAGGGCATACCTGCCAGAATCAAGGTTTCAGGCCCTAACCGATATCATTCCAGGCTTCAGACAGTTTCCCACCACCACAGCGATAAACTGCCTGAAGCTTCTCGGACACATGGCTGCCTGTACCTATGTGGTGCAGCATGCCAGGCTCAGGCTTCGACCTCTTCAGTTGTGGCTTGCGTCAGTGTATCACCCAGCCCAGGACAGCTTGGACAGGATTTTGACCCTGCGTTGCCCGGTCCTCTCCTTCCCCCTGGGGGGGCTCGCCCCCCGGGGGGTATGCGGGGGGGGGGGGGGGGTATGCTCCCCTTCGCCACTCCGCAGCCGTCTCTGTCGCTAGTGAAGGACGCATCAGACTTGGGCTGGGGAGCACATCTGGGAGACTGCAAGACTCAAGGCCTCTGGTCTCAGGAGGAACTAGGTCTCCACATCAATGTCAGAAAGCTGAAAGTGGTGCGCTTGGCATGCCAGACCTTCCAGGCATACTTAACGGGACAATGTGTATCAGTCATGATGGACAATACAACAGCAATGTTCTACAGCAACAAACAGGGGGGTGCACACTCCTCTCCCCTGTGCCAGGAAGTCCTGATGCTGTGGGACTTCTGTGTAGAGCATTCAATACACCTGCATGCGTCGTACCTCCCCAGGGACCACCTCAGCAGGTTGTTTCATGGCCATGAGTGGTCCCTTCGCCCGGACGTCGCGATTTCAATCTGCCAGAGGTGGGGATTTCCCTAGATAGACCTATTCGCCATGTGACACAACAGGAAGTGCCAGCAGTTCTGCTCCTTCCAGAATCACAGCCTAGGCTCCAACGCGGATGCGTTCCTCCTCCCATGGGAAGGTTGTCTCCTATACGCCTTTCCGCCCATACCGCCCATTCACAAGGTGCTCCTCAAGATCCGGAGGGAACCAGCTCAGGTTATATTGATAGCACCAGCCTGGCCCCGCCAGCACTGGCACACATCTCTCCTAGACATGTCTGTGGGAGCCCCGATCACCCTGCTGCTCTTCGCGGACCTTCTGACACAAGATCACGGTCGTCTTCAACATCTGAACCTCGAGTCACTTCATCTCACGGCATGGAAGCTCCATGGTTGAATCCAATGGAGCTTTCCTGTTCAGACCAGGTTAGACAGGTCCTCCTTGGCAGCAGAAAACCCTCTATGAGAGCCACATTCCTTGCCAAGTGGAAGAGATTTTCAACCTGGTCGGCGCAGTGCCATTCGTCCCCGACGCTAGCCTCAGTGCCACTCATTCTGGACTACCTCCTACATCTGAAGCAGGAGGATCTCTTGTTGTCATCAATAAGGGTGCACTTAGCTGCCATCTCAGCCTTCCACCCAGGCGTGGTGGGCCGCTCTGTGTTTGCTAATCCTATGGTCAGCTGGTTTTAAAAGGACTCGACAGGCTATACCCTAATGTGTGTCAGCATGTCCCTGCCTGGGACCTCAACCTGGTCTTTTCCAGGCTCATGGGACCCCCCTTTGAACCATTAGCGACATGCTGTCTGCTCTACCTCTCTTACAAGGTGAGGTTCCTGGGAGCGATAACCTTGGCCAGGAGGGGGTCTGAGCTCAGGGCTTTGACATCAGACCCTCTCTACACTGTGTTCTATAAGGACAAGGTGCAGCTCAGACCTCACCCTGCTTTCCTCCCGAAGGTTGTGTCGCAGTTTCACATCAACCAGGACATCTTTCTCATGGTGTTCTACCCTAAGCCACACTCCAGCGGCAGGGAGCAGAGACTCCACTCTCTGGATGTCTACAGGGCGCTGGCCTTTTACATCGAGAGAACGAAGCTGTTCAGAAAATCGGTCCAGTTATTCGTGTCAGTGGTGGACAGAATGAAAGGTCAGCCTGTGTCGTCACAACGCATTTCGTCATGGATAGCATCCTGTATTCATGAGTGCTACAACCTGGCAGGTGTTCCTGCACCTCCAATCACTGCGCACTCCACCAGGGCGCAGGCTTCATCAACAGCGTTCCTGGCTCAAGTTCCCACTCAGGAAATCTGCAGAGCGGCGACGTGGTCCTCCATCCAAACCTTCGCCACGCACTGTGTGATTACCCAGCAGACCAGAGACAACGTGGCCTTTGGACGAGCCGTGCTTCAATCAGTGGAAGACTCTGACCCCACCACCTAAACTTGGGCTTGTGAGTCACCTGATTGGAATCGACATGAACAAGCACTCGAAGAAGAAAAAACGGTTACTCACCTTCTCATAACTTTTGTTCTTCGAGATGTGTTCATGTCCATTCCAATACCCACCCTCCTACACCTCTGTCGGAGTAGCCAGCAAGAAGGAACTGAATGGGTGGCGCGTCGCCAGGGCTCTATATTGGGCGCCATGAGGGCTCGACTCCAGGGGGCGCCCAGACCGACCCGACGGACGCTGCTATGGGAAAAATCTTCCGGCTACCGCGCCCATGCGCGCGCACACACTGATTGGAATAGACATGAACACCACATCTCGAAGAAAAACAGTTACAAGAAGGTGAGGAACCGTTTTTTCTCTTCTGCACTGATGTATTCCAGGTAGGGATGGCTGCTTCTGTGGGCAGCATTGCACAAGGGGCGAGTGGAGGCAGGATCTGTGACTCAGGGCTGATGTGGTGCAGCAGATTCTGGAGCAGATTATTCAGTGTGCTCTGGCAGAGCCCCAATGTTACAGAGTGGCCTGGCTAAACCCTCCAGTTAAACTGGAGTCCGTCTGTGGAGCAGTGCACGCCATCTGGAGCGTAGCCCTGTGCATCTGTGAGGAAGAGGGGCAAATTGTTTCAAAAGAGCTTAAATTGGAAATGTTTCCATGATGTTTCCCAACGTGGTGCCGCAAGTTCCTCCAGCAGAAGCCTGAATGAAACCGAGCCTGCTCACAAGAGGAAATCAATTGGATGCTGTGGCTCTAATCTCTAGCAGCCATTTCTCAGCCTCTCTCAACACAGCTTGGTGTGACTTGCTCTTCTTGGCAGCCTGGCTGCTGCTTTTGGACAGTCATTAGCAAGTTAAGAAACATTGTGCTGCCTTACAGCTACACTCCTTCCCCGCCTGCAGAATAAACCTGGAAACTGCAACATAACCAGAGTGACTGGGGAGGAATACTGCACTCTTCTGTGAGCTAACACTTCTTCTTCGAGTGATTGCTCAGGTGTATTCCACAGTAGGTGTGCGTGCTCACCACGTGCACCGGTGCCGGAAGTTTTTCCCTTAGCAGTACCCGTAGTGGGGGAGCCCCGCTGCGACCCCTGGAGTGGCGCCTGTATATTGCGCCATAAAGGGGGCTGCGTGCTCCCCCCACCCTCAGTTCCTTCTTGCCACCAGTGAAGGTAGTGGGAACTTTGTGCTCCAGCCTTGGCTGCAGCGATTCTAGCCTTAGTGGTACTTGTTCGTCAGTGGAACATGGTCTTCCCTAGGGATAAGGTCCAGCTCTGCCCACATCCAGCTTTCCTGCCGAAGGTAGTTTCGGCTTTTCACATAGACCAGGATATTTTCCTTCCGGTCCTCTGTCCTAAGCCCCATTCCTCCAATGAAGAATGGCGCCTGCATATGTTAGATGTGCGAAGAACGCTGGCTTTTTACCTAGACAGAACCAGGCCATTTAGGAAGTCCCCCCCCAGCTGTTTATTGCATCGGCCGAGCGCATGAGGGGGCGATCGGTTTCCACCCAGCGGATTTCCCGCTGGATCACCTCGTGCATATGCACGTGTTACGACCTGGCAGGGGTTCCCCTGCCTCCTATAGTGAAGGCTCATTCGACGAGAGCTCAGGCCTCCTCGGCTGCCTACGTGGCTCATGTCCCTATTCAGGACATATGCAGGGCTGCTACGTGGTCCTCTGTCCACACCTTCTCATCGCACTATGCGATCGTCTCCCAAACGAGGGATAACGCTGGGTTTGGCAGGGCAGTGCTCCGCCCGGGTAACCCTTAACACTTATCATTCAGAACTCCTACCCACCTCCGTCAGGTACAGCTTGGAGTCACCTACTGTGGAATACACATGAGCAATCACTCGAAGAAGAAAGGACAGTTACCTGTTCCATAACTGGTGTTCTTCGAGATGTGTTGCTCCTGTCTATTCCACATCCCACCCTCCTTCTCCTCTGTCGGAGTTGTCCGGCAAGAAGGAACCGAGGGTGGGGGGAGCCCGTAGCTCCCCTTATAGCGCGATATACAGGCACCACTCCAGGGATCGCAGCGGTGCTCCCCCGGTACGGGTACTGCTAAGGGAAAAACTTCCGGCACCGGTGCATGTGGCGAGCACGCACACCTACTGTGGAATACACCTGAGCAACACATCTTGAAGAACGCCAGTTACGGAACAGGTAACTGTCCTATCCCACATCTCGGAAAGGAAAACACAAAGATTTCCGTTGCTCCTATGCACCCCTGCCTCGTCCCCTCACCTAACTAGTCCCAGTAACACCTCATGCCACTCTTGCCTGTCTGCCTTTCTTATGCTCACCCCAACCTCCTGCTTCTTGCCCACCTCATTCTCTAACTCCCCCCTGAAATTCACCAGGTTTGTGTTAGTTTCCCACCTAGACACTATGGTGCGTGGTGTCCTGGGAATAGATGGCAAGGGATCCAGGTCTGTGTTGTCCCCTTGCCAGCGCCTGTCTGAATAGTCCTCTCTGACTGTGTGGGAGAGATTGCGGGGCCACACTGTGCAAGTACACAAAAGTTTCTACATTAAAACACATAACTAGCCGCAGCCTAAGTAACATTTCTGCTGGCAGGGTAGCAGTATTCTGGCATGTGGCTCCTGCAAGCTGCAGCCACTAGAGGGCCCCATGGTCTCCCCGTTATGTACTCCAACGCGGTGTAGAGCTGATGGCTGGGCCCCAGGGGAGCTGGGCCTCTTGCTGCCCTCAGCCCCTTTGAAATCTGTGCCACACTGCTGCCATTGTTGCAGCAGGACAAGCAGCCCAGCCCCGTACGACTAGGGTTGCCAACTTTCTAACTGCAGAAAACCGAACACCCTTGCCCTGCCCCACCCCTTCCCCCGAGGCCCTTTCCCTTCCCTGCCCCTTCTCCAAGGGCCCGCCCCCGCTCACTCCATCCCCCCTCCCTCTGTCGCTCGCTCTCCCCCATCCTCGCTCACTCGCTCATTTTCACCAGGCTGGGGTAGGGGGTTGGGGGCAGGAGGGGTTTGGAGGGTGGGGCCGAGGGGTTCGGAGTGTAGGAGGGGGCTCTGGGCTGGGGAAGGGGATTGGGGTGTGGGATGGGGTGAAGGCCCTGGCTGGGGGTGCAGGCTTTGGGGTGGGGCTGGGGATGAAGGGCCTGGGGTGCAGCAGGGGGCTCCCGGGTAGAGCCGAGGGGTTCAGAGTGTGGGAGGGGACTCAGGGATGGGGCAGGATGTTGGGACGCAGGAGGGTGTTCGGGGTGCGGGCTCCAGGCGGTGCTGACCTCAGACAGCTCCTGGGAAGTAGCGACATGTCCCCCCACCCCCTGGATGGCCGGGGGGCTCCATGTGCCACCCCCCCCAGGCACTGTCCCCACGGCTCCCATTGGCTGCAGATCTTGGCCAATGGGAGCTCTGGAGCCGGCACTCAGGGTGGCGCCTGCGGGCGGGGGCAGGACATGGAGCCCCCCTGGCTGCACCTCTGCCTAGGAGCCGGAGAGACATGCCGGCTGCATCCTGGGAGCTGGGCACAGAGCCTGCCTGCCCTGTTGGCACTGCAGCCAACCGGACTTTTAGCGTCCCGATCAGCTGTGCTGACCGGAGCTGCCAGGATCCCTTTTCAACTGGGACTTCCGGTCGAAAACCAGACGCCTGGCAACCCTACGTGCGACCTACACTGCTGTTGCTGTAGCAGGGCGAGCGGCCCAGCCCCATCAGGACCAGTGCTGTCACTGCCGCAGCAGGGCAAGCAAGCCAGCCCCACGGGACCTGCAGAGGGCCATGTGAGGAGAGGCAGATGTGCAGTGAGATCCTCATTGGGTGGGGCTTCAGGAGAAGGGTGCAGTTAGTGCCTTTTCTGCTCAGCAAACTCAAATAAGCTTCGGACAGCAATGAGAAAAAAATGTCTCCCCATGCCTGGATTTCCCATGTGACCATGATAGTAATGTTCTGTGTGTCTCCTTACAGGAAGCCAGCTACAAGAATCACAGAGTGAATAAAGTTTTGTTTCTAGGAAACATGAAAAAGCTGCTCTCTACTGGAACATCACGCTGGAATAACAGGCAAATTGCACTATGGGAGCAGGTGAGTCAGAGCCAACAATCCAGCCATAGAAGCTTCAGTTTTCCTCACCAATTGGGATTCCTCATTACTTTCACTTTAACCCTTGTGCCTGCCAAATACCCAAGAATTAATTTGTAGCTAAGTTCCAAGGTGGTCTGTCAAGCTAAAAACTCTTAGGTGGATCCTGGCTTTTGTGTATAAAATGTTATGAAATAGAAATGAATTGGTCAAGAAGCAAGGCAGGCTGACAGCATGGCAATAATGCAAACAGAAATGGAAGCAATTTTCTAGCATTGGAAGGGGTGCTGGGTATGGGAGGGAGCAGTTTCAAAGGAGCTAAAGGCTGGCAGCAGGCAGACGGGAGCAGCATGTCCATACTGCAGACCTGCAATAAGAAGTGTGAAGAGACTTCTGTGTATCCCTCCCTCCATGGCCATGGGCCCTCTCAGAACTGCCCTCCCCCCCCAAATCAGTGGGAGCAACAGTGGGACTCAGGATCAGATGCTCTAGGGCAGGGGTTGGCAACCTTTCAGAAGTGGTGTGCCGAGTCTTCATTTATTCACTCTAATTTAAGGTTTTGCGTGCCAGTAATACATTTTAACCTTTTTAGAAGGTCTCTTTCTATAAGTCTATAATATATAACTAAACTATTGTTGTATGTAAAGTAAATAAGGTTTCAAAATGTTTAAGAAGCTTCATTTAAAATTAAATTAAAATGCAGAGCCCCCCGGACTGGTTGCCAGGACCCGGGCAGTGTGAGTGCCACTGAAAATCAGCTCATGTGCCGCCTTCAGCACGCGTGCCATAGGTTGCCTACCCCTGCTCTAGGGCATTTTCAAGCAAGACATTAAGGTTCTGAGAGCAGCTGTTTCTCTCTCCTTTGACATGCCCAGGGTGATCTTTCTGTGCCTTTAGTTGAGGAGGATCTGGATGGCTCCTCGGGGCTGCTGTTCCCGTTCTATGACTCTGACACTCACATGCTGTATGTGGTGAGCAAGGTAAGTGCTTTTTCTATGAATTAACATCAACGCCACCAATTCGGTTCCCAACTACACTGCTTTGCCATCGGCTTCAGTGGGGTTACTCCTGATTTACACTTGCTTGAGTGAGGGGAGAGAATCCTGCCATTCTGCTTTAACTGAAGGTCCCCGATGAAGCAATAAGACACTTATTGGATAATAGACCGATACTAACTGTGAATCAGGTCTTCAGTATTAACTGCAAAATCACGTGTTCCCAGGACATCCCACAGGCTTAGCCAAAGAGGAGCAAAAAAGTAGCAGGAAAAGATTCACTTGCACTCACTAGAAGTGAGGCTGAAAAGATGGGATTAAAAGCCTTTGGGGCTCACTTGTCCAAGTATGGCTCACAAATTGCTGTGCATTGTCTAGTGTGGTGCGCATTTGGGGATCCACATGTCCTCCTGTTTGCTCGTTATATGACAGGCAGAAAAAAGTGCTTTCGTGTGTTGATCTGAAAGTTCCCAAAGTCCTGATGTGTCTAGCTCTTTAATCCTTACCCCGTGGCCCCGATCCTGTGCAGACAAGCCTAACACTAACACTAGGCACATGAGCTACAGCCACTGCCTTTGTGGGAGTGAAGTTCGGCAGGGTCAGGGCCCAGGTGAGCAAAGGTCTGTCAGCTTCTGTCCCCTCCTCTTTGCAGGGACTGAGAATCCAATAATAGAGAGATGTCTAGCCCCAAACTGAGCTGCACTCCCATGCAGTGGGCAGCCCAGAGCGGAGGCACCGCTGAACACTTAGAATCACAGAATCATAGACATGTAGGGCTGGAAGGGACCTCAAGAAGTCATCGAGTCCAGCTCCTGCGCAGAGGCAGGACCAAATATACCTAGGCCATCCCTGACAGGTGTTTGTCGAACGTGTTCTTAAAAACCTCCAATGATGGGGATTCCACGACCTCCGTTGGAAGCCTGTTCCAGAGCTTAACTACCCTGAGAGTTAGAAAGGTTTTCCTAATATCTAACCAAAATCTCCCTTGCTGCAGATTAAGCCCATTACTTCTTGTCCTACCTTCAGTGGACATGGAAACAATTGATCAGTCTTCTTTATAACAGCTCTTAACATGTTTGAAGACTGTTATCGGGTCCTGCCTCAGTCTTTTGCAAGACTAAACATGTCCAGTTTCTTTAACCTTTCCTTATAGGTCAGGTTTTCTAAATCTTTGAGCAGTTTTGTTTCTCTCCTCTGGACTCTGGCAACTCACATATTACTCCAGCTGAGGCCTCACCAGTGCCGCATAGAGGGGGACCGTTACCTCCTGGTGTCTTACATATGACACTCCTGCTAAAATACCCTGGATTAGCCTTTTTCACAACTGCATCACATTGTTGATCATATTCAATTTGTGATCCACTAAACCCCCTGATCCTTTTCAGCAATAGCCATCATTCACCATCTAGCCAGTTATTCCCCATTTTGCAGTTGTGCTTTTGATTTCCCTTCCTAAGTGTAGTTCTATAAATCAGTGATACACCTTCACCTGGAATACTGGGTTCCATTCTGATAACTCTCTGACGAAAAGGACATAACAGAAATAAAAGGGGTTCAGAGACCAGTGGAGGAAAAATATTAGAGGCCAGGAAAATACTTTTATATGGAAGGAGACTGGAAAGATTGGGACGGTTTAGTTTAGAGAGGAAACAAATACAAGGTGATATGATAGAGCTTTAAAAGAACAATGGACGTTCTAGAGAAGGCAAACCAGGTGACCACCTTGGGCTCCCCCTCTCCTGCAGCAGGGGCTAAGCAATGCCTTTTGTTCTCTCTTGTCGTCTGTAGGGTGATGGGAACATACGATACTATGAGATAAACGCTGATAAGCCGCACCTGAACTACCTGATGGAATTCCGCTCCCATCAACCACAGAAAGGAATCGGTGAGTTTGTATCGTGTATTTCTCATCTCACTAGGGGCCCAGTGCCACACCCTGAGGGAATCCAGTGGGAGTACAAGACTGGCCCACAATTCCATGGGTTTTGGTGAGAAGACAGGGGGCCCAGTTCTGCTCTCACTCAGTGTTACACTGTTGTAAATCACAGATCCATAGACTCCTAAACCAGAGGGATTGTAATGACCATCTAATCTGACCCCCTCCAGAACCCAGCCAGAAAACCTTGCCCAGTGAGCCCTGCAGTCGTCCCTGTCCCCCCCCTCCCACCCCCAGAGCTCCCAGCTGAGCTAGAGCGGATCTTTTAGAAAGAGACACCCAGTCTTGATATGGGTGTCTGCAAGACTGCAAATGCTGGAAAATCCCCCACATCGTTCGGAAACTGCTTCAGTAGCTATTTACCCCGCTGTTAAAATGTGCGTCTTATTCCTAGTTTGAACTCTGCTGACTTTGCTTCCAATCTGGGATCTCTTTGTGCCTTTGCCTGCTACACTAAAGAGCTCTCCAGTATCAGCCATCTTCTCCTCAAGCAGGGACTTACAGACTGCCCACCCACAAATCCAGGTTCCAAGCCAGGGACCCTACAGCACTCAGCCAAGACCTGCTCAGTCCCCAGCCTTGCTGCTCTCTCCCTGGGCTGCTTCCTACTTGCCTCCCACAGGCTTTATTCTCCACCCACCTCTCTTCTGGGAATGCACTTCCCGCAGGGTCATGCTCCTGGGGTCTTACTCTTTCCCTGTTGTAATGGGGTCACCCACCTCTCGCCTGTGCCCCTCAGTCAATGGTTTGTTCAGCGGGTCTTCAGTGACTCAGCCCTCCAGCCAAGTCACACACACTGTCTGTTGGTGGAACAGAACAAACCCTTTCCGGGGTATGCAGTCTTTACCTTCTCCCGGCCCTCGTATGGGGCCATACCCCCAGCAGCTAGCCAGGAGCTCCTTCTTAGCTCCTTGGTCCCTGCATGCACTGAGCTGGCTGTGGTCCTGCTGCTCTTCCAGCCAGGCAGGAACCCAGTACTCTCTCTTCCAGGTCCAGACAGCAACTGACTGACCCTGTCTCTGCTGCCCCTCTGTTGGCTGCTTCCCCTGCAACCACTCTAGGCTGCTTGGAAGACTTTTCTTCTGCTCCTCTCTGGGATGGGGTGTAGCAGGTCCCTCAGGCCTCCAACAGGGGGCCTCTGGGCCTAGTCCACCTTTTCATACCTGGATTCCCTCCTTCCCTCTCTAATGCACAGAGGGTGGCTGTAGCCTTCCTCACTGCAGCCATCTCTGTTGGCAGCTTCCTGGCTTTATACTAGCCCAGCACACACCTGCTCAGCTGAGCTTCATGCTGCAGTCAGGGGTTGCTTCTCCAGGCTAATCCCCTCATGTGGGGTCTATCACAATTGGTCTTTCTCAGCTTCCGTAAGCCTTTCAGGGCTGTTGTGGGGTGAACACCCCATCAGAGTTTTACAGGCTAGTAACAAGTTGTGTGAAGAAGTGTATCCTTTTTATTGGTTTGAATTTCCCACTTTTCAATGCCACTGAATGTCCCCTTGTCCTTGTGTTCTGAGACAGAGAAAACAGGAGCTCCCAATCGCATGTCTCTGGGCCAGTCACTATTCTATAGACTTCTGTCATGTCCCTCTCCAAGATAACAAACCCAGTCTGTTCAGTCGCTCCTCATAGGGAGTGTTTCCAGGCCCTTGATCATTCACCCTCATTTCTGTGGAGAGAAAGGAAATTCTGCACGCACAACATTAATTTCTGCGCAAATTCTGCACGCACAGTAGCACAGAAATCCCCCAGGAGTATATAATGGTGCTAACACTTTCCTATCTCTACTGGAAATACTTTGCCTGATGCAACTTAGGAGTGCATCGGCCTTTTTCACAGCTACATCACATTGGCAGCTCATAGTCATCCTGTGATCAACCAATACATGCAGGTCTTCCTCCTCCTCTGTCACTTCCAACTGATATGTCCCCAGCTTATAGCAAAAATTCTTGTTGTTAGTCCCTAAGTGCATGACCTTGCAATATGCACTATTAAATTTCATCCTTTTTCTATTACTCCAGTTTTCAGGGTCCTCCAGATCTTCTTTAATGATATTCTGATCCTCCTCCATACTGGGAGTACCTCCCAACTTTGTGTCATTGTGATGGGGTGTACAAACCCCCCACTGAGCAACAAGGGCTTAAGGGCTCATTTTGGGCTCAGCCAGCCCCACCTGTCACACCTGCAGCAAATGCTCCATCTGCTGGAGGAATTAAAAGGCAGCGAATTAGCTCAGTTGAGGAGCAGCGCTGAAAGCAGCCCACAGCTCCAGCAGAGCAGAGCGAAAGCTAAAGGCTCTGACCCAGCTGCCCAGAGGGGCCCTCCGTGAGGAAAGGGCGGACGCTCTGCAGAGACAAGCAGAGAGGGAAGTATCCTGTGGCCCTGGACAGTGGCAACCTCCTCCTGCTTTCTTGTGATTTGGATTTTCCCACCAGGCGAAGGCCTTGGACTGAGGTGACCCCAGGTGGGGAGATGAGAGGAAGAGGCCCAGGGAGAACAGCCTTAAGTAGTCTTGGTTGCCAGGTTACTGGTAGCCCAAGGGGCCCTGGGTCGGAGCCCAGTGGAGTGGGCGGGCCTGGGCTCCCCTCCCCACACTCCCCTTGGCAGTCCAGGGTTGTGGCTGTGACCACTAGGTCATGCTTCCCAACCAGACCTTGAGTGGAGACCATTACAGTTTTTATCGTCTTACACTCCCTTTATGCCAAGGTCATTAATGAAAATGATAAATAAGTTTGGTCCCTGTCGTGGGGTCACTGGCAGTCAGGGTAGCAGACCCCGCTGCCCCTCTCCATGTCTGTGCAGCCAAGGCAGCCCATCATCAGGTGCTTGAAGCCTGTCTGCTTCAGAAGGAATCCAGGTCCTGCTGTATCACTTAGGGAAATGGGAATCCCCTCAGGGTCCCACAGCCATTTGTCCAGTACAAGCCACCTGGCTCTTGGAAAGAGAAGGGGCTGTACCTGCCCTCTGGTGGGAGGTGCCCACATGGGGTGTTTGCTGGTGGAAGGGCGCTGTTACAAACCCCACCTGCCATTTCTTCTGCTCTCCCCTCAGGAATCATGCCAAAGAGGGGCCTTGACGTGTCGGCCTGCGAGATCTTCCGGTTCTACAAATTGATCCCAGGCAAAAGCCTGATTGAGCCCGTCTCTATGATTGTTCCTCGCCGGGTAGGTGTGGGTCCAGCAGCCCTCTCACTCACAGCCACTGTGCCTGAATAGGGAGGGGGAGGCAGGGGCTGAGCGGGTTTCCTTTGTAAGCTCTGTGGCCTAGAACTGACCAGAGAAAGGAGCTGACAGGGCGAGGCAGTACCTCATTTATATAGGAACTGTGCATCATTTGGGAACATTGAGGTATAATTGGGGTACAGTTTGTACCTGGGGCTCCAGTTGGGAACCCCTTGGGAAAGGCCTGGACAATGACTGGGCTCGGGGTCTCCCTGATGGAGAGTGATGGTTGCCAAGGTTGGGTAAGATAAAAGCCAGGAGTAGGGAAGGAGAGTGCATGGTTCTGGGCTGCTGTACTTCTCTGGGGGTAGGGAGTCTGGGGAGGGTCATTGCTACCACTGATGCTTTTCTAAAAGAGCTGAGCTGAAAGAAGCAGCTGCATTCTGTAGAGGGAGCAGAGCAGCTGTGGGGAACTGGTCTCCAGCAGAGCGCTAGTGTTTACAGGCGGAGTGGAGTAGCTGTTCCAGCATACTAGCAACACCTTGCTGAGAGCTAAGGATCACACCCAAAGGATGGAGCAATGCAGCAGTTTGACCAGCTAACAGCACTGTGTGAGGAGCAGCATTACGAAGAGCTGAGCTGATGGAGAGCAGCTATTAGGAGGGGATGGCTCATTCTGAGGATGGGTTTAGTTTGGGACTGAGACTCCTGCACGTTAGGGTCGTAGTGATAGAAATTGGTAAGTGATAAGTTTATACAAGTTCACCCTGTCATTTCCCTTCCCTTTCTTTAGGAAAGTTTTCCTGTTTAAAACCCTCTGCAAGTGGGGAATAAATTGCCTATCAAAGGCACTGGAGTGCTCTAGATCTACATATAGGCACCCAGGTTACTGGTTTGGGGCTCGAAGTGGAGTTATTTCAGTTTTAGAAAAAAAGACTTTAAAAGTGCATCCCCAGCCCTTAATTGTTGCCAAGGCCACTGGCAGAAGGGTTGCTCCTTTCTGAGACTGCCTTGGGGCCAGATGCTTGGCTGAGGTAAAGGGGGAATCTGCAGTGAAGTAACAGCCCTGAGCTGATTCTCACCAGCCCAGGGTCTGGCACAGGTTGTTCCCTCCTGACACATCCTTATGGGCCCGTGCTTCAGAATGCAGGAACTGTTCTTCTCCTGCCTGGTGGTCACCTGTGTCACCTTATGTGGGGATGGATTCACTGAAATGAGTGTGAATGGCTTGAGAACTGCCTGGCTGTGAACTTCCTCAAATGCAGCCTCCCCAAGGAGAGCCACTGATAAGAAGGGTGACTTGGAGGGGTGTGATGGCATGACCTGATCAAGCGCCACTCACAGGTACCAGGCTGTCTACACTGCATGTGCAACACAGTCATGCTCTGGTGTAGAAGAAGCTTATAAATGTGTCCAGCCTCAGCCCTGGTGCAATGACAGGGCAGGTGAGACTGGAACCAGGACCTCCTGTCACTTGCTCTCTGATCTGCTCATGTCATGGCTCCTTGAGCTACTGAGTCTGACAGTGGAAGCTGCAGCACAGTTTATAAACCTATGGCAGCATTGCGCAGGGTGCTGCCATGGGTGAATGCACAAACTCCATTGTGGTGCTGTGGTAGTGCCAGTGAGTCCCTGTCCACCCAAAAGTGCATGTTCCTCAGATGCTGCTCTGTCTAACAGCTACATGTGCCGGGATCCACGGGGTGCAGCCAGGAAACAGGGTACTGCTGTGCTCCCTTAACTCTCCAGCCTGGACTATCTCTCACAATGCTTTGCCAGTGACAAGCAGCAAACCCCTCCAGGTGCTGTTATCACTCAGCACAACCGTATGTGGAGCCCCACACCCAGCTAGATTGCATGAATGCTCCCAGAGCCACTCGTGAATCATACAGAGAAAGGCACCAGCCAATTCCCCCCACCTCCTTAGCCTTGCACCCCAGAGCTGTACCGTCTTGCCCTGACTGGTTAGAAGCCTGACCAGTGGAGAGGATGTGCACCAGGCTTTGTAAACTGAGCTGAGGTTTCCCAAGCATTTCACACAAAATACACTGTTTTAGGTAAAGTATAAAACAGATTTATTAACTACAGAAATATAAATGTAAAGTGATTACAAGTGGGAGGCATAAAAGATCAGAGAAAGTTACCAAAGAAAATAAAAGATAAACACACAATCTAAATCTTAAACCTTATTACATTAAGCAGCATTTAGATCAGCAATTTTCTCACCCCAGTGGATGTTACAGTTCTTAATGCACAGGCTTCTCTTAAGCCTGGACCAGTCTCCTCAGATGACCATCGGCTTCTCGGCATTCCTGTTGCTTCCAGCGTAGGTGCGGGAGGAGAAAGGCAAAGGCATACTGCAACTGTTTCCTATTTTATATCCTCAGTCGCTGTGCCGAGAAGACGCTTGCCCAGACATGTCTTGGTGGGCTTTGCTGAGTCACTGGGTTGAGCAATCTCCTGGTGTGGTCTTGTGCAACTGAGTCATAGAGTTGAGCAGACCCCATTGTGTGGGGCTTGGGCAGCTGTCATTGAGTTGTAAACCCCTTGATTACACCTCCCCTGATGATTAATAGTCATTGAGCACCCTCCTGGGCGTGGTTTGCCTTCTTTGTATGTCACTAGCAAACTTACAACATATTTCAGTAACGACCATACAGCAAAATCTCATAACTTTATACACACTAATGATATACATATTTGGACAAAAGAACAGGTTTCAGGAGATCATGACCTTTCATATGATACCTTACATGGCATGTGTTGTACGAAATATCACAACGATATGTGAATAATGAATATGGGGGTTACAGGGTGCCATTTTGAGGGACAATGTATCAGACTACACCAGCACTTTCAAACCATCCAGCTCCTTCCTGCTTGTGCTTTGTCCTTAATATTCATTTTGGCTGAAATCCTGACCCTACTGAAGTTAATGGGAGCTTTGTCACTAACGCCAATGGTGGCTGGATTCCCCCTTCATATGGTGCTTGCATGAATAACAGTCTTACTGAAATGAACTAAAAAGTGTCTTGCAAAATTTCCCTCTTCCAATGCAAGTAAGT
This sequence comes from Terrapene triunguis, assembly GCF_002925995.2. NCBI lineage: Eukaryota > Metazoa > Chordata > Testudines > Emydidae > Terrapene > Terrapene triunguis. The sequence goes on along the minus strand of NW_020664445.1, from coordinate 2,754,416 downwards.
GTTGAGCAAAGGAGAGGAATGTCTCTGGCTATTTTGTTGTCATCCTCCTTCTAGTAGAGGGGAGCCAAGTGGATTTGGTGTCAGGCCTAGTACATTTTCATGGCAAATTTGAAAGTCCTAACCAAACCAGGGCTGTTAGGGATCAGTCATTGTGAAATGCTCCCATGGCTCGTCTCTCATGCTGAAAATTCTTCTTCTCAGTAACGTGTTGAAGCTGTCAGTAGCTGGCAGCGGCAGCTGTGACTGTGCTGTCTGTGTATTTGCAGTCGGAGTCGTACCAGGAAGACATCTACCCAATGACAGCTGGAGCCCAGCCAGCACTCACGGCGCAGGAATGGCTGAACGGAATGAATAAAGGTCAGGGTCGCAGAAAGAGGACAGAGTCAAACATTGATTGGATTGTCTGGCGTATACACAAAATGTCATTAGCTATTTTACCCTTTAGCTACTGGAAAATCTTGGCAGAGTAAAAATTATATCAATAAAAAATCTGTACTGAGTGGCTCAGAGCTGTCTCTGTTGTGTATTGCCTTTGGAAATAACTCCAACCTTGAGCCTGATTATTTGAACCTACAGATCTCCTGTGTTTTGTTCAGTGCTGATGTGTATGCTCTATATGTGTGCTAACCATTCACCTACTTACATTGTAGGTCCTGTCCTGGTATCTTTGAGACCAGGCTCTGAAATCCTGAATTCTCTGCCACAATTTCCTGAGAGAGAACCATCACTGCGGTATCAGGACAGGACAGAAAGAATGGCAATGAATGAAATTCAGAAGCAAAGTGGGATCCAAGAAAAGAGAGGCCAGAAAAAAGTGGAGGAAAGATTGCAGGAAAACAGACAAATGCGGCTTTCAAATGGCTTCGACTTATTCGAGTGTCCTCTACCCAAAACCGAGAATGAGGTCTGGCAGTGGGAAAGCATGTGGGCATGGGGGGAGAATTACATACAGCTAGCAAAGCGTGCAAACTGCAGAATGTTTTGTATGGGCATAGATTGAACTGAAAAACAATGCCAAGGGTCTGCAGTGTGGGACTTGGGTGCATAAGCAGAGCTAAAGAAACCCCCCACTTCAGTGCTAGCATGCTGGTCACACAACTAGCGCTGGCCAAGACCTGTCCATGTCCCTGCCCCCCGGGAGTTCACAATGTAAACACACAAAGGAATGGTTACCATCACCATTGGATAGATGGGAACTGAGCCCCAGAGAGGCTGAACACTGGTCTACACTGCAGAGTTAGGTCAACATAAGGCAGCTTACATTGACCTAACTCGCTAAGCGTCCACACTAAAATGTAGCTCTCACCGATGTAAGTCGCCCACTACACTGACTTAATAACTCCACCTCTGTGAAAGGCATAGCACTTAGGTTGATGTAGTTGGCAGTATCAATGTATCAGGGGGTAGCCGTGTTAGTCTGTATCTACAAAAACAACAAGGAGTCTGGTGGCACCTTAAAGACTAACAGATTTATTTGGGCATAAGCTTTCGTGGGTAAAAACCTCACTTCTTCGGATGCATCTGAAGAAGTGAGGTTTTTACCCACGAAAGCTTATGCCCAAATAAATCTGTTAGTCTTTAAGGTGCCACCAGACTCCTTGTTGTTTTTGTAGTATCAATGTAGACACTGTGTTATTTCCAGTGCCTGTTGGCTGTCAGCCCTGCGCAGGGCCCACCACTGGAACCCGCCCTCCTCTGCTGGGCCAACAGCAGAAGCTGTCAGCCCGCCCAGGCTCAGTTTCACAGCAGGGAGCCTACCAGAAGTGAAATTGACATTCTTGTCAGTTTCATGGCTCCTATGATTTCAGGTTTGGTCTCTGTCTGACAGCCCCTGGGGCGAGAGGGCTGTGGCAGGTGAGCTCTGCACAACTGTCAGTGCCCCACGCTCCGGCTGTCAGTGCCCCACAATGCCCCACGTCAGTCAGTGCAGGCTCTTCTGGTGAGGACATACACTGCCGGAGGAAGGAGGGTAGTGTGGACACCAGTAGTCAATTGAGTTACTGCAGTGGCTGTAGGTGGACCTAACGTAAGACATGCCTTCAGTGTCTTACATCGTGGGAGATACATTTTAGTGTACTCACTCACGATACTGATTTAATACTCCACCTCCGCGAGAGGTGTCGTGCTTAGGTCGATGTAGTTAGGTCAATGCAGCATCAGCGTAGACACTGTGTTGCTTACATCGTGTGTGGCTGCCTTTCAGAAGCTGTCCCACAATGCCCCACAGTGACAGTTAAATCGGTGCAAGCGTTCCTGGTGAGGATGCGCACTGCTGACACAAGGAGGGTAGTGTGCATGTGAAAAGTGATGTAATTACTTTGGTGGTTGTACATTGATGTAACTTAGGTCGACTTCATATTGTAGTGTAGACTTGCCCTGAGTGACTTGCCTAAGGGAGCACAGGGAGTCAGTGGCACAGCCAGGAATTGGACCCAGGTGTCCTGAGTGCCAGGGCAGTGTTTTAGCAACCAGCCCATTGGTGGATTGGAGTCACCTTGCCTGGGGGTGGGGCTGGGATGGAAAGAAATGCATATTCTTCTGTCTGTTTCCTTTCCTGTGTGTTAAGGATGTAGAGCTTTGCTGGAACAACAGTTGGTGCCTGGCATGGGCAAGGTGCTAGTCTAAGCTGTCAGGTAGTGGCTGCAGTGCCTAACTGCTTTGGGAGGGTCTGGGCACCCTTGTTTATGCTGTGATGCTGTAGAGCCGCAGTGGAGCACAGACATTCATGTGCATTATGCCGAGACCCAGCTGGGGCACAACAGAAATAAACAGAATGCTGTTTGTTTTACAGCTGTTGCAGATGTTTTACCGACAGCAGGAAGAAATCCGGAGACTGCGAGAGCTGGTTAACCAGAGGGACGTTCAAATCAAACAGCTAGAACTGGAGATTAAAAACATCCACATGGACTCGGGCAGGTACTGAGGTGACAAGCCCACTCTGCAGCCATGGCATGCACTGTGCCTGCAGCAGACACCCAGGTGCCTCATGAGAATGACTCTTTCTATGTTTTGCATTGGGAAAAAGGAGGTGAATGCAGCGCAAACTTCCCTTGGCTCCGATAGCCACCTGCCTGCTGTCCTGGGTGCTGCATATGGATCTGCTTGGCTGCTCTACAATGTGCTGCCAGCCAGTTCTCTCACTGCAGGTGATCCCAGGTTAAAGGTACTTCTAGAGCTGCACCAAGTCTGGGGAGACTGAGGCTGGAACAGCGCAGGAAAGGCTCTGGTCTGCGGCCTCCATGCGACTCCCCTGTGCACCACGAGGGCACTGGAGCAGGGCTGGCTGGGCTCCGGGCCTGCATCCTCCTTGTGACTCCCCTGTGTGCTACAGGCATGTGGCGTTAAGCATGGGGCCTGCTGCCAGCCTGTGCTTGGACTGCAGCTGCAGTGGCCCTGCCCTCCATGGCAGGTGGGGAAGGCTGCCAGTGCCAGACAAGTGCTGTATGGAGTGGAGCCCTCAGAGGTAGCCCCTATCTCAGAGGAACCATCACGACACCCAAAGGGGAACTGGTCCCTGCTGCTGCTCTTCCCCTGGCCCCCACAAAAAGGGCGTTTAATGGGGAGGGTCATGAGAGCAGTGAACTCCTGCTGCAGGCTGGACACTGCCTCCCCTTGTTCTCGTACAGCAGAAAGCCCCCAGGGCAGGCTGGATAGCAGCCCCTGTCCCTACGGGCACTAATCCAGCCCAGGGGCACCGGAACAGGGGGAGCCAGAGGCCATGGCCCCCATCACTTTTAAAAGTGGGAGGACATAGCCACTTGTTTCCTGTCTTAAGGGCGGTGGAGAAGAGCAAGCGGCAGGCAGGGCCTTGGGGGGGAAGAGGTGGAGTGAGGGTGGGGCCCCGGGGGAAGAGGCGGGGCCTGGGGAGAGGGAGCCGGGGTGGGGCCTCAGTTCAGGCACCAGTGGCCCCTCCACTTCCAGCGAGCTTCTGGTGCTCCTGATCCTGCCCCAGGGAGATCAGGCTGCATGCTGGCATAAAGGCCTGTGGGCACAAGGGTGATGTCAAAGGACAGCACACTGCACTAACAAGGGACGGGATTATGTCACACAGTGCTCTTGGTGCTCCCTGGAGGAGGGCAATGCAGGGGAGCTCTGCCCAGGACATGCCTCGCAGGGCACATAGGCAACGAGACTGCCAGCCGCACTGTTTTAGGCCTTAGTTTCCCAGAAGAGTGAGAGAGTCACTGAAGGCAAGTGGGTGCTGAAAATCCATGTGGCTACGGTGAGAACATCTCTGCCCCTGCACAAGGGCTGGGTCAGGGAGTGTCCCTGTCATAAGGCCAGTACCAAAGACCTGGACAGGCTCTGCCTAACGCTGCAATGTTCTCCTTGGTGTCACTCAAGCTCCACATCTCTAAAGCTGAGGTGAATATCTCCCCTGATGTTTCCCCTCCTCTGGCTTATTATTAACACCTAACTGCTCTGCATAGAGCTCTGTAGGCCTGCACTGCACGACATGGATGCCACAAGCCTTCAGTGCACTGCACATGGTGTTCCAGGGTTGCCCTGCAGCACAAGGCACTGTAGGCCTGCACTGCACTATACTGGATGCCATAGGTCCACACTGCACTGCACATGGTGCTCTAAGGCTGCACTGCAGCACAGGGCACTATAGGGGCTGCACTGCACTATACTGGATGCCATACGCCTACACTGCACTGCACATGGTGCTCTAAGGCTGCACTGCAGCACAGGGCACTATAGGGGCTACACGGCACTATACTGGATGCCATAGGCCCACACTACACTGCACTAGGCATTATTGGCTTGCACTGCACATAGTGAGTGACATCCTGGAGTCATGTTAACTCTGGTATAAATCTCTTGGGCCCATTGCTTGCCCCAAACAGCTTAACACTCTCCAACCTTCCCATTGAACAGGTTTGAAGCCTTTGTCTGTCTGTGAGGCTTCCTTCTCCTTGTACATGCAGCCCATTGCCACCATCTCAGCTTTGTCCCCTGTCATCTCCTGCCTTAACACCTGCAACTTCCCCTTCCCCCGGTCCCATCCTGTCCCTCCATCCCATCTCACCCCACCCCCCTCACCACATGGGCACCCACGTCATTTCCCTGACCTGACTTCCCTACCTGCCTGGGTGCCCCATTGCTTCCAGCCTCTGCCTACTGCTGGGCTCTGCCGCCTCATCTGCTCCTCTCTGCACCATCCAAAGCGCACGTCCACCCACTCCTCTGCCTCCTTCAGTCATGCCCCATTGCAGCTCCTTCCCCACTGCCCCACTCCCCGTCTCTGCAACAGCCTCCCAGCCAGCCACCGCCACTGCCCTGTACCCCAACACTGTGCACTGCAGTGTCAGGCTTCTGGCCCTGCAGAGAAGGGGGGTCAGTTACAGGCCGGGCCCTGACCACTCCCACCTCTGATGCTATGTGAACAGAACACAAGGGTGTAGGCGGGAGCCAGCTTTCATCTGCAGTCCGATAAGGGGAGTCTGCCTGTTGGGGATGGGTGGGAACCGGGCTGCATGCCAGGCCCATTCTCTAAACTCAACCATTTTCCAAGGGACAGAAAGAAGAATTGCTGTAACTAAAAGTCACTGCAACAACGAGGATTCATCTGCAAGAGAGAATTGAGGGCTCTGTCCTGCAAACACTCCCATGGGCCCAGAACTTGCTAGCCCTGACTCCAAGGAGAATGCCCGGAAGAGACGTGTTTGCAGGGTTGGGCCCAAACATGCTTAAACTCTGGTATGTAAGAGTCAAGGAAAAACTGCAACATGCCTCTCCTTTAGCTGTGCTGCAGGGAGAGTTCACACAGCCCCATGCAGCTCTAAATAAGAACCAATAAACTTAGGTGCTAAAACCAGTCACACACTTCCTTGCTTCACTATAAACTGGTCCTCTCTATTGGCCAGGGGGAAATTATGTTCTTCTTTTAGTAGTGTCCCTGTGTGTGCTCCACTGCACATGCATACGCGCCGCTCGAGCCCTTGATCAGAGATTTTCCATTAGCAGTGTCTGTCCAACCACGCATGTGCTCTACACAACCTTGCGGCGCCCTCCAAGGGTGTATAGGGCTGTGCAGGTGAATGGTCCTCAGTTCCTTCTCTGCCGCGTTGCTGAGACCGAGCTCCAGCGTCTCTGCCTGGTGCACACCGCAGCGTGTTTACAGTCATTGTTACTGAGGGCATGTCTGCGCTACAGATTTAGGCCAACTGAAGTCAGGCTGGCCTACAGCCACTGCAGTAATTAAATTGGCTGTTGGAGTCCACGCTACTTTTCTGCCGGCGATGTGCATGCTCACCAGGAGAGCTTGTACCGACTGAAGTGGGACATTGTGGGGCACTGACAGCTGCGCAGGGCTGACAGCCGGAGCCCCCCCATCCCAGGGCTGACAGCTGGAGCTGTCCGCTGGAGCTCCCCCCCCACCTCCGCCACCCCAGGGCTGATAGCCGGAGGAGCCGGAGATGAAATGTGAAATCATAGCAGCCGTGAAACTGATAAGAATGTCAATTTCACTGCTGGTAGGTTTCCTGCTGTGAAATTGAGCCCTGGGCAGGACTCACAGTTTGGGCTGTCAGCCCTGGTGCGGGGTGGAGGCTCCAGCTGTGAGCTCCATGCAGGACTGACAGCCAACAGGCGATGTAAGTAACACAACAGACCAGGCCTTAATTAGTTTTTATTGCTTTAGGATTAGTTTGATAGCTGTGAGAGGTTCAGCTTTTCCTCGCCCCGTTTTTCCTGCGTAATTTCTCTGGCCTGGCTGGGCAAGCCTGTCTTGGCAGGTTTCAAATGTTGCCATCCTTGTCAGGAGCTAGCCTGATCAGCAACGGCCACTCTAAGTGGACCTGTTACTTGGGAGAGTCTCTTATCTCCCAAAAGTGTAATTTTTTTTGGCTCTCAAATCTAGAGAACAGAAGAATCGAGAGACCAAACTGAAGCTGATGCTGATTGAGCACTCCCTTCGACCACCTCTGAGTCAGGTCAGGAAATGTCCCAGCCCATACATCTGTCTCTGGGCAGATCTAGTGCTCCCTCAGTCTTGGCAAAGGTATCTCCTAGGAAGGGGAAGACCTCAGGGGACTCAGGGAAGGCTCCAAGAAGAGGAGCTCAGTCTGCCACCTCAAGCCCCCAAGAAGTTCTGAGCTCCCACTAGGTCTACAGCGTCAGTGGCCTCGACTTCTTGACTCAGAACTGTGGAGGCAAAAGACCCTTCCTCTAGTATTGGCGGAGCTGAGAGATCCTGGAGCACTTCAGAGAAACACAGCTCCAGCAGGGGCCCAGTACCATCTGTGAAGGACGGGGAGGTACGGGACATACAGTGCTCCAGAACAGCACCATCTACATCATACTTACCAGCGGTAACTTCCCACTTGGCTCTGTTGGTACTGACAAAAATCAAAGTCTTCAGCACCGGTGCCTACGCGCTCCAAACCAACAGTACTGTCCACGTCAAGTGCTGCATCAGTACTGACCCACTCAGTACCGAGGAATTCCACTACTCCAGGGACTTGTCAGTGTTAGACAAGCCAGAGTCCCCACTGCTTATGGGTGCTGAATGACTCTCAGTACAGAAACCCCAGTCTCCGGCTTACCATCACTTCCCAGTACCACAGGATTCTCCACCCTTTTCTATTGCAGACAAACCCACCCCCCATTGCAGGACACTGAGGAGGATGAAAGAGACATTCAATCGGTCTCGTCCTTATCAGTACAAAGTTCCTTTCCAAATCATTACAGAAACCCATACTTTGATAAGATTCCTTGTCCATGTCAGGGATGATGAGTATTACCCCTCTCACATATGGTCCTACCCACTGGGCATACTGGGATCCTTGGGAGACATATTGGCAGCAATTTGCCAGACCTCCAGCTCTATTCCACTGGGAGATTAGGGTTACACAGTCCCCTACACCAAACCCCCAACACAAAGAGACCTTCGAGAAACAGGAGGATGGGGGGGAAGGAGGATACTCTTCAACCCTATTTTGTCTTTGTCTCCAGATGAGACAGTCATGCTCTCAACACCATCGATAGCTGATGATTTTTGTCAATTCCAGGTCCTTGTGAAGAAGGTGGCTAACATCCTCCAGATACCCCCTGAGGAGGTTAAAGACTCTCAATGCAAGCTCCTGGATATTCTGCAGTCAGGAACACCCACCCAGGTTGCACTACCTATTAATGAAGCATTCCTGGATCCAGCAAAGGCTGTGTGTCAAACTTCTGCCACCATCCTGCCAACGTGTAAACAGGCAGATGAGAAATATGTTTATCCCAGGGACTCAGAATATTTGTTTTCCTACTGCCCCCCACCCCAATTCCCTTGTGATGGATGCCATAAAAGAGAGGGGTAAACAGCATTACTCCAGGTCTCCTCCTTATGATAAGAACCAGGAAAGGTTAGACCCTTTTGGACGAAAGGCATACTCATCTGCAACCCTCCAATTTTGGACTGCAAACTATCAGGCAATTGTGGCCGAATATGATTACACAAATTACAACATGTTTGCATTCTTTATTGAACATCTTCCACAGAAGCACAGTGAACACTTCCAGGCCATCATTAAATAGGGTCAGTTATTAGCCAGAACCTCTCTTCAAGTGTCTTTAGATGCTGTTGGATGTTGCTGCTAGATTAATTTGCAGTGTGTTTGTCATGTACAGGGTGTCATGACTCCAGTCGTCGGGGTTTCTGAGAGAGGTTCAGAATATGTTGAGGACCTCCCATCTGACAGTCAAAGGACTCCAGGGCCACGTCTCTGGGTATATATACCCCTACAAATGAGATTTAGCAGGTCTCAAGCTGCCCAGAGATCACACCCAGCTCGGTTCTCTAGTTTTCACAGAACCACCAAACCTACTAGAAAAAAACAAGGAAACGAGCTTCTCATCCTCCTTTAGTGACGCTTGCTGGAGGATTCTCTGCACCTTGAGGTCTTTAAACCACGATTTGAGGACTTCAATAACTCAGACATAGGTTAGGGGTTTGTTACAGGAGTGGGTGGGTGAGATTCTGTGGCCTGCGTTGTGCAGGAGGTCAGACTAGATGATCATAATGGTCCCTTCTGACCTTAAAGTCTATGAGTCTATGAGTGCCCAGTCATCATTAAAACAGCAATTTTGACAGGTTTGACCTCCTCCCTCAGCTCCAGTTTGCAAGCTAGCAACCTTTTACCCACCTCTCCTCTTTTGGAGCCCACCTTCCCATTTCAAACAGGCCTGGTGATGTATTGCAACAAACAGGTGCCAGCACCATCCACTTCACATCCTCCCACCCTGTCCATCTTCAGGGACCCCTCTCACAAAACTATACTGAGCCAAGAGGCACCCTGAGCAATAGAACACATCCCATCCCCTCACACAGGAAAAGGGTTTTACTCCAAGTATTATCTTCTGCCAAAGAAGGATGGAAAGTGGGGTCTGACCTCAGATCTAAAACAACCGAACAACTTTGTAAAGCCTCAGAAGTTCAGGACGGTGACTCTGACAGCTATAATTCCCTCTCTAGAGCCAGGAGATTGGTTTTCAACCCTCGACTACAGGGACACCTATTTCCATTTAGCAATACGTCCTGCACACAAGAGATACCTGTGTTTTCACCATGGGACAGGTGTATTTCCCTTTGGCTTGTCTTTGGCCCCAAGGGTGTTCTCAAAAGTTCTAGCAGTAGTGGCTGTTTACCTTCGACAAGAAGCAATTTTAGTCTTCCTGTATCTCAACGACTGGCTCCTCAAGGGCCAATCTTACAAAGCAGTACTAACTTCCACCCAGACAGCTCTCTCTCCTTTCCAGGAGTTGGGTCTCCAGCTAAAAGTGAAGCAGTCCAAGATTCCCCTGTACAGAGAATACAATTCATAGGGGCATATTTACATTCGTTGGCAGTCTTTCTTCCCAAGGACAGATTCATAATTCTGTTGAATCTGTTCAGTATGATTCAAGGAAGCCCCTGTATTAAAGTAAGGAACTGTTTGCAGCTCCTGGGTTGTATGGCAGCTTGCATCTTTGTGAGTGAGTACACAAGCTTATGCCCCCTGCTGCTTTCAAGGCCAGTTCAGGAGGAACTATACCTCAACCAAGACAGCTTGGACAGACAGGTCCTGTCCAGGTAAATAACTCCCTGGACTGGTGGAAGAATCAACTCATTGTCTGCCCAGATGTCCCTTTCATCCACCCAGCTGACAATAACTGTGACAATGGATACATCACTATTAGGGTGGGGAGCATATCTCAATACCCTCACAACTCGGAGCAGATAGTCATCTCAGGAAACCAGTCTCCTGTTGGAACTCAGTGCAGTCAGGAATGCCTGCTTTCCATTCATATCTCTCATCAAGGGCAAATCCATCAGGATCATGGCGGATAATGGCAAGATCCCCTCCCTGTGCGCCAAAGTTATAAAATTGTGGAACTGGTGTATAGCCCATCAGATTCAGATCTCCGTCCTCTCCCTTCCTGGAGCCCAGAATGTCACAGCTGATATGCTCAGCGGGTGCTTCTCCAAGGGCTACAAATGGGAGTTGGACTCAACTTCTTCACAGGATACTCCAGAGGTGGGGATTTCCCAAGGTGGACCTATTTGGCACATTCAGCAACAAGAAGTGCTCCCTTTTCTGCTCAAGAGGAGGCTTAGGTTGCCTCTCTTTGGGACACGCTTTTTTCTTTCTCTGGTTGAAGGGCCTGTTCTACGCATTCCTCCGACACCACTAATTCTAATTCTGACAGATGAATAAAATCAGACAGGACAAGGCCAGGGATAGCCTCATAGTACCAGCTTGGCCAAGGCAAGCTTGGTATCCATATCTGCTTCATCTGTGTGTGCAGCCGGCATTCAATCTTACTGCTGTCCCCTCATCTCCTCTCCCAGGATGCAAGTTGGGTGCTTCACCCCAACCTGGGGGCCCTCTGTCTCCAAGCATGGCTCCTAGATGTTCACGGGATTAGAATCCATCTGCTCAACAGGAGTACACCCAGTATTACTAAAATAGTAGAAGGGAGTCACTCAAATTACATCTCTTCAGAAATGGAAAAAGTTCAACCACCAATGTCAACATCACCTCCTTGTGCCTGAATCTTGGCTGCTCTTGGTCATCTTGGGTTATCTGCTGGATTTAAAAATATTGGGTTTATCAATGAGTTATAGTAAGATTCATCAGGCTGCTATATCAGCATTTCATTCCCAGTAGAGGGGATTTCTGTGTCTGTGACCTCTAGATTTATTAAGGATTTTGGGAAACTTTACCCCCAGGTTAAGGATCTTTCTCCAACTTGGGACCTCAACCTGGTACTTAGATACTTTATGGGACCTCCATTTGAGCCTATGGAACCTTGGTTCATTTATCTATTACTCCTGGGGGGATTCTGCGCAAAAATTTTAAAAATTATGCACCTAAAAAATTAAAATTCTGCAAAATTCTGCAAATGTTATTTGTCAAAATAATGCAATATAATCACACCCGTTTCAATTGTTTTGGTAAGTTATTTAAACTACAATACAGAAAAAAGTCACAATAACTATTAAGTATTTCCTAAACACATGAAAGTTAAGTTACCAATACTTGGTAACTAATACCCTGCATTCCAGTTATAATCCTGGATTTTCATTTAAATTATGTTACAGAACACCAAACAGGAAAAAAAAAAGTAGAATGTCATTTTAAATTGCTCAGACTTTCACACGTGAAAGTCGTAGAGTTTTGCTAATCATTGTCCTGGACCTAGTGGGTACTTTGGGAAGTGCTTGGTTCTGATTGTCCTGACATTTTATTGACTGCTTGGCAAATGTTTTATCTGCCCTCAAAAATCTTTTTTTTTTTAAATGGGTAAGTAAAAACGTAAGCCCATTGTGCCACTTTGGCACAGGAAAAAAGTGAGAACGCTCATAGATCTTCCTAGCTGATTCCCTTACTGTCATTTATAAGGCTTTACATCACTCTGGCAATGTAGGGGCTTGAAAACTTTTACAGGTTTTTTTGCTCCTGGGGGACTTGACTGAGAATGGGAGCTGTTAACTAACAATAGAATAATTAACAATGTTACATTTCTGCCTCAGCGAATGAGATCAATTAACCATCAACAGAAACATTAACAAAATGTGTTGTTGTTTTTTACAAAAGCTATTTTCTTTTACTTTAAAACAAACAATTTTCAGTAACATGATAGTAATATTTAATTAAGTGTTTTTTAAGTTCTCAGGAAGTTCCATTTTACTAGGCAGGCAGGCTGCTATGCTTCTGCCTTGGGGGCAGAGCCTTCCTCCTGCATAACAAAAAGACCTGCCCTCCTCCACGCCCCTTGAGCCGCAGTATCAAGAGAGAGGGACAGAGTCTCTCTTGCTTGTTGGCCAGCCCCGCCCCCTGATGGTGATCAACGGCTCCCTGCAGTGATTTGTGTCCTGCAGCTGCTCCAGGCAGGCAGAACAGCCACACTGCCTGGGCTGCCGGAGTAGAGACGCGTGTCCTCCCAGAGATTTCTTTTGCTTTTTTCTGCGTGGGGGGCACAGAAATATGCAGGCCATATGAATTCTGTGCCCCCACATGGGCGCAGAATTCTGTCAGGAGTAATCTAGGAAGATGGCCTTTCTAATACCTACCATGTCAACCTGCAGGGTGGGAGAGATTGGAGCCCTAATGGTATTTTTAAGGGACAAGATCTCCTTATGGCCACATCCAAAGTTCTCACCTAAGTGCTGTCAGATTTCCATCTTAAACAAGTATATTCATATACCAATATATTTTTTCCTAAACCCCAGAGACCATGAGACCTCCTTTCATACGTTAGATGTACGATGGGCATTTGCCTTTTACCTGGATAGGACCAAGCAATTTCGGAAATCACCTAGAATGTTTGTCTCCATCACAGAAAGATTTAGAGGGTCCATGATTTCTTCACAGAGACTATCGAGAGGGATCTTTGGGAATATTGTTGCTTGCCATGATCCAGCTGGTGCTTTGGCTCCCCAGAAGACAATAGCACACTCTACCAGATGACAGGCAACTTCCAGAGTGTTACTCAAAAACATGCCAACATCCAAGAGATGCAGAGCTGTTACATGAACATCAGTTCATGCCTTCACTGAACACTACCCCTTGGTCTATACCACTAGATCGGATGTGGCACTTGGTTCTGCTGTACTGTCTTCAGTCTTGGACTTGATTCCAAAGCTCCCTGTTCCCTGTGAGGATATTGCTTGGAAGTCACCTGAAGTGGAGCACCTATAGGGACATTACCTGCAATAACTGTGGTTCTTTGAGATGTGTCCCCCTATGGGTGCTCCACTACCTGTCCTCTGTCCCCTCTGCTTTGGACTGTACTTTGTTGGATGGTGGGATAGAGAAGGAACCAAGGATGGTTTTCCCGCACAACCCTCATAATGTGCCACAAGGTTGTATAGAGCACATGCGTGGGCTGAACAAACAGTGCTAATGGAAAATCTCTGATCAAGGGCTAAAGTGGCTCATGCACCTCTGAAATGGAGCACCTGTAGGGACACCCATCTAGAAGAACCACAGTTACTGCACAAGGTGAGTAACCTTTTCTTCATATGCTACAAACTGCTTTATACTTGGCTTTCCTCGTCTGTGTCTCCACACTGTGGTGTAAAAGAAATACTAGTTATGCTGGTGGTTGTTTTGTATGGAGTGCTGTCTGTAGAACACACCTCCCTGCATGGTTCAGCATCATCTTCATTGCAGAGGTGGCTGTGAGATAGCACCAGCCCTTTGCATCCACATCACCATTTCCAAAGGTTAGGCAAATTAGAGTTGGGCAGATTTTTTTTAACCAGAAATGTGATACTTTGTGCAGTTTATCATCTACACCTGAAAGCTTTGAAAATAAATATTTCAATAACCGGTTTTCATGGAAACTTCCAGACATAATTGGTGTGATAAATCATCATTTTCCAACCAGCTCTGATAAAAACCAGACACATCAGAGACAACCTTATTGATAAATACAGTATCATGCCTTTTCATGTCAACACAAGGTGTATTTTCTTTATTTTTAGTTTTGTTTTTCATTCAGAATACATTATTTAAATTATTTGTCAGTGAAAATAACAGGAAAATCATCTTTACACGGCATTTTTGAGTCTTCTTATTGATTGTGCTTTTGTTTATGTATATGACCAGATAGCCTCGAAATTGATCAGGAATCACGGTTTTTAACCAATTATCAATAGACTTGTTGATCTCAGTGTTTACTTGAAAAGATAATATTTGTGTTTATTGTTTACTATCAACCTTTCAGAGAACAAAAAATATCTAATCAGCACTTGAATATGATCTTTTAAATAATACCTCTGTGTCAATGTAGACATTGAAATCGAATTCATTCTGGAGCTGAAATGTAGTCATAAATCTTTTACAGAATGAAATGTAATGGCAGACTTTGGTTTATGCTTTATTAACCTGTGCCTAAATATGTGTGAATGATGATTTGACATTGTTTCTTAAATTCCTTGTATCTTTGTAAAAAATAGAAAATGGAATTGTGCAATCTGTAAAGCAAATATAACTAAAGAATGAATAGCTGGCTAGAATTTTACTTTTTAATATATTAAGGGTTTGTTTTGCTAATTGTTAATTTACTTAAAGAAAAATTCAACACCAAGGACTACCTGCGCAGGCTCGGCAGTGTGTGTCTCCGACTGTTCCCTTTGCTCATGTGGCTGGGGGGCCGTATGTTACTTGGCAGGAACAGTACGTTATTGTAAACCCATGTATAGTATGTCTTCCTTTGAACCTTCCCACCTGGGCACCAAGTAGGGTACTCATCTCAGTGCCCTTTAGATTATATTGCTGTGTATAGCCAATTTCTAATAAAACTAATATTTAAACATTGAAATCTCTCTCTCGCTGCTAGGTATTTCCTGCCTTTCAACCATTACACTGTTCTGGGTACTGAAATGTTTGTGCTGGACCCTAGACTTGAAGGAACCATAGCTAGGAGCTCAAGCTTTGAATACCTCAGCAAAGGGGTTTGCATGTCACATAAAGGCAACCATTGTGAGACATTCCTCCTGTCTGAACTGGAGAGTGGGTAGAGAGGAATTGCCAGCAAAAGAGAACTCTGGTCCTCCCCCACGAAGTAAGTGTGCATGTCTCTACTTCCTGGAGACACATCCTGTTGTGCCAGGCTGCAGCTGAAGGAGAAATGGCGGCTCCCTGCCTTCGCAGTCACAGTGTAATCCAACGCTCTGTACAGCACTTTGGGATACAGTACTGTAATGGGCCAGATGGAACCAAAGTTAGAGCCAGATCTTCAGCAAATGGAAATCAGTGTTGCTCTTCATGTGTTAGGGTTGGGTTTAGGGGCGAGGTTGGGGTTAGAGGTAGGGTTAGGGTTTAGGGTTGGGGGGTAGGGTTTAGGGGATAGGGATTGGGGTTAGATTTAGGGTTAGGATTAGGGTTTAGTGTTTGGGTTAGGATTAAGGGTTAGGGTTCAGGGTTTAGGGTTGGGGTTACGGTTTAGGGTTAGGGTTGGGTTAAAGTTTAGGGATTAGGGGTAGGGTTGGGGGTTTGAGTTTAGGTTAGAGTTAGAGGGTTAAAGTTGGGGTTGGGGGTTTGGGGTGAGGGTTTAGGGTTAGAGGGTTAGGTTAGGGTTTAGGGTTGGGTTGGGGTTAGGGTTAGGCTTAGGGGTTACGGTTAGTATTAGGGTTAGGTTAGGGTTAGGGGTTACGGTTTAAAGTTAGGGGTTAGGTGTTAGGATTTGGGTTAGGGTTTAGGATTAGGGTTGGGTTAGAGTTTAGGGTTAGGGGGTTAGAATCAGGGTTTGGGGTAAGGGTTAGGGGCTTAGGGTGAGGGGTCAGGGTAGGGTGAGGGTTAGGGTCGGGTAGGGTTAGGTTAGGTTTAGGGTTGAGAGTGAAGGGTTAGGGGTTAAGGATGAGGGGTAGGGTTAGGGTGGGGGTTAGAGTTTAGGGTTGGGGTTCAGGGTTAGGGTTTAATGTTAAGGTTCTGTTTTGGGATGGGGTATGGGTTAGGGTTAGGGTTGGGGTTAGGGTTGAGATTTGGGGTTAGGGTTAGAGTTGGTTTAGGGTTAGGATTAGGGTTTTAGGGTTAAGGCTAGGAGTTAGGGTTTAGGTTTAGGGGTTAGTGTGACAGTGAGGTAGGGTTAGGGTGAGGGTAGGGGTTAGGGTTAGCCTTAGGGTTAAAGGTTAAGGATTATGGTTCGGGTTAAGGGTTAGGTTTAAGGATGAAGGGTTGGGTTTAGGTTTGGGTTAGGATGAGGGTTTAGGGGTTGGGGTTTAGGGTTCAGGTGGAGGTTTAGGGGGAGGGGCAAAGTAGGGGAAGGGGTTAGGGTTGGGTGGTTTAGGGTGAGAGGTGAGGGTGGGATTTGGGTTAGGGTTAGGGTTTAGGAGATTGGGTGAGCGTTTAAGGTTGGGGTCAGTGTTTAGGGTAGGGGTTAGGGCTGGGGTTAGGGCTAGGGTTAAGGGTTTAGGGCTAGGGAGTAGGGCTTGGGGGTAGGGTTGCGGTTTAGGGTTCGGGGTTAGGGTTAGTCAGGGTTAAGGTTAAGGTGAGGGGTTGGGGGTTAGGGTGAGGGTTCGGGTTTAGGGCTAGGGTTTAGGGGTGGGGTGGGATTTGGGGGCTAGGGTTTAGGGTCGGTGTAGGGTGAAGGTTAGGATTGGAGGTAGGGGTAGGGGTAGGTGTGATGGGTTCGATCACAGAAACCCCCTTGGGAATGTCACCTGATGTGCTGAGACTACCTCTGAGCCCATTTTGTCTGCCAGTTTTGGTCTTCCTTGTCGAGCCAGACACGCCAGTCTACTCCAACACAGACCCAGGGTCTGAACCATGCGCCCCAATGCTGCAGACTTAACTGAAAACAGCTTAAGTGCTCCTGTCTCCAGCACCCAGACACCCAGCTCCCAATGGGATCCAAACTCCAAATGAATCCGTTTTACTCTGTATAAAGCTTATACAGGGTAAACTCATAAATTATCCGCCCTCTATAACACTGATAGAGAGATATGCACAGCTGTTTGCTCCCCCATGTATTAATTACTTACTCTGGGTTAATTAATAAGCAAAAGTGATTTTATTAACTATAAAAGTAGGATTTAAGTGATTCCAAGTAATAACAGACAGAACAAAGTAAGTTACCAAGCAAAATAAAACAAAACACGCAAGTCTAAGCCTAATATATTAAGAAACTGATTACAGATAAAATCTCACCCTCAGAGATGTTCCAATAAGCTTCTTTCACAGACTAGACTCCTTCCTAGTCTGGGCCCAATACTTTCCCCTGGTACAGTTCTTGTTAGCTCCAGCTCAGGTGGTAACTAGGGGATTTCTCATGACTGGAACCTCCTTTGGTCTGTTCCACCCCCGTATATAACTTTGGCACAAGGCGGGAATCTGTTGTCTCTCTGGGTCCCCATCCCTCCTTCTAAATGGAAAAGCACCAGGTTTAAGATGGATTCCAGTACCAGGTGACATGGTCATGTCCTGTGAGACCCCAAGCCTTCATTCTTCCTGGCCTGACTCACAGGAAGGCTTGCAAGTAAACAGAGACATTTACAACCAATTGTCCTAGTTGATGGGAGCCATCAAGATTCCAATCCACCATCAATGGCCCACACTTTGCATAATTACAATAGGACCTCAGTTATATTTCATATTTATAGTTTCAGATACAAGAATGATACATTTATATAAATAGGATGACCACACTCAGTAGATTATAAGCTTTGTAATGACACCTTACAAGAGACCTTTTGCATGAAACATATTCCAGTTACATTATATTCACGCTCATTATCATATTTTCATAAAATCAATCAGCGTCACAGCAGGGGTTGGGTTGGGGGTCAGGGTGAGGGTGAAGATGGGGGTTAGGGTTTAGGGTCAGGGTCAGAGGTAGGGGGTAGGGTTGAGGTGAAGGGTGAGGGGTAGGGTTTAGGGTTAAGTGTTTAGGGTTAGGGTGTTGAGGTTGGGATTAGGGTTTAGATTTAGGGCTACAGCTAGGGTTTATGGGTTAGGGTTAGAGGGTTAAGGTTATTCGGATTCTGTCCTGGTCATTTGGAAGAGATTGGTTGGTGAAAATTACTAAAAATGAGAGATTCATTACTGATCTGTTTTAGTGATAAATGTCTCATGGAATCTTCCTCTAAAAGCCATTTAAATTCTGTCCTGGTCATTTGGATGATATCAGTTCCTAAAAATTACAAAAAAAAAGAAAAATTAATTACTGATCAGTGCTAGTGATAATTTCTCATTGAATCTTCCTCTAAAAGCCATTGGGATTCTGTCCTGATGATTTGGTAGCAATCGGTTCGTGAAAATTACAAAAAAAGAATTATTCATTATTGATCAGTGCTAGTGATAAATTTCTCATTGAATCTTCCTCTAAAAGCTGTTAGGATTCTGTTCTGGTCATTTGGATGATATCGGTTCTTGAAAATTACAAAAAAAGATAAATTCATTATGTATCAGTGCTAGTAGAATCTTCCTCTAAAAGCCATTAGGATTCTATCCTGATCATTTGGTAGAGATCGGTTTGTGAAAATTACTAAAAGACTATTTCATTACTGCTCAGTGCTAGTGATAAATTTCTCATGGAATCTTCCTCTAAAAGCCATTATGATTCTCTCCTGATCATTTGGTAGAGATCGGTTTGTGAACATTACAAAAAAAACCCAGATATTCATTATTGGTCAGTGCTAGTGATAAATTTCCCATTGAATCTTCCTCTAAAAGCTTTTAGGATTCTGTTCTGGTCATTTGGAAGAGATCGGTTTGTGAAAATTACTAAAAATGAGAAATTCATTACTGATCAGGAACAGTCAACGTGGATTCCCCAAGGGCAAGTCATGCCTGAGCAACCTGATTGCCTTCTATGATGAGATAACTGGCACTGTGGATATGGGGAAAGGGGTGGATATGATATATCTTGACTTTAGCAAAGCCTTTGACACAGTCTCCCACAGTATTCTTGCCAGCAAGTTAAAAAAGAATGGATTGGATGAATGGACTCTAAGGTGGATAGAAAGCTGGCTAGATTGTTGGGCTCAACAGGAAACCATCAATGGCTTGATGTCTAGTTGGCAGCCGGTATCAAGCGGAGTGCCCCAAGGGTCGGTCCTGGGGCCAGTTTTGTGCAACGTCTTTATTAATGATCTGGATGATGGGATGGATTGCACCCTCAGCAAGTTCGCAGATGACACTAAGCTGGGGGGAGAGGTAGATATGCTGGAGGGTAGGGATAGGGTCCAGAGTGACCTAGACAAATTGAAGGATTGGGCCAAAAGAAATCTGATGAAGTTCAACAATTACAAGTGCAGAGTTCTGCACCTCGGAAAGAAGAATCCCATGCACTGCTACAGGCTGGGGACTGACTGGCTAAGCAGCAGTTCTGCAGAAAAGGACCTGGGGATTACAGTGGATGAGAAGCTGGATATGAGTCAGTCGTGTGCCCTTGTTGCCAAGAAGGCCAACCGCATATTGGGCTGTATTAGTAGGAGCATTGCCAGCAGATCGAGGGAAGTGATTATTCCCCTCTATTCGGCACTGGTGAGGCCACACCCGGAGTATTGTGTCCAGTTTTGGTCCCCCCACTACAGAAGAGATGTGGACAAATTGGAGAGAGCCCAGCAGAGGGCAACGAAAATGATTAGGGGGGTGGGGCACATGACTTACGAGGAGAGACTGACGGAATTGGGGTTATTTAGTCTACAGAAGAGAAAAGTGAGGGGAGATTTGATAGCAGCCTTCAACTACCTGAAGGGGGGGGGTTCCAAAGAGGATGGAGCTCAGCTGTTCTCACTGGTGGCAGATGACTGAGCAAGGAGTAATGGTCTCAAGTTGCAGTGGAGGAGGTCTAAGTTGGATATTAGGAAACACTATTTCACTTGGAGGGTGGTGAAGCACTGGAATGCGTTACCTAGGGAGGTGGTGGAATCTCCATCCGTAGAGGTTTTTAAGGTCCGGCTTGACAAAGCCCTGTCTGGGATGATTTAGTTGGGGTTGGTCCTGCTTTGAGCAGGGGGTGGAACTAGATGACCTCCTGAGGTCTCTTCCAACCCTGATCTTGTATGATTCTATGATCCGTGCTAGTGATACATTTCTCATGGAATCTTCCTCTAAAAGCCATTAGGATTCTGTCCTGATCATTTGGAGCCGAGCAAGCGCAGTAGTGGCCGGGCTCCTGCTGACTCCCCCTGCACATGGGATGGGGAGGGGCGGGGCTGCTGCAGCTGCTCTTGCCCTGCCCAGGCAGCACTGGGAGTGGGAAGGCGGGAGAGGAGGTGATCGGAGAGTAGTGGCTCCGGGAGAGAAGCAGCAACGTGGGGAGGGGATGGGGGTTGTTTCAACGGGACTGAGGAACAGCTGGGGGATGAGCATGATGGTATATAAAATAAGGAATAGTCTAGAGCAGTGGGGTTCATCCTTTTTTAATTGGCAGACTCCTAACAAATTTCGAATGGAGGTGCCAGGTGCGGACTCCTTTGGAAATCTTAGACACCCTCGGGGGTCCCAGGACCACCAGTTGAAAACTACTGGTCTAGAGCAGGGAGAGTGGGAGCTTCTAATCTCAGTATCTTCTTGCTCCAGAAGAAGGGGAGATGCAGTTGCACTGGGAAGTGACAAATTCAGAACTGATAGAGGAGGGAAATGTGGAACTCACTTCTCCTGGCAGGATGTCCTGCTGCTGGCCAAGAATTTAGCAAGGTTCAAAGAGAGCTGAGACGTCTATGTGGTTAACAAGATTTTCCAGAGTTATAATAGTTAATACTAACAGAGTATAGGACAAGAGATAAACCCTCCTGTTTTAAAGGCAATCTTTGTTAGTGGTTAGGGTAGGACCATCACAGGGAGGGTTTTATTGCCTCCCATCTTGCACTGGCCTCTGAAACATCTGGTGCTGGACATTGTCAGAGACAGGGCTGGATGGTCCATATGTCTAGTCCATCATGGCAATTCCCACACTTCTACATGGAGAGCAAGGGGTGGGAGAGCACATGGGTCTGAGAGGGGTTAAAGCGACAGCATGTTTAATCTATTTTACGTTTATTTTCCCCATTCCTGGGGAACCTCAGAGCCCTCTCCTGCATTTATTCAATGCAGTTTGTGGAGTATAGGACGCTGCTGGTCACTCCTGCCCATTGCTGCACAAGTCAAGCTGCCTGCACAGTGGTTCCCTATTATTGTGGGCCCAAACATTCAGAAATGGCTGTTATTTGGGGTGCCCAGTGTCTGGGGGCTCAAGCTGGGACATTTTAAAGGTGCTTCATTTTTCCAGAGCCGCTAAGCATCAGCGGCACCAATGAATTCAGCTGTGGTTGTTTTGGACTTCTAAAAATCAGGCCCCTTTAAAGTGCCTCAAGTTGGGCCCCCAGAAACTGCAGCACCCCAAATCACTAGCTCTAGCTCAGAGTTTTAGCCATAGTGCACAAGGGGAGGTGCTAGAAGCACTACTGCGTGCTCTGCAGCCTGCCTGAGGGGAAGGCCTCCCTTCCCGTACCCACTGCAGCAGTCTGAAACAGGCCAGGCCTACCCGCCCAAAGCCCAGAGAATTGATTAAGGGGTGAGCAAATAGAGTGGGCCCTACGCAGCTATTGGCCAGAGGACTGGGAGGAAATCCCACCCCTCACTCCCTGCTCTTGGTTGGAGAAAGGGCATGTACTTCTAGAGTGGGAGCTTAGCACTTTTGAAGTGGGGCTGGGGGCAGGCTGTAGGCCACTTTATCAGCCAGTGGGCATAGAAGTAGGATTGGAAAGAGGTGCCCCGTGGCTGAGGCTGGAGCAAGCAGGCCCAAAGGTAGCTTGGACATGAGGCTAGGGAAGCAGCATAGGTTAGGGTTACCATATTTTGAGCCTCCAAAAGGAGGACACTCCACGGGGCCCCGGCCACGCCCCCAGCCCCGCCCCCGCCCCTTCCCCAAAGTCCCCGCCCCAACTCCGCCCCCTCCCCTGCTTCCCGCGAACATTTGATTCGCGGGAAGCCTGAAACAGGTAAGGGGGCTATGGGGGGAGGAGGCGCGGCCTAGTCTGGCCCCCCCGGCATCTCCAGCCTGGGTCGGCTCGGGCTCTGGGGTGCCGGCCCTGGGCCAGCCCCCGGCCGAGCACCCCCGGCCCGCCCAGCACTGCCGGTCCCCGGCCCCCGGCTCAGCACCCCCCGGCCCCG
>NW_020664445.1:2703828-2722340 GCF_002925995.2 Terrapene triunguis | reverse complement strand
AGTGTTTGCAGATGATTTCCTTAATTACTTGCTCCATTATCTTCCCTTTCCTTAGCTGGCTTTCAGCACCCAGCGCCACTGGCCGTTGTAGGACTAGATACAGAGGGAAGGGGTTTGGTACCAGGTAGGGGAGATGCCCAGCGGGTCAAAGCTATTGAGGTGCCTAACTCCATTTGGGGCTGGGGGTCAGAGCCCAGGGGCATTTTAAAGCAGCGTGGCAGGGAGGTGAATGCTGTGGGTCCCTCGGGCTAGCTCAGCTCAGGGGCTTTCGTTGTCTATCAAACACACTGTTTGCAGAGTCCTTTTTGCGCACCCTGTCAAATGTCTCTGGCTCTGTAGGTTTCCTCCTCCTTACATCCCATGGGGCTTTTCTGTAGGGGCTGACCCAGCTGGGTTCTCTCTAGTTCCCCTGTTTCCAGAGTCCTGCCGCTGTCCCCTGCAGCTCTGGTGAGCGTTCTCGCAGTGGGAGTGGGAGTGCTGCAGGGCGTGGCGCGCTTGGCCTGGTGAAGTGGAGTGTGCCTCACCTCTCTCAGGGAGGGAGACCCGCCTGCCCTTGGACACAGCTGGTACATGGGCCTGGCTGACCCTGAGTATCCCTGCACTGGGCACGTTGCCCAGTGCTGCTCCACAGGCGCCGGTTAGAAGTATTTTCCCAAGCTGTTAACTGGCTGAGCATGTGAGGTCTAACTCGATGGAATGACATTTCTTGCTCTGCCCGTCGGTCTGTCAGGCAATGATTTCTGAAGACTATGTCCAATCAATTCCAAACTTTCAGTGAACGTTCTGTGCATCAGTGGGAAGAACCCTTGTGATTCTGGTGACAACCAGAAAACCAGGATGCCAGAAAAGCCTTATTTCCACACACCCCCAGAGAAGCCTGAGCAGTAACATTGAGACATCAGTGGTGACTCAGGCAGTCATCCCCCATCCTCCCAGTAAGCCTAACCCTGCTGCCTGCCTTGCTCATCGCTCCCCTTGACAGTGCCCACGTGGGGCTGCAGGCAGAGAGAACTAAAACAATTCTGACTAAGTAAAGAGAATTAGCTGCCTGAGCCAGGCATGGGGAGCAGGAGCCAAAGTGCAAGGCTCCAGCCTCACTCCTTCTCAGCCACTAGGAGCCCTGAGCTGAAGCAGCTGTCACTGGTCCAGTCCTGAACCCTGCGCCCCTTACCTGGGGCAAAGCACCTTAGTCTTGACTGCACCTTCACTTGCAAGTGAACTGGAGGGACTGAGTGATGACTAGCTCAGATACCTCTGATGTCACAATGCTCATCTGCCTGCAGTTCCATACAGGCACGTCTGTGTGGAAATCAGGCTTTCCTGGCATTCTGGTTTTCCCACTGTCATGAAAATCAATAGGGTTCGTCCCACTGATGCCTAGAACCTTCCTTGAAATGTAGGAATTGATTGGACAAGGGCTGCAGAAGTTATCGTGTTACAGACGCACGGACAGAGAGTTGAGTGTTAGGCCTCGCTTCACTCCAAAAGTCTCTTTACAGTATGGTGTTAAATTCTCCTTGCTTAGATTGCAAGCTATGGGCAGGGATTTCACTTGCCACAAATTGTCTATTACACACGTACTGTCCTGTGTAAATTATAATATGAATTGGGTGGTTTTGTTGTGGGGGACTCATTTCACTCACCTGGTTGTAGTGATTTGTTTGATGGAAGCTTCCTGTCTCTTTAGGAGAAGCAGAGCCTAAGATGGGCTTGTTTTGTGGCGTGGAGACAGGAGTCAGCCTGCCTTAGCCCCACTCTGTAACAGCTGATCGAAAAGGGACCCCGGTGGCTCCAGTTAGCTCTCCGGACTCTCCATGAAGTTCTGCCAGGAGCTCTCCATGAAGTTCAATGGCAACACACATCAGAGTGATAGGAAGAAATGATTTTGGGCAGAGGAACCTGAGGAACTCACTGCCACCAGATATAACCAAGACAGAGAGCTTGGTAAAGTTCAAAGCCAGATGAGACTAAGAATAGTCCCTACGTGGGCTATATTGCATCCCTGCTCTAACCAAGTAGACCCCACTCTTCTCCCAGAGCTAGGAATAGAACCCAAGAGTCCTGACTCCCAGCCCCCCTGCCTAACCATTAGCGCCCCCTCCCCGAGCCAGAGAGAGAACCCAGGAGTCCTGACTCCCAGTCCCCTGATTTAACCACTAGCCCCCACTCCCCTCCCACAGCCAGAGATAGAACCCAGGAGTCCTGGCTCCCAGCCCCCCCTGCTCTAATCACTAGACCCCTCTCCCTTCCCAGAGCTTGTTTTTTGTTCTGTGTCTGTGCAGCGCCTAACACTGTGGGGTGCTGGGCAAGGACTAGGGCTCTTAGGCGCTATGGCAATACAGATAGTTAATAATGATGATGAAATATTGATACAAAATCCTGCTCAGGTCTTGCCCCATTGTTCTCAAATTATGGAACATTAATATGCTGCCCAGACTCAGTTTGCTCCATCCCAGCTCCTCACCCCAGCCCAGTTCAGCTCCCCCAGGGCACCAACTGCCAATCTCCTGCCCCATCTCTGCTGTTCCCTCCCTCCAACTGCTAGGGAACCTTCTGCACCTCCCTCCCCGCTCCTGGTCAAATAGCACCACCTAGCACTCCCTCTGCCTGCTCAGGGCCCTCAACAGGGTCCCGGGGCAGTAGCATGTGTAATGCTCGGGCAGTCCCTGCCTGTGAGCCAGGAGGGCTCCACATGGCAAAGCAGATGGAGTCCAGCCCCTGGATGACTTTCCCCTCTTGTTTCTTTGCAGACATCAATGAGTGCGTGAGCCTGCCTGGAACCTGCTCTCCGGGGATGTGTCAGAACCTGGAAGGCTCTTTCCGCTGCATCTGCCCCCCCGGGGTATGAAGTGCAGAATGACATCTGCATCGGTAACTTTGGTTCCACCATTCTACCACCGCACAGGGGCTGCTCTGTCACCAGCCTGGGCCAGGTGCTTCCTAGGCAGCAGGGATACAGGCACTGCCCCAAGGACTTAGCCTCTAAAGCAGTTGGGTGTAGGCCAAGGCTGGGACGTGACAGCCACAGAGTAGCAGATGGCTGTCCAGGGATGCTTCACTCCCATCTGGTTAGTTTCACAATTGTTAAGGGGATATTTTTAACAGTGTAATGAACATGCCAATGTAATGGCATGTGTGGGCACCACCATCCTCTAATGGCGAGAATCAGCACTGTCCAGTTGTGTGTTGTGACGTTGCACTCCATATGCTTTATAAAAATATGCTTATGAAGGTTAATATGATGTAACTGGAATATGCTTTATGCAAAAGGTCTCTTGTAAGGTATCATTACAAAGCTTATAATCTACTGCATGTGGTCATCCTATTTGTATGCATGTATCATTCTTGTATCTGAAGCTAGAAATATGAAGTATAACTCTGAGGTCCTATTGTAATTATGCAAAGTGTGGGCCATTAATGGTGGCTTAGAATCTTGATGGCTCCCATTGACTAGGACAATTGATTGTGAATGGATTTATTTACCTGCAAGCCTTCCTGTGTATGTGTGGGCCAGCCCGTGGGCAATGAAAAATGAGGTCTCACAGGGACATGTGACCATGTCACATGATGCTGGAATCCATCTTAAATCTGATACTTTTCCATTTAGAAGGAGGGGCTGGGACCCAGGGAGACAAAAGAGTCCCGCCTTGTGCCAAAGCTATAAAAGGGGGTGGAGCAGGACAAAGAGGGGCCAGTCATGATAAAGCCCCTGTTTTCCACCTATGGTGTCTGCTGGAACTAACAAGGTCTGTACCAGGGGAAAGGATTGGGCCCAGACTAGAAAGGAGTCTAGTCTGTGAAAGAAGCTTATTGGGTGAGATATTATCTGTAATCAGTTTCTTAATGTATTAGGCTTAGGCTTAGACTTGCATGCTTTTGCTTTATTTTGCTTGGTGACTTACTTTGTTCTGTCTGTTATTACTTGGAACCACCTAAATCCTACTTTTTATATTCAATAAAATCACTTTTGTTTATTAATGAACCCAGAGTACGTGATTAATACCTGGAGGAGCAAACAGCTGTGCATATCTCTCTATTAGTGTTATAGAGGGGGGACAATTTGTGAATTAGCCCTGTATAAACTTTATACAGAGTAAAAGGGATTTATTTGGGGTTTGAACCCATTGGGAACTGGGTGTCTGGCTGCTGGAGTCAGGTAACCTGCAGAACTGTTTTTACTTAAAGCCTGCAGCTTTGGGGGCATGGCCTGTACCCTGAGTCTATGTTGCAGCAGGCTAGTGTGTCTGGCTGAATAAGGCAGGGTTCTGGAGTCCCAAGCTGGCAGGGAAAACGGGCTCAGAGGTAGTTTCTGCACATCAGGTGACAGTCCCAAGTGGGTCTCTGTGACCCAACCCATCACAATCACTTTCTCATTTTTGGTTGGAGATGAGAAGATTGGAGCCATGGGGTTGTACCATATATTAATAGTTTGAAACATATCTGTCAACAACATTGATCTATCATATGATCCTTCTCTCTCCCATAACATGTTGTATTCAGGATCAGAAACAAATAAACCCAGATAACTGATTTTTTTTCTTGACTGTTTATGTGCAACTAACGGCTTCTATAATTCTGCTGTGCTCTTCATGGACAGTATTCAGATCATGTTTTCATGTATGTACAAAATGGAAACTAAAGACTTTAAGGCATGATTCTCCACTCAGTTACAATAGTCTTATGCCTATAACTCTGCATTGAATGGTGTCCCACGGGTCTAAAACTTGTACAACCAATCAGGCCCTATGTTTATTTAAAAAAAAATCTTGAACCACTTTCTATTGTTCTGGGTTCAAAAGTATTGAGACAAACTGTGAATAAGGGAAGTTTAATTACTTTTTATTACACCTGTACTCAAAATACAGATTTTTCTTTTAAGAAACTGTATACAGTGATAACAGTATCTGCCAGGCAGGGCTGGTAAACATTTTCTTAATTTAAAAACTTCAGTGAAGTTTTAAAAACTTAAAATTAGGTGAAAAATTAAGAAAAAAACAAAGAAACTTTTTTACCAATTTTTTTCAATCCACTTTAGGGTGGGTTGTACAACTTTGACATTGAGAAGAAGGTCTATTGGCAGAAGACTCTCCTTTTAGGGGGTGCAGCTTAATGATGTGCTCATGGGAAACTTTACATGCCCTTCCTCAGACTGTCAATATTAGAGAGAGGGATGAATTCCATGTATCATCCATAACAGAATATGTAGCCTGGCTTTGGTTGGAACAGCAATCAATTTGCTTTCCAAGAACTCCACCTGCGGTTGGTCTCTTCAGCTATAAAACTGAAATGCCAAAGCAGAATATGAGACATGGGCCATTGCTGTTCATTCAGTAGCCACGTACTTCACACCAAGGAAGATCTTGGCAAATTTTTCCAGCAAAAGTAGGGATGTCAAAACCTGGTATTTCCGATATTTAAAAAAACACAAAACTTTTGATCCTGTAAACACTATAGCTCAAATCCAGAGAGCCTGAGCCTGTTCCAGTGAACTGAAATGATCCTTGGTGACACCAAAGATGCTTTCTTTGGTATTGGTCATTATATGATAAGCAGCTTTGTTACTGCGAGGTACTGGGTTGCCATGGCTTGCGTTGATCTGTATCTTCTGCAAGATGACTCCAGCAGCCTTCGATGTGGGATATTAGTAATGATTGTGGAGGATGTTGTGTTATGCATTAGGCATTGTGGAGGATGTTGTGTTATGCATTAGATGAGCACTTTTTGATGGGGCTGGTCCCTAAATGAGAACAGCTCATCTAACAAGGTAAGAGGATGTAGTACCTCTTACATACAGTACACACTTTACATATCCATGTATGTGCAGTACCTGTAGTTACACACACATATATACAGTGATGTATATAGAAACACACTTCTTCCACCAGTGCTAAATATCTTCCAAGGGAATCCTGTCATGTATCATGCTAGGGAGCCGAGACCCAGTATGAGCCCTGTGTGTAGGGTATCATAGAATCATAGAATATCAGGGTTGGAAGGGACCTCAGGAGGTCATCTAGTCCAACTCCCTGTTTCGGGGCATGCAGGAGGCCTTGGGGGGAGGGGGAGGAGAGAGGGCACGGCACGCTAGGATGAGGGAGTGGAATGGGGCAAAAAGAGGCAAGGCCTAGGAGGAAGGGGGGGAGTGGGGGCAGGGTCTGGGCAGAGCTGGGAGTCAAACCCCCCCCGGCACATTGGAAAGTCGGTGCCCGCGCCCCTAGGGACTGTGGGGGGGTGGGGAGTGGAGAGCAATGCCAGGGCTCCCTGCATATCTCTCTGGGAACGGTTTTCCAACCAGTTTTGCACCCACCTCCATCTAGGTTGCATTTCCCTAGTTTGTTTATGAGAAGGTCATGTGAGACAGTATCAAAAGCCTTACTAAAGTCTAGATATACCTCCATGTCTACCGCTCCCCCCCCCCCATCCACAAGGCTGGTTACCCTGTCAAAGAAAGCTATCAGGTTGGTTTGACATGATTTGTTCTTGACAAATCCATGCTGACTATTGCTTATCACCTTATTATCTTTTACATGTTTGCAAATTGATTGCTTAATTATTTGCTCCATTATCTTTCCAGGTACAGAAGTTAAGCTGACTGGTCTGTAATTCCCCGGGTTGTCCTTATTTCCATTTTTATAGATTGGCACTCTATTTGCCCTTTTCCAGTCTTCTGGAATCTCTCCTGTCTTCCATGACTTTTCAAAGATAAGTAGTTATTAGTGGTTCACAGTCATGCTGGAAGGGCATGAACGGACTGCAAGGATCAGTTCTGGGTCTGGTTCTGTTCAATATCTTCATCAATGATTTAGATAATGGCATAGAGAGTACACTTATAAAGTTTGCAGACAATACCTAGCTGGGAGGGGTTGCAAGTACTTTGGAGGATAGGATTAAAATTCAAAATGTTCTGGACAACCTGGAGAAATGGTCAGAAGTGAATAGGATGAAATTCAATATGGACAAATGCAATGTACTCCACTTAGGAAGGAACAATCAGTTGCACACATACAAAATGGGAAATGACTGCCTAGGAAGGAGTACTGCAGAAAGAGATCTGGGGGTCATAATGGACCATAAGCTAAATATGAGTCAACAGTGTGACACTGTTGCAAAAAAAGTGAACATCATTCTGAGATGTATTATCAGGAGTGTTGTAAGCAAGACACAAAAAGTAATTCTTCCGCTCTACTCCGTGCTGATTAGGACTCAACTGGATTATTGTGTCCAGTTGTGGGCGCCACATTTCAGGAAAGATGTGGACAAATTGGAGAAAATCCAGAGAAGAGCAACAAAAATGATTAAAAGTCTAGAAAACATGACCTATGAGGGAAGATTGAAAAAAATTGGTTTGCTTTGTCTGGAAAAGAGAAGGCTGAGAGGGGACATGATAATAGTTTTCAAGTGTATAAAAGGTTGTTACAAGGAGGAGGGAGAAAAATTGTTCTTCTTAGCCTCTGAGGATAGGACAAGAAGCAATGGGTTTAAACTGCAACAAGGGCGGTTTAGGTTGGACATTAGGAAAAACTTCTTAACTGTCAGGATGGTTAAGCACTGGAATAAATTGCCTAGAGAGGTTGTGGAATCTCCATCATTGGACATTTTTAAGAGCAGTTTAGACAAATCCCTGTCAGGGATGGTCTAGATAACACTTAGTCCTGCCATGAGTGTAGGGGACTGGACCAGATGACCCCTCGAGGTCCCTTCCCAGTCCTATAATCTATGAATACACCCACTGTTGACCTCTCTCTGTTCTGGGAGTCAATGGTAAAGCTCCCAATGGCAGCAGAGTTAGGCCAGTGATGAGTGCTTTTGAGGATCCCATCTGTAGATCCTCAAATAAGGTGCACCTCTATTTAAGTGATCTTATATTGCACTGAAAAGTGCAGTTTAGTCAAACAATTTTTAAGGCAGGATGAGGGAAGATGCCATGTGTAATTCTGGCCCTATTGAAGACAATGACAAAACTCCCACTGACTTCAATAGGGCTAGGATTGTCCCCTCTTATGTCTTTCGACTGCTGTTCTCAGCCTATAGTCCAGGTGTTGGTAATCTCTTGCAGTTTGGAAAGGGAGATGAAGTGGCAGGATGTTGTTCCAGCTCAGCTTCCAGGGTACAATTTTAGAAATGAACCTGATTTTGACATTTTCTGAGACTTTGTGTGTAGTAAACTGGAAAAAAGGGGAAGAAAGTGAATTATATATATGAAGAGAGAAAGTAACTTTTAATGAAAAAAAGGGAAAATGGTAGTGGCTGGGGAGTATATCATTACTTTATTAGTAATTTGGGCATTGACAAAGGCTAAGAAAGACAAATAAATACTCTTTAGAAATATTAAAGCATAGGGAAGGGGAGTTGGGGACCAAAGATGGCCCACTGTTTTCATTCAATTTGCTAATGTAGTTTATGCTCCTTTATGGATCCAGTGTTATTTACTGACACGTTCCCCCCACATATCATGAAGCCTGGTTTTGCTTTTATCAGCATAGTTTTTACTGAGCGCAGTAGAAATACATTTCAACATTGTTTCTGGCTTCCCAATCCCATTCTCCATGTGAGATAACGTATACAGATAATACAGAAGAGTAGGGCAACAATGAAAAGCCTGCCCGGCTTTGTTGTTGCCTTACATAATGGCAAGCCCCATGCAGACACTTTGGGAGCTGGCTAAGCAGCTTCCTTGGAGTTGATGGTACTGATCCAGGTCTGAGAGACTCTTTTCCATTATACAAGTACGTCAGAAATGGCTTCCCAGCTCCTGCCAAAGCGAAATGGTTTCCCAACTCCTTTCAAGTGACAAATTGCTTTTGCATATGCTATTGTTTCTGTCAAAGCTAATCCCTTCCCTCTCCTGTGGTCCTGTCATGGTATTCTAAGCTCTGGAATATTTGCTGATTTGTCTAGGTCTGATTCTTGTGTGACTGCCTGACACAGATATTATTTAAAGGCTTGGGCAAAGTGGTCTGAGGAGGCTATGCACACCACACACCTGTGCTCCATGACGTGTTCATTTTAGCGTAGGCTGTAGCAATGCAGATGGAAAAAATAAAAAGCTGCTGCATAAGCAGAATGTATCTAGTCCTTGAGCACACCCCCTTCTGGCACAGCAGGGCCTTATAAGCCTGCGGTCCTCTTTCACTCCACCTTGCTATCTTGCGATGATCTACTCAGACACAGGAACAGAGAACAAGACACCTTCTTTGTGGGTTCTCATTTATTAACTCCTTGTACAGAGTGCAACCCCCCCCCATTAGCCCCTCAAATCCAACCCTTCTTCTGGCACTGGGGCTAATACCAACAAGTATCCTCTGCCAAGTCCAGGAATCCCCAGCTCTCCTCCCAGAGCTGGTTTATCATGAAAAACAGACTCATGCACCTCAGAAAAGGAGTCTGCATCTCTCCGCCCAGAAGATTTGACTTCAGGCCAGCTGTAGCACTCCGTCAGATTCAGATTCTTCCCAGCTAGCCCCTCTTTGCTAACTCCTTTCACCTGTCAGCTTTAAATCCTTAGAGGTTTTTAAGGTCAGGCTTGACAAAGCCCTGTCTGGGATGATTTAGTTGGGGATTGGTCCTGCTTTGAGCACGGGGTTGGACTAGATGACCTCCTGAGGTCCCTTCCAACCCTGATATTCTGTTCTATATTCTAATTTGTCAATTTGTTCCAAAAACTCCTCTACTGACACCTCATTTTGGGACAGTGCCTCAGACAGTTCCTCTGGCAAAATCATGGAGCAGGTTCTCAAGGAATCCATTTTGAAACACTTGGAGGAGAGGAAGGTGATCAGGAACAGTCAGCATGGATTCACCAAGGGCAAGTCATGCCTGACCAACCTAATTGCCTTCTATGATGAGATAACTGACTCAGTGGATATGGGGAAAGTGGTGGACATGAGATATCTTGACTTTAGCAAAGCTTTTGATATGGTCTCCCACAGTATTCTTGCCAGCAAGTTAAAAAAGTACGGATTGGATGAATGGACTATAAGGTGGATAGAAAGCTGGCTAGATTGTCGAGCTCAACGGGTCATAAAGCCGGCCCTTAGGGTAGGGATAGGGTCCAGAGTGACCTAGACAAATTGGAGACTTGGGCCAAAAGAAATCTGATAAGGTTCAACAAGGATAAGTGCAGAGTCCTGCACTTAGAAAGGAAGAATCCCATGCACGGCTAAGGCAGGGACAAATTGGAGAGTCCAGCGGAGGGCAATGAAAATGATTAGGGGGGTGGGGCACATGACTTACGAGGAGAGGCTGAGGGAACTGGGGTTATTTAGTCTTCAGAAGAGAAGAGTGAGGGGGGATTTGATAGCTGCTTTCAACTACCTGAAGGGGGGTTCCAAAGAGGATGGAGCTCGGCTGTTCTCAGTGGTGGCAGATGACAGAACAAGGAGCAATGGTCTCAAGTTGCAGTGGGGGAGGTTTAGGTTGGATATTAGGAAACATTATTTCACTAGGAGGGTGCTGAAGCATGCACCACTATAGGCTGGGGAGGCCACACCTGGAGTATTGTGTCCAATTTTGGTCCCCCCCCACTACAGAAGCACTGGAATGGGTTACCTAGGGAGGTGGTGGAATCTCCATCCTGAGAGATTTTTAAGGCCTGGCTTGACAAAGCCCTGGCTGGGATGATTTAGTTGGGGTTGGTACTGCTTTGAGCAGGGGGTTGGACTAGATGACCTCCTGAGGTCCCTTCCAACCCTGATATTCTATGATTCTATGTGTCACCTAAAAAGAAAGGCTCAGGTGTGGGAACCTCCTCCACATCTTCTGCAATGAAGACCAAAGAAAAGAATTCACTTAGCTTCTTCTCAATGGCCTTGTCTTCCTTGAGTGCTCCTTTAGCACCTTGATTGTCCAGTGGCCCCTCTGACTGTTTTCCAGGCTTCCTGCTTCTGAAGTACTTAAAAATTGCTATTAGTTTTTATGCCCTTAGCTAGTTGCTTGTCGCATTATTTCTGTCTCTGTCTTATTATACTTTAACACTCGAGTTGCTTGAGTTTATGCTCCCTTCTATTTTCCTTACTAGCTTTGACTTCCAATTTTAAAAGGATGCCTTTTTGCATTTAACCACCTCTTTTACACTGCTGTTTAGCCATGATGACATTTTTTGCTCCTCATTTTTTTAATTTGGGATATACATTTAATTTGAGCTTCTATTATGGTATTTTTAAACAGTCTCCATGCTGCTTGCAGGCTTTTCACTCTTGTAATTGTTTCTTTCAATTTCCATTTAACTAGCTTCCTCATTTTTGGATACTTCCCCTTTTTGAAGTTAAATGGTTCTGTGGTGG
The DNA here is from genome assembly GCF_002925995.2 of Terrapene triunguis. Classification (NCBI taxonomy): domain Eukaryota; kingdom Metazoa; phylum Chordata; order Testudines; family Emydidae; genus Terrapene; species Terrapene triunguis. The sequence goes on along the minus strand of NW_020664445.1, from coordinate 2,711,058 downwards.
GTTTCTTTGGAACCCTGTAAGGATGTTAAATTTAATTACATTATCATCTCTATTACAAAGCAGTTCAGCTATATTCCACTCCTGGACCAGATCCTATGCTCCATTTAGGACTAAATCAGAATTGCCTCTCCCGCTATTGGTTCCAGGATAAGCTTCTCCAAGCAGAAGTCTTTAATGGTGGCTAGAAATTTTGTCTCTGCATCCCGTCCTGAGGTGACATGTTCCCAGTCAATATGAGGAAAATTTAAATTCCCAGTATTTTTGCTTTTTCTGCCTTTGCATCCTCTCTAATCTCCCTGTGCATTTTACGGTCACTGTCACCATCCTGGTCAGATGGTCGGTAGTATATCCCTGCTGCTATACTCTTAGGGCTTGTCTACATTACCCGCTGGATCGACGGGCAGCGATCGATCCAGTGGGGGTCGATTTATCGCGTCTAGTGAAGATGTGATAAATCGACTGCCGAGCACTCTCCCATCGACTCCGGTACTCCACTGGAGTGAGAGACGCAGGCGGAGTTGACGGGGGAGCATCAGCTGTCGCCTCACCGCAGTGAAGACACCACGGTGAGTAGATCTAAGTACATCGACTTCAGCTAAGTTATTCATGTAACTGAAGTTGTGTAACTTAGATCGATCCCCCCTCCCCCCCCAGTGTAGACCAGGCCTTATTGTTCAAGCATGGAATTTCTGTCCATAGAGGTTCTATGGCACAGTTTGATTAATTTAAGATTTTTATTTTATTTGACTTTATGCTTTCTTTCACATATAGTCCCTCCTCTGAGCACAACCTACTCTGTCATCCCTATACATTTTGTACCGTAGTATTTCCATGTCCCATTGATTATCCTCTTCCACCAAGTTTCTGCTATGCCTATTATATTAATATCCTCATTTAATTCCAGGCACTCAAGTTCACCCATCTTAGTATTTAGACTTCTAGCATTTGTATATATGCACTTGTACGTTTTCTCAATATTCAGTTGCATTTAAAGGGGATTCTTTTATGTTTGACTGTTCCTCACTACCTCCTACCTGTACTTTACCAACTTCTTTTCTATCCTCTTTAGTAAGATACAGAGTCTCCCCTTTAATAAATTCTTCCCTAGAGGATGTCTCCACCCAAATCATGTGCTCTTCTGTCCCCTTTGGCTTTCTCCCAGCCTTTAGTTTGGAATCCAGCTTTCCTGTGAGTAACACAACAAGGAGTTACCATTAAGCATGGGAGAAGCAGCAGGCTAATCAAATAAAATCACACATTGAGCAGTTATCCACTGTTCAGAATGGAAATTCAGTAGAGGGTTTCTTTCCTCTAAGAAGAATGAGGATGACTCAGTATCAGAGGTGGTAAAAAAGAAGAAGAAGGAAAATCTCAGGAATTCTTTTTGTATTTTTTCTTTTTTTCAAAAGTGTGAAATTTGAAACATTTTAACCAACTCCAGAGCTGGTCAAAATAAGGATGCAATTGTGAAAATTTTGTCTGATCTATTTGCTGATAAATTTTGAATTTCAAGATGTTGGTGACTTCGTTCAAGGGAAAGCTTTCGAGCAGCTGTACTCATTATGGACTTTTATTGTTATTGGCAAAATAAAGATGCTTGAAACACATACTAAGAAAGGGGGAAAGATTACAGCCTCCAGAATGAAAGTACAGAGCGACAATTAGTCTTAAATAACCTTCATCTCAGTGGGGCAGTTCCCTAGCTACGCCCAATGACAGAGCTGCCACAAGATTAGCTTGATGTTTCCCATGCTGTCAGTGGCCCAGCATAACCAGATCCAGGTTTGCATGAAAGCTTAGTGAATGTTTTCATAAATGTGGGCTACATATTTTTTGAAATAAAATCTCAAACCTGGTGAATTTGGCTGGGATTCGGTTTCCCATATTTAAATATACTTCATAAAACAAAAACAATTCTAGCCTGTTTTCCAGGCTTGAGGGCCTGATCCAAAGGTCACTGAAGCCAATGGAAAGACTCCTACTGACTTCAGTGTGCTTTGGATCAAGCTCTGTCAGCAGACCTGGAGGTAGAGACATAGGGTGAGATCCTGACCCCTCATTCCGACCCCTTTACATCAGGGAGCAGACTCGGAGCAGTGTAAATGGACCCAGGTGGAGCAGGATTCTCTCACTGCAAGCAGTGGGGAGAGGAGTTGTTAGACTGTCTTTCAAACGCCCCTGGCAGAACTGGTGTAGAAGGTAAGTGGGGCAGGGGATGGGTGGGGTGTATTGGAGTCCACAGCACACACTGATGTGGAGATTCCAGGCGGTGCTGCAGCACATAGGAAGGCAGAGACATAAGGCCCCCAGGGCTGTCTGAATTATGCTGGTAGCCATGAAGCACTGAAAGGGCACAAGGTGACCACCATAGGTGTCGTTCTGTGCCACACCCTGGGCTGCAGGTTTCATGCCGTGCAGATGATGATGCATGTGCTTAGAAACGGAGCTACATACGAAGTACAGTACACACTGATTATTTAAACGAGACAATTGCGATAAAATCCAAGGACATGATCTTGCCTTTCAAAACGTACATCATTAGCAATGAACCGAAAATCGCCAGGAAACATTTTGTTAAGCTGCCTCTCCTAACTGCTTCCCAGGGGAACACTTCCCAGAATGATATTGTAATAGGGGATGTTCTGCTTGGCTGACAGAGTGATGGCAATTCCACAGCGAGTAGTGGCACGGGGTACTGCAGCTTCTTTTGTTTGGGATGCATGCAGGGAATACCCCCGGCTGGGTTCTGCTCTAGTACACATTGAGATGGCTGTGAAATTAAACAACTTTATGGAAGCTAATATGTTAATCTAAATTCAATGTGGTGGGGACCTCATCTAAAACCCACTGAAGTCAGTAGGAATATTTCCATTGATTCCAATGGGCATTGGATGAAATGCTATAAGAGATTTCTGACTCTAATTGTTTGTCATGTAGAGTTGGTTGAAATTTTTCAGAGGTCCCAAGACCAGAAGGGACCATTGTGATCACTTCGTCTGAATTCCTGTGGAGCACAAATTCAGATTTCAACATTTTACCTTTTAAAAAAATGTTTGAAAAAAGAGACAAAATGTAGAGGCATTTTCCTCGGTTGTTAACAAACTGTACAGTTGGTTTTTCAGCATTTCCGTGGAAAACAAAAGAAAAAAAGAAAAGAAAGAAAAAACCTGGCATCCCTGCTCTTTGAGCAGCTTTATTGTTATGCTAACTCTGAACAACGTTCTGCCTGTGGCTTGCTATGGTCTCCTTTTGGTGGATCATATAATATACCGTCCATGAGCAACAAAGTGACCTGGACTGACAATATTAGTAAAAAAAGGTTGTACCTGTAATGATTTTGCTGGCTCCAAGCCTGCTCGGCTGAACACTTCTCCCACTTGCCATGGTTTCTAAATGAGTGGGCTTGTCTCTCATTGATAAAGTGATGGTTCTGGAGGCCCTACCTGAGCACAGTGCCAAGCAAGTGTGAATAGCGGAAAAGTGTGGTGTCTCAAACTCTGCATTCTGCATCCTAAAACTAGCGGTAACCTTTTAAAGGAGCATGAGATCGGCACAAACCGGGGCCACAAGCGTCAATTAAATGGCAAGGAGGCAGTCATTGATGAAGCCTTGTGGCTCTGTCTTCAGCAAAAGCTTTGCCAAGGTGCTCAACTCTCTGGACCGATGCTGAAGTGGCTCAGCCGGCAGCAAAGCAGGGGAAGGAGTTCAGCCCTGCAGACGGCTGGCTCAGTCGTTGGACAGGCTGACCCAGGGCTGTTCAGCACAAGGAGTGTAGCGAGAAACAAGACGCTGACCTTCCAGGAGCTACTGAATGGAGGATGAACACCCTCTCCTGCATTCTGTTCATGTTCCTCCAGCCACGTGACACCTCCAGTGCTGATCAGGCTGCTCTCTTCTACTGGGGCTTTCTGGACAGAGGCTTTAGTATGCTGCAGGAAGAGTTTGCAGGAGCAGAAAAGGCTATGGCCCACATCACATTGTTGAACTGTGCAAACATAGATGGGACGAAGAAAAAAACTCTTATGGTGATCAGAAAGAGCAAGTGATTTTGTTGTTTCCCAAAAGATCACTCATAGCTGTCCGTGATCTACGGAAACTTTGTCAATGCCTGAATGAGTGGCTATTTATTTTTTTCCAAGAGTGGCTGAAAAATTAGAACAAGGAGCTGTGTCTATGGGTCCATCACGTGTGCCTGTTGATTGACAACTGTCCAGCTCATGCAATCAGTCTGGAGCTGTAAGCTTGTTTTGAAATTTTTGCCTCCAAACACAACCTCAGTCATGAAGCCATCGAACATGGGTGTCACTAAAAACTTGAAAGACCTCTACCGCACTTGTCTGAATGCACAAGCCATTGCTTCTCTGCTCTTTCTCTTGAAGGCTGGTGGCCTTCAAGCACCCACACCTGCAAGCTCTGGATGTTGAAAAAAACCCAACCCAAACCAAACAAAAAGCACACCCCTATCACTGACGCACTTCTTCTTGTGATCTCAGGCCACTCCCCTCCCTGAGCTCTATTTGCTGTGGTACTCTATTCGACTACTGACCTCGGTAACGAAAATGGCATGTTTGCTTTTTCCCTTTTTTATTTTTTTAACATTGTATCAAACAAAACTTTAATAAACAGTTTCCATGTTTCTGCAACCTCACTCACACATGCATGTATTCACTTGAAACCAAGACTTTCACTTATTGGCAACTGTCAGATAATGACAACTTTTGGGTGTGAACTGAGTTGCTAATAAGTGGCAGTGACTGTATTTGGTTCTGGAAAAGTAAACCATGAAAACTATCAGGACTTCTGTGCCACAAATCAAAGTTGTGACATCTCACATGTTATTCTATAAGCTTTTACAATTCATAGGTTCATATATTTTTAAGTCAAGAAAGGACCATTACATCTAGTCTCACTGCGTGTATAACACAAGCCATAGAATTTCATGCAGTTATCCCTGCACTGAGCCTGATAACCAGTGTTTGACTAAAGCATATCTTTCAGAAAGGCAAGCAGGCATGGATTTAAAGACATTAAGAAACGGGAAATCCACCACTTATCTTGGTCATTTATAGTTGAGCACCCTCGTTGTTAGAAATGTGTGCCTTATTTCTAATTTGAATTTGTCCAGCTTCAACTTCTATCCATTGGTTCGTCTTATCCTGAAGCACTGTACACCTACACAATACAGGCAATTTTAGAAAGGTATAATTCCCATTATCTTTTCAATAAACTATGATTCCCAACAAAACACTGCTCCTTGGTGCCATCTAAGCCTAACAACATTTTTTTGACTAAACAAGATACTTGTTGATGCATCTATAAAATGAGATTTGGTGGAGCTAACTCCTGTCATATCAGTCAATTTCAACAGGACACTTTTAGGGCTTGGCTACACTTACGCGGTAGTTCGGCGGCTGGCAATCGAACGTCCGGGTTCGATTTATCGCGTCTTGTCTGGACGCGATAAATCGAACCCAGAAGTGCTCGCCGTCGACTCCGGTAATCCTGCTCGGCGAGAGCAGTACGCAGAGTCGACGGGGGAGCCTGCCTGCCGCGTCTGGACCGCGGTAAGTTCGAACTAAAGTACGTCGACTTCAGCTACGTTATTCACGTAGCTGAAGTTGCGTACCTTAGTTCGAATTGGAGGGTTAGTGTAGACCAGGCCTTAGAGACCTAGGAATTGCTGTAATTGGAACAGATCCATCATCCATCTACTATTACTACTAACGTTTATATTGTGGTAGAGCACAGAGGCCAGTTAGATCAGAGACACATTTTGTTAGGTGCTGATATAGTCCGGACTCCTGTTGGTGAGACTGGTTAATACTGGGTGCATCAGAGAAAGATGTAAGCACTCACAATATGTTGAATTGTGCATTGATGTACCATAAGGTGAAATGTAGGGGACAAAATTAGGGAGCCATTTTATCATTCAAATAGTAATTAAAAGGTCTATTTTTAAGTGGATTCTTAGTATGCTTATGTTTTCTTGAAGTCAAAGAACCCTCCATGGTACCCTCTGATTTCCAGATAAAGACTGGTAAGTATGTATACCACAAAACTACAATGCTGATGTGCACCACCAGTCCTCTTTGTTATCTAATGCACTAGCACAAAACACAAAAGGAATCATGAAAACACAATGCCAGGAAACGTAGCTAACATAACAACGTAATGGAGCAAGGAAAGTATAACCAGACCAACTTATAATGCAGTAATGCAGCTAACCCACTAGGGAGAGCTAATGTATCATTTTCTAGTAACAGAGAAAAGTGTTTCAATAACCCTCAGGATTAGGGTAGATGCAGAAAAAGACCTGCTGGTATATTTTGGGTGGGCAGGATGGGGCAGGAAATCCACACTTCAGCCCCAAAACTTCTTGTCATGAGCAGTTATACCAGCTTGTTTTTAAATCATGAGAGTTTAAACAGGAAAAGCAAAGCACAGTGTGCATCTGTTGCATACATTTTGTTTGTTTTTTCTGCCAGTCATCAAATCCTGCTTCCCCCCCACCAGCTGTGTACCTTGGAATGTGGAACTAGTCTCTCTGCATCTCTGTTCCCCACCTAGAAAATGGAGATAGCTTAGTGGTTTAAGCATTGGCCTACTAAACCCAGGGTTATGAGTTCAATCCTTGAGGGGGCCACTTAGAGGGATCTGGGGCAAAATCAGTGCTTGGTCCTGCTAGTTAAGGCAGGGAGCTGGACTCAATGACCTTTTAGGGTCCCTTCCAGTTCTATGAGATAGGCATATCTCCATATATTATATTATTATTATAATAGTCCCTTGGTTTGCCTTCTCTATTTCGTTGTTAGACTCTTCAAGGCAGAAGCATATGAAGCCTTGATGTGCTCCTGTAACATGAATACTACATTAGATGAGGTACACCGCCAGCCTGGAAAGGAGATACTGATCCTTTGGGAAAGAGGTAAGTTCCTTGTGGAGAAAGTTGGGCATAAGAGGAGAAGGTGGGACACTTTTCTAACCGCCAAACCAGACTCAAGTTACATTCAAATTCTCATTTGGGTGAAGTCTCTTCTCTATTCTGAACACATTCTCTCAGTGCTAATTTTTATTATGTAGCCATAGAAATAAGCTGTAGTTCATCAACAGTTGTAAAAAGAACAGGAGTACTTGTGGCACCTTAGAGACTAACAAATTTATTAGAGCATAAGCTTTCGTGGGCTACAACCCACTTCTTCGGATGCATATGCATCCGAAGAAGTGGGTTGT